>NC_057861.1:153041724-153359906 GCF_019393635.1 Dromiciops gliroides
ATATTAAACTTTCCCCCAAATCTCTTCCCAGCCCTTTCTCCCAAAAAATCAGCTGGAGAGAAAATCTTATCTAGATATGCATCAGACATTTTCCCTTCCTCTCCATTTCTCTTTTCTCTTTTCTGTGCTTCAGATTAGAATCTTCTGAGAAGCAATTCTGGATTGGAAATAGAGAAGTTGTTAACCTTTCAGAGGAGCACATGTAACCTGATAGTCCTTTTCATTAGAGAAACAAATGAATAACTAACATTGTAGACACTTAATACATAACTGATAATTCATTTTATGGTTTTAGGATTAAGATTGTTTACTGACCAAGTGCTTGCAGACTTAATTCTCTTCCCTTTTATGAAAATTGGAAAACTGCTGTGTTGTTTAAAATATTGGGGGGCTAACCTGGGTGTTTGTCTAAATTATTGGGGAACTTGGCTGGGGCTTTTCTAATATACATTGCTACTTATAAATTAAAGGCTATTGCACCAGTTTTGGCAGTAAGCATTTATTATTAAAATCACATATTATTAAAGTATTGGCCATGTGTCTGACTAACTTCCCCATTAGTTACAGGCCTAAGTAATCACATACCCAGCATGGGGTAAGAGACCCAGGAAGGGGGGCCAGGAGAGCAAGCCCAGGGTAAAAGGGTAAGAGAAGCATATAAGAGCCTAAGAGCGTGACCCTCTCCTGTCCCCAGGGATTTTTATCCTCTCTCAGGTAGAGGCGGGTCACTATTAATTGATCTAAGCTAATTGGTTAGCATCATTCAGCTCCATTGATTGACATTACTTGGATGGTGGGTAAAGTGTGTTTCCTCCCCCTACCTAATCAGTAAAATTAATCTGCATTCCTTTTGTTAAGCTACAGGTTCTTCCCAGGCTGGGGAGAGGGAGCTTCTAGGTTTCCCCTAGAAATTCATTATTAATAATTATTTTCTCACATTGCACTTATCCTCTCCTGGGGTCTCTTTATTCTTAATAAATTTTCAAAGATTGCTGATAGTCACCTAGCAGTCATGTATACTACTTTAGTAAATTGGGAATGTAGCTCATTTAGGCCTGGTGCCCTGAACTCATCATCCATGCAATATATGGTACCGTGGAAAAGCTCCTCTGTTCGTAATCATTCAAGATTTATTTAACTTGTCTGAGCCTGTTTTCTTATCTGTGAAATGGAGATAATAATGCTTGCAAATATCTACCAAACTGGGTTGTTGTAAGCATGAATTCACACACGTGTGTGTGTGTGTGTGTGTGTGTGTGTGTGTGTGAGAGAGAGAGAGAGAGAGAGAGAGAGAGAGAGAGAGTGTGTGTGTGAAACAATTTTACAGCATTATATAATTACATCTCCTCCCCCACCCCTCATATCCAATTAGCTACTGGTTAGGAAGAAAGAACATGCAAGGAACCTTACTTTTCTAACAGATACTTTAGTGTGGAGGATATGACTAATCCTGCAGTGGAAACATTTACTTGGTACTTTGATGATCTGGACAAAGAATAATTCCCCATCCCTGGTGGTCAGTTGTTTTTATCTCTTAGAATCATAGCTATTACTTGGAAAATCTCACCAAGAAAGCAAATCAAGGGGAAGAAGAGTGTTAGGGAAGCAGGTTGGGGGGTGGGGGAGATGAGAGAAACTACCTCTTTTTAAAAAAAAAAAGTTCATCATGGGTTGATCTTGACAAATGCAAGACTCCTTCCTTCCCCATCCTCCCCATCCCCTTTCAGTGGCACACTTAGTGACTGTGATATCTTATTCTTACACTTTACCAGAAGGTTTATGGAGAATTGTGGGAGTTCTCTTCCCCTTCCCCTTTTTTTTAAACATCAATATAGGATTATCTTGGGTCACCAGCACTATGCCAAATACAATTAAGAATTGCTTTTAGGAGAATGCAGCTAAAAATAGAAGTCTTTTGAATGTTCCTTGGAGTCCATATTTGGGAAGTTTCTTGCTGAATATGGCTGGCTAGAGAAAGGTCTTTAGTTTTTATTTTTTGGAGAGAAAAAATGTTAAAACAGCAGAAGCATTTGGTTAATATTTTTAGTGTACTGGCATAATCAGAACATTGTAAATTCTATTAAAACAAGACATTCTGAGAATCATATGGGGAAATTTTTCATGCTAATGTTTATAATCTCTTATTATAGTACCATAAAAATATATCCTTTAAATGTTTTAAGATGCATATTTGGAAACTTGCTTTTGTATTTTGTAGGATGGGAGAAGGGAGAAAGGGGAACAAGCATTTATTAAGTGCCTACTATGTGCCAAGCAGTATACTAAGCCATTACAAATATCTCATTTTCTTATTTAATAGACATCTAGCTGCTTAGGCCAAACGTAATCTCAATAGATAAGAAAAAATAATAATATTTTTTTGGTGGGACAATGAGGGTTAAGTGACTTGCCCAGGATCACACAGCTAGTAAGTGTCAAGTGTCTGAGGCTGGATTTGAACTCAGGTCCTCCTGAATCCAGGGGTGGTGCTTTATCCACTGCACCACCTAGCTTCCCCAAGGAAAAATAATTTCTACAAATTGAATACAATACATACTGTAGAACTTGGAGCCATAGAATTATAGAACTAATAGCTGGCTTAATGGAAGAAGGAAGGAAGGAAGGAAGGAAGGGAGGGAGGAAGGGAGGAAGGGAGTTTTATTCAAATCCCACTCACCTGCAAGTCACAGGACCATTATGAGCCTCAAATGAGATCCTGTATGCAAAGTGTTTTGTAAACTTTTAAGTGCTATATAAATGTTAGATGAACTGAGCACAAAACGATCTGTGCACAAGGGTAAAACTTGCTACAAAAGCAATAGTAAAGGTTTTTAGACATCCATAGATATTTCAGTAGTGTCTCTACATGCTGAGCATTATTGCAATTGTCAATGCAATATAATCTGCATTGAGTAAGAAAAAATTGCAAAAGATCTATAAAGATTTTTTCATAAGAAACTTACTTATCAATGATAGTGGAGCCACCGCATCAGAGTTCTTAACACTATAGTTTCTGGTATGTGCCTATAATTGGAAGTAGAAATGGCACTAAAGAAAACAAGGTGACAGAAACAGCTGGAATAGACCAAGTATATATAGACGATGTCTGTACAAAATTTTGAAGGTACTGAGGTATCAATATTTTAAAAAGATTATGCCCAAAGCGTGGAGCAAATCTTAAATGTTATTTCAAAACTAACATGAAAATAGCAGTAACTATTGGTTCCTGCCATATGCTCTCATTCTTACAAAATTCTTATTAGAATAATTGTCAGATGCATCAAAGACATGAGAAGATGAAAGAAGGAGAAGGAAATAGGCTGTCATAAACACTATAATGCAACATGACACATATTTAGTCTCACACAATTGACTCAGCATTGCAAGAAATGTAAGATATTACTGTGTCTATGGGGGCAGCTAGGTGGTGCAGTGGATAGATAGCATTCTGGGCCTGGAGTCAGGAAAACCTGAGCTTCAAATCTGACCTCAGACACTTACTAGCCATGTGACCCTGGGCAAGTCACTTAACCCTGTTTGCTTTCATTTCCTCATTTGTAAAATGAGCTGGAAAGGGAAATGGCGAACCACTCTAGCTTTGCCAAGAGTCACAGAGTCAAAAACAACTTATAATTGCGCTTATTGTGTTTTGACTATAAACACATTTTGATTCTGCAATACAAAATGCCACCTTAAACACTCTCCTTCAACAAAGGAGATAATGCCAAATTACTAATGCCAAGATCATACAAGATTCTTTGAAATTTGTTAACAAGAAATTTTGTTTGACGACCCACTGTTAATCTCTACTAAGGCATGAAGATGTATGCTTGCCAAAGGTGTTTTTCATTATCAGGGAGGATACCTGATACAGAGTTCACATGCAAGAGAGATTTTCCATTCTCAGATGCTCTTGTTTGTGGACAACATTTTTCAGTTTACATTAAGCTCTGTAATATTTTAGAGCTTCCTAAGTAAGACCGATAACCATTCAAAAGAATTCTGCTTCACTAACTGCACTGGAAATATTTCACGGACAAAGAATGCCAGTTGTCTAGATGAGAGGTCCTGCGTGCATTAAATCCAGGCGCCAAGAATGGTTTTTAAATTTTTAAAAATGTTGCTATATTTTTTTAAAATGTAAAAAACTAGCCGTATAACAGGCAGAACAGGCTGGATTTGGCCCCTAGGCCATAGTTTGCAAAATCTTGGACTAGACCACAGGTATTTTGATTGACAACCTATATAACTAGTCCATCAATACAAGTATTTCAGACAGGTACTGTGAGTAGACATTGAGCTTGCCCAGAATTGAATAGGAGAGTAAGCTAGATTGTATGAAAAATTATAGAGGGTTTTAAGTTACTCCCAGCTTTTCCTTGGGGGCAAAAAAGATCAATCTTTTTAAAGATGGCATTCTTCCATTATTGCTGTCTAGTGATGAGTCATAGAATACCCTAGTCTCCAAAGGAATGATTTGAAGATCACTTGTGGGGTAATCAAAAGGCACATGTAATCATGTATCTACTAGCAAAAAATTGCACAGAAAGAGTTGTATGAACATTGTTATCCAAAAGATATATAGCCAAGGATGTGCTGGAACCATTTCAAATGAAATGATGGTTATAGTTTTAGAGAATTTGTACCTCTGAAATCTGTAAATGTTTCTAATAGGAGCTTAATTTATTGTTTTGTTGTCTATTCTTAAGAAAGTGATGAAGAAAATATATATATATATTTTTTTTCAGGAGATCCAGTTCTTATGTATTGACTAGCGCACTCTAGTGTATAATAACCCCCGCCCCCCAAAGGTAGGCTGTTCACAATACTAGTGAGAGTGAAGGAAAACCAGTGGTTGCTCTTTAAAATGCTCCATTAGTACCATGTAATTCTCAGAAAGCAAGGGGAAGCACCCCCCCCCAACATGCTGAATGCACTTGTGGAGATCGAGTCATGCAACCAGCCAACATAAATCTGCATTACTAAAGGGAGTACCCACATTAATGAAATCAGACCCATTATCAAAGAGTAAGTTGAACCCTCAGCATTGTGTATATGTATTATAAAACCTTTTGGCCACCCCTAAAATGGACTATAAAAAATTGGTGATTGTAACCACTGGATAATATTCCAGAATTGTCAACTCTTAGGGAGATATTCTCCATTATGGATCTTCCTTAGGTTTCATGGAGTTAATCTATTGTAGCAAACTGAAATTTATTTTTAAATTAATGGACAAATGCAGTTGGGGTGAGGTTTTTCATTTGTATAAGGTAGCTTTATTCCTCATAAGTGCTTTGGGAATTATCTCTTCATATTATACTCTCTGTTGCCCTTGGGTCTCATTAGGAACTTCCTAAGTTGGATAAACAGGTAACTATTTACCTCATTACATTTTGAAAGAGGTTGGTATCTTTTCTCTTTTTAATTAGTTGGTGGCCTAGTCACTGATAGAAAGTTTTCTTAAGTCAGTTACCTAAGTTTAGTTCATCTAGATTTTTAGAATCCTTACCCAAAACTTTTAACTAGCTTTTCACTGGTCTCTGTCAACATAGAAGTCAGTTGAAATGCTAGTTGGTTTTGTATAATCTATAGGTATTTTGGCTATAACCCAAGTTGAATAAAATGTCATAGTTGACATTCTTGAGAGAGGAGGTCAGTTTGACATTCTGTTCTGAGTTTATTGGAGACTTTGTGTGTGGTTACTTGAGGAACAGTTGGCACTTTGACAATTTAATGGGACTCCACAGCAGGTTGGTCAGGTAGGAGAAAGCAAGGTTAAATGGCTGCAAATGTAACTTTCTGTGAACAGGAACATATGGTATTTGTGGCATTGGGTAGAATGAGTTTCCAAAGGGCATCTCTAATGGACACTGAAGGATCTGCAGGTTATGTGATTTGCCTTTCTGTCTGAGGTTTCATAAGTCTGTTGCAAATGCTGTATCTTCTCCCTGATAAAGGAGAAGGTGAAAGGGTCTGAAGAGTCTCTTTCTGTATATATTTTAAAGCCTATTAGAAAGAGTGATAGCTTATGCTCAAGAATAAAAACAAGGAGAGAATGATGGGAGAAAGGGAAGAATTGCAGCATTATTGCTGTCCAGCATGCTTTGCCTATGGAGGGTAAATCTGAGCCTTTCAAAGAAGGTGCAAGTGTTGTGGATAATTAATAACTGAGAAAATGATTTGGGCTATATGATTTATTAGCAAAACATTAATAATAAATGGGTCAATGAACTCCCCAGTCAGTTCAAAGAACATGAATACTGAGATAGATTTTTTATGCATTAAAAATAATCAAATAAGACCAATTAATTTAAAGAAATCAATTAACCAGGATGCAAAATTAGGTTGTCTGATTTGTAATTGGAGGAAAGATTGGGGACTTTTCCAGTTGGGAGGAAGAGAGCAAACAGGTGCAATTTTATGAAATCAGAAAAAGAGGTGTTGCATGCTCCTCCCACCCAAGTGTCTGAATTCAATCAAAGGAACGTGGAATCAAGTAATCAATTGACTAGTATAGGACCAGTTTTCAGATAAGACATATGGGTTGCTTGAAATGTATAATTGTGAAAGGAGTGTATGGGGTATTGCAGGAAGACTCACACCTCTGGGGTGAGGGTTTGATGAACCCTTTCCGCATTTTCAGGTCTGCTCGTCTACCTTTATTGTTCACCTGCCATCCACCTCTTACCTGTGGCTCCAAGAAGCTGTAGCGTGTGTAAAGGCCACAGCCCAGTAAAACTGCCTTGGCAGACAGGCTAAACCAGGTTAAAGGTAACAGACAGGACTGAAACCTGTTAGTGAGTTAGGGGAAGTCTACCCCAAGCAACTTCCCCTTAGGAATAGGTGGCCAGTGTTCCAGTGGCCATAAAGGCAGCTGAAGCAGGTGCTGTGGAGTGATTAGAGGTTGGTCAAACATTGAAGACACCAAGGTTATACACTGCATCCTAGGCCATTGCCATTCATCTTGACTTTTGTCCTGCCACTGGACTTTGATGACTCTGGAAGAGAGAGAGTGAGGCTAATAGCTTTTGCAGCTCTGACTCACTTAAATCCAATTCATATACAAGTTGAGACATCACCTGTAATGTCATTGGTCCTCTTGGAAAAGGAAGGACAAACAACAAATATTGTGAGAAAACTTCTTGCAATAGTCTTCAAATCTGAGTGGGTTTCTGGTTAACATAAGCTAGGTCCTTGTTAAGGGTCTCTAAGCAACAGGTAGGGGTGGTCCAGCTTTTCCAGCCACACAAGGCTAGGTTCAAACAATGCGATAAAGTTTTACCACAATTCCCATCATTGAAAAAAGTTTTTTCACAAGACAGAAATTGAACTAGACTCATACTTGCTTGAATAATAAGGGGACTGAGCTAAATCCAAAATTGAGTCACAAGATGGAGTCAGTGTGATTTCCTCAGTTCCTACACAAGCCATACTCTGCAGGACGTGGAATACAAGCACAAGCATGAGTAAGTGGAAATACCTTCAGGAAGAAACGATACATAATATAGTAACATGTTATTTTAACACAAGGAGGTGAATCACTACAAATTGGTTGATCGAGACTCAACTAGACTGCAACATCGGAAGATCATTATACTTGGTTCAAAGGAATAGGCCAAATAGAAATGGGAATAGCATCCCATGGTAACCAAACCTGATAACATGTTGGGGAATGTTTGAATGGGGATAGAAAGAGGCACTACAGTTTGGTGGCTAGAGTACTAGATCTAGAGACAGGAGGTACAGATTCATTTTCCTTGAGGAAGTCACTGAAACTCTGAGTGTTTTTACTCATCCAATGTAAATAGGAGATAGAATAATAATACTTGAACTACCTACATCATAGGGTTTACAGGATTATACATTTACACTTGATAAGGGACCTCAGAAATCATTTAATCAAACTTCTTCATTTTATAGATAAGGAAACTAAAGGCCTAGAGAAATTAAACCACTTGTCCAAAGTTGTAAATGGGCAGCTAGGTTATGTAGCACATAGAATATTGGTCTTGGAGTCAGGAAGACCTGAGTTCAAATTTGGCCTCAGGCATTTACAAGCTTTGTGACCCTGGGCAAGTCATTTAACTCTGTTTGCCTTAGTTTCTTCATCTGCAAAATGATCTGAAGTGGGAAATGGCCAACTACTCCAGTATCTTTGCCAAGAACACTCCAAATAGAGTTATGAAGAGTCAGTCAGGCACAAGTGAAAAAATTGAACAAAAAAGTTGCAGAGCCAGAACATGAACCCAGGTCCTCTGACTCCAGATCCATTCCTCATTCTGCTGTAGCATATCTGCTTTACATGTTTTTGTGAGGAAAAGCACACTGTAAACTGTACATTGAAATAATAATTAATGTTTATAGATTCCTACTCGGCACTCTTCTTGCATATTAAAGTTCATCAGCTTAAAAATACTTCATGAGATTCCTATTCATAGGTAATTCATAGATTCTGTCTTTTTCTTCAAAGCAAACAGTTACATAAGTTCTTAATTTTAATTCATAAAGTAGCACTTGGAATTATTGTTTCTCATTCAGTCATTTCAGTTGTGTCTGACTTTTCAGGACCCCATTTGGGGTTTTCTTTTTTTTGTTTTTTTGTTTTTTTTGGTGAGGCAATTGGGGTTAAGTGACTTGCCCAGGGTCACACAGCTAGTAAGTGTTAAGTGTCTGAGTCCAGATTTGAACTCAGGTACTCCTGACTCCAGGACCGGTGCTCTATCCACTGCGCCACCTAGCTGCCCCTCATTTGGGGTTTTCTTGGCTAAGATACTGGAGTGGTTTGCCATTTCCTTCTCCAGCTCACTTTATGGTTGAGGAAACTTAGGCAAACAGGGTTAAGTGACTTGCCCCAGGTTATACAGCTAGTGTCTGAGGTTGGATTTGAACTCAGGTCTTTCTGACTCCATACCCAGCACTGGTGCCACCTAGATGCCCAAATTATTGTTTGTAAAGCCATTTTTAAGAAGCCTAGGTTTTAATAGGAGAATGCTAATATCGAAACAGGAGCTAATTAAAATCACAGATTTTCTCAGTAATTATTAAGGGATGCAGGATGGGGAAGTGGGAGGGCACCAAAAAACAAAGGTGTCTCTTTCCCAGGATTTTGATATGTGAGCCCATGTCTGGTGTTCTGTTAACAGACAGTGGCGTTGGTAAGGAACAGGACCAAGCATGTACTCCAGTGGTATCAAAATGTGTTCTTCTTTCTAATGGGCCTAGTCTTCCATTTGGAAGTCATGATTAAATACCAGATGGACAGGACAGAACTTCTGATATATGTTGATGAACAGACAATATATTAGGCCCTGACCAAAGTTAGCAGGCTTTCCATCTGTAGATCCTATTCGATATGGAATGACAAAATAGTGTCACATGGTGGTAGGCCAAGATTTTGGTTCACAATATTCTTAGTGGGTTATGACAGTAGTAGACAAAGTGTCAGATCCCTTAAATCTAGTCTCTGTACAAATCTTAGCTATGTTATTTTTTGTTGGTTTTGTTTGTTTGGGTTTTTGTAGGGCAATGGGGATTAAGTGATTTGCCCAGGGTCACACAAGCTAGTAAATGTCAAGTGTCTGAGGTCAGATTTGAACTCAGGTCCTCCTGAACCCAAGGCTGGTCTTTATTCACTATGCCACCTAGCTGCCCCTAGCTGTGTTATTTTTTTAAGAATTACATTTCATTCCACTGCAGTATGGAGTAAATGCTATAGAAAATTTAGATTCAAGTCTTGCTTTAAACACTAGCTAGGTGACCCTGGGTAAGTCATTTAATCTCTATGTCTGTTTCCTCATCTGCAAGATGAGAGACTTGGACTTGATGGTATCTAAAGTAACTTCTGACTCTTGCTCTGGGATCCTTCAGATCTGTAGCCTCAGAGTAGTATGGGTATTGAGAATGCTGTTGAATCTGCAAAGTCATGAGATTTGTGTCAAAGTTGGTTTTTTGTGAGGTTTAAGAGCCTCTCGCAGTAGTGTTTGACAAGAAACATAAAATCTGGGTCTCAATTCCTTTAAAGTTTTGTATTAAATTAAGTGATATCTGCTTTCCATAAGGGAAACACCAACTCATCCCAAATAATAGCAAAAATTTACAAATACATATTCAAAAGAGCAACAATTTGTTAATTGTTTATAAAAGGTCTTCATGATAAGGGAGTCATGACTTGTTTGTAGATTTCCCATTTTACCTTATAGATAGAATAGTTCAAACAGTACTGCTGGGCCTACAAAAAGGTGGTTAAATAAATGAATGACATGAATAAAAAAAAATTCTTGCACACATACTACGGAACAAGTATTGCCATAGGTCCTAGGAATATAAATAGAAAAGCAAGACAGTCCATGCTTTTAAGGAGTTCCAGATGGAACAGAGGAATTTTCAACTGCAAGATGGATGACAAGACTTAGGGATGCTGAAGGTATATTATAAGGGTTGGTAGACCTTACAGTGCAATGGCAAAATAGATAGTAAGAACCAGTGGTCCTTCATCTTACCAGAACAGTTGTAGTTAGTGACTCCCTGCTCACCTGGGCATTGTAGCCAAAATCAGCTAAGCAAATACATATAGCACTGTCAGGACTCTACTGCCATTGGTTAAGAAGGAATGTGTTCAATGGCTGGATCAAAACCCTAGGTTCTCTTCTGCTGTGATGTTGTATTCTTTAAATGAGCTCCAAAATAACTTCCTGAGAAATAGGGGATCACAAACATTGAGTCATGGAACATTTAGGAAATGGTTGACTTTTTCAAACCAACTATTTCACCCTTGTATTTCTATTCCTGGCAGGTTAAGGATATATAGTGAAACTGAGTATGACATAAGCCATTCAGAGGGATTTATCATAAGAGAGGAAGTGGGGAATTTCTATTACTATAAACTTCTGTCAGGTCTGAATCTGAAAATTACATGCTGACCTCTCACAAAGCCAGTTAAAACAATTTCCTCAGATCTGCCATAAAGGTCAGAAAATAAGTTGGAATTTCCAACTGCTCTTGGAGTCCATCCCTCTGATGGAAGGGGGTTCATTCCTTCCTAAACCTCCATTGTAGGAAGGTCCCCAGGCCAGTCATCTCTTCATTTCTCACCTGGCTGGCCTTCTGGATTTTCTTCATCACACCCCTTCTCTGGGTACCTTCTCCTGCTTTTTTTAGCTTTCTTTGGCATGTTGTCTTCCTCCACTAGATTGGAAGCTTCTCCTTAAAGTCAAGGACTGTCTTTTGCTTTTCTTTGTATGTTCAGAACTTAGGACATTGCCTGACACTGTAGATGCTAAATAAATGTTGATTGATTAATTTATAACTCTAAAGTCTGTATTATTCAGATAACATAAGAGCCAAATCCTCACAGATGTGAGGTCTTCAGATTCACAGAGGAGAAGACAAACCAGGGGAGGGGGTAATAATTGGAATGGTCCTGTGATCATCTTCTTGGTGGCCACTTCAGACTTCCCAGTGATGTTTGTCCACCTTCGTAGTGCTAAACATTATACCCTCCCAGGGACCCTTGGCATTTTTGTTTATATGGTAGGCTGATGATATGTCAGCAGGAACACTTTTACCTCAATTAAAGTAAGCTCAGATCTAAGACATTGATGTTTCACAACTATCACAATTTTTGTTTCTGTTGTTGAGTCATTTCAGTAATGTCTAACTTTCCGTGACCTCATTTGGGGTTTTCTTGGCAAATATATTGAAATGGTTTGCTATTTCCTTCTCCAGCTCATTTTGCAGATGAGGAACTGAGGCAAACAGGGTTAAATGACTTGCCCAGGGTCACAGAGATAGTAAGTATCTGAGGCCAGATTTGAACTCAGGAAGATGAGTCTTCCTGATTTCAGGCCCAACTCTCTATCTACTGTGCCACCTAGCTGCCCCAGCTATAACAATACATACTATTTAACAACGATACCTCGCTAATTAGTCTTCCTGCCTAAAATGTCTCCCTACTTTAGTGCATCCTACACGTTGCTGCAAAAGTGATTTTCTTTAACTGCAGATCAGACCATATTACTTCACTACTCATTAAGCTCTAATGGCTACCAATTTCCTCTATAATCAAGTTTAAATGCCTCTGTGTAGCCTTTAAAGCCTTTCCTAAATGTGTTCCAACTTCCCTTTCCAGCTATAGTTGATGTGATTCCTTCTTCTGCACTCTAGTTCAGCTGAGTCAACCTTCTCTCTGTTTCTTGCACATGCTACTCTATCTCCTATTTCTCAGCCTTTGCATTGGCCATGCCTCATGCTTGGAATGCACTCTCACTTTCATAGGATATTTTTTTTCTTTTAAGATGCAGTTCAGATATCACCTTCTACATGAAATCTTTCCTGATTTTCCCAACTGTTAGTTCCCACCCTCTCAGATTCTCTCGTGTTTTAATTACTTTTCATACATTCTTTTATATTTATTCTTTACATACCTACATATGTCCTTGTTTTCTCTCACGTTAGAATATGAGCTCCTTGGGAACAGGTATTGATTCATCGAGCATATTAGTATCCTTAGCAGAGAGCACAGTATCTAGTACATAGGAGGCATTTAATAAATATGTATTGACTTAAAACATCTTTTGTACCCAATGAGTTCATATAAGGCACATAAACACATTTAATTCATTATCATTTAGGGCTACCAGCACCCCTCTATGTTCATGATATAAATATATAAAACAATGATGTGAGATTTTATGCTAGAATTGAGAATTCATAGAGAAGTAATAGGTGCTTGCTTGGCGAAGCAATGGCACTCATTAAGATCAGCCAACATGGCTTAATATCTCTGAGGTTATAGGACTATATTGTATAGGCATTATCCTTTTCTCAGGTGGAGTAGATGTTATCAGCATATTCATAATGTTTCTCTATTTCAGTATGAAACTCAAGTGTCTTTTAAAATGAAGTCTATAGATTTCAGGTTGAAGATATTATATTCAATAATAGGAGTGGTGATCAATTAACCTGGTAGGAATTTTTTTAGCATCAAGTGAGGACATTTTGTCCTCTGTCTCCTCCCCTTTTCCCTCTTGATCAGAGGAAGAACTTGTGAATTTTGAAAGGTCTAGAAGAATACTTTTAACTTCTGTGGGCATTCTAGCAGTGTCTCTGGAACAACTGTAATATCTTCACTGGGAGCCGAGGATACATAGACACACTGAGGAAAGGCCCAGCTCCACAAAGAGCCCAGCAGAAAGCTATGCCATACCTAAGAGGACCTTCATAAAGACTCCATAAAAGGGGAAAGGACTTCCATCCAACTAGGAACTGTGGGTTACCCTTTTGCCACATGTGCTTTCAAAGCCTGAGTACATTTTCCTCTGGTCTCTGTATATACTTATTAGAGAATCTGTTCTAGACTTTGGGGAACATTTTTTTAACAACTGCTCTAACCATAATGTCTTAGTAAAAGCTAATTAAGTTTGCTTGGCTAAATACTATCAACTGATAATTGATGGAAGGAGTGTATTGTCCCCTATCATCCTGAGGGGAAAAGTAGCCAATCAGCTTTTGGGGACACAGTTGACAAGTTCCATTGGAAGTTAAGAGAGTGAACCCAGAACCCATTTGTTGCTGTTGTTCTTTAGTTGTTTTTCAGTCATGTCAGACCTTCCATGACCCCTTTTGGGCAAAGATACACTCATGTTAGTATTTTTTGTTTGTTTTGTTTTGGTTTGGTTTTTTTGTTTTTGTGGGGCAATGAGGGTTAAGTGAGTTGCCCAGGGTCACAGAGCTAGTAAGTGTCAAGTGTCTGAGGCCGGATTTGAACTCAGGTACTCCTGAATCCAGGGCCAGTGCTTTATCCACTGCAACACCTATTTGTCCATGTCAGTTTTTACTTAGATGGTATTCACATGAGAAAACATATTGCTTTGACTCTCAGATTTTCTATAAACATTAAAAAGAAAACCTCATGGTGCAAAGGCAATTGTTTTCCTCAGAGAAAATAGTCACCACTGTAAACAGAGAAATCTTATGTACACACATGTATATATTTGAATAAATTATACACAGACATATATAGACTATATATATGTATATATGTGAGTGTGAATAGTAGTTTTATTCATCTTTGAAAGAGCCAAATTAGATTTTATAAATTGTTTTTCCCCAATCTGATCAATATAGTATGTTAATACTAAACTGGAGTCATATTTTAGAACTTGAAAGGAATCTCGAGATTGTAAAATCTTATTATTTCATTTACAAATGAAGAATCTGAGGCCTTAAAAGGTCAGGTGGCTTGGTAGAGGCAAATTGGGATGGTTCTTTGAGTAGAACCCAGATGTCGTTTCCTCTATATTTATATCCCCTTAATTAAAATGTGGGCTAACAGATCTCTTTAATAGCATAGCAAGCTACTTCAAAAAGTTGTGAGTTTCCTGTTGTTGGAAATAATCATGTAGAGACTGTTTGATTTCCTGTCATGAATGCCACTGAAGAGATTACTCTATTGGGGTACGAAGGGTGAGCTAGATCATACGTGTCAGAAACATGGCCCATGGACAGCATGTGGCTCACAACACTCTTGAGTAACAAAATAAATACAAATACAGCAGAACATAGATAGTAGGTGGCTTCCTAAATCAATATGTGGCCTTCAGGGATCCTTACGTACATTTTAGTAGGCCCTGTTCTTATTTGGGTTGAAACCATCAGTGATACCATAAATTTTTTTCCTTCTTAATTAGGTAGAAATCCTACAACACTATCTTGGATTTTATATGTCAGAATCGCCTGTGACTATTCTTTTATCATTATTGGAATCCAAGTGTAGAATGTTCCTTTTCTGCAGGGTTTTAGGTGCCATGGAGTGACTGGTACCACAGAATGATCCCATCCCATTTTCAGGCCAACTAGTATTTGATGCCATCATCTAGTGCCATCTGCTGGATTTCTGTTGCCATCACTCCACCTGGCCTGATAGGGTTCCCAAAGCCCTTTGCAGAGAGAAGAACAGAGAGGCATTTCATTTACTCTCCTACTACCAAATAACAATCACCTGTACTTTAAGATACTTTAAAGAAAAAATTTGAAGGGTGTGTAGTGGGAGATGGGATTGAGACAGAGTTTCTGAAATCTGACAAAATGGTCAGAGATTCTTATCTGTGTTCTTAGTACCAACTATTGGTACTAAGGCTTCTCTGCACGGATTATCTCCAGGATATAACTTCATTTCTGGCCCTGGCCTCGATAATAGACTTATTTTTAGTTCCCTTTCTGTGGATTTGGCTGGCTAGGGATGCCATGTATCAAGTTTCTAGAATCAGTTTTTCCAGCCCTAAATAATGGATTGTAAGTTTATGGATTTTAGGATAATTTTCACCGATAGCTCCCCCTAACTTGTTTACTTTTTAGAATGCCACCCCCATTCCTAGGTATGTCCTATGAAAGTGCTTCCTAGTACAGAGTCTACAAGCAGTCTACAGATCCAAGCTGCTGGTGTTGATGTGAGTAGTAAACACCTGAGAGCTAACAGAGATTGAGCATTCCTAAATAACTGGTTATTATCTCTCACCATGGGAAACAGATTCCCCTTGACATAATATGGACAATTACACACGAAAACAAAGTAAAAAAATTGGAAATAGTCTCAGAGAGAAGGAACCTTAGTTCTGAGAAAGATTTCTTGCAAAAGCTGGATATTAGTCTATCCTGTGTGACCTTGAACAAGTCAGCAAAGGTATCTTTGCTTTTATATAACTGGGTTTTCTTTACAACCTCTTGATAATCTTTGAATAAAGAGAAGAGAGACAAAGAGGGGGAGCACCACAGTGCCTATGGGTGAATAGAAACCCATGGGCACAAACAAATGACTAGATTTTGTACCCCTTGGTCCTGTGTTCCTGAAAATTGACAAGTATGTACAGAATTAAAGCTTTGGAGTTGCTGATTCAGCAATCTCTTCCACACTAAAAAGGACATAATCTCTACCCTCTAGCCCTCATATTGACAGCATTAGCAGTTTACAAATGATTACAAAGCACTTTGACTGTAAAGTGGTGTAAGAGAGGTTTGGGCATGCACTGATAACATTCTATTAAGGCCTTATTTTTATTGATATCTTTTGTTTTTGTCCTATTCAGCACTGCATATTCATCACTTTCCTCTACCAAGCGAGCCTCTTTTATGACAAGGAACAAAACAGTGAGGAAAACCAACCAACACATCAAATACCACCTGATGACATGTGCAACATTCCACATAGTGGAAGCATCTTTGCCAAGAGAAGAGGAAAGTTCATTTTCTCACTTCCTCTCTGATAGCAAACATGGTCAATATGATCACACATCATTCAGTTGTGGGGTTTCTTTTGTCCTTTCTATTTATGTCATTGTGGATATTTTCCCCTGATTCTGCTTACTTCATTCTGTATCTTTTTTTTTTTGTTTTTTTTGTTTTTGGTGAGGCAATTGGGGTTAAGTGACTTGCCCAGGGTCACCCAGCTAGTAAGTGTTAAGTTTCTGAGGCCAGATTTGAACTCAGGTACTCCTGAATCCCGGGCTGGTGCTTTATCCACTGTGCCATCTAGCTGCCCCCATTCTGTATCTTTTTATCCAAGTCTTCTCATACTTCTCTGAATTCATCATATTTGTTGTTCCTATGACACGATAATATTCTATCATATCATATATCATAATTTTTTTTCCACTCCTTGATTGTTGTATTTCTTTCAAATTTTTATTTATGTGTTTATTTAGTTACATATTTATTTACACATTTATATATTTATTCATTTTTCTATTTATTTATTTTGTTTACCCATTTATTTCTTTGTTTATTCATTCATCTATCTTTGTCTCCCTTTATCTCTATCTATCCATTTATCCATCTATCCACCTACTTACTTGCCTCCCTCCCTCCCTCTACCTATCATCCATCCATCCATCCATCCATCCATTTATCTATAATTTATCTATCTATCTATCTATCTATCTATCTATCTATCTATCTATCTATCTATCTAAAGTTTCTTTACAGAGGAAGTTAGCTCAAACAGTGGATAGAACACTGAACCTGGAATCAGGACTATCCAAGTTTAAATCTGGCCTCAGATATATACTAGCTGTGTGACCCTGGGCAAGTCAATTAACTTCTGTTTGCCCCAGCTTCCTCATCTGTAACATGGAGATAATAATAGCACCTACCTCCCAGGATTATTGTAAGGATCAAAGGAGATCATAATTATAAAGCCCTTAGCACAATGCCAGGTGCATATTAGGTGCTAGATAAATGTTCATTCTCTTCTCCTTCCCCTCCGATCACAAGAAAGGCTTTTATGTATACATTGGTATATATGTGAAATTTTGGTATTTAATTACCTGGGGAATATGTCCAGCAGTGGGAAGGACATGGAGGCTTCAGTCACTTTTTGACAAAAGTGTAATGGATCAGATTAGCCAATAAGTGCCCTGTCTTGGGAGCCCTTTCTGGTGGGTCATTTAGAGCATGGGCCTTCTGTCAATACAATACATGGAACTTCAGATGTCTTTCAGAAACTGAAATTTTATGTTGTAACTTGGGGTTAGTATTACATGATGATGAAAAGTCTTTTGGTCGGCTGAGCCAGAAGGGTTAGTATACTAGATTTTGATCATTCTTTTTATTTAGTCTCTGCTGTGATTTCACTTTGATTTTTTGTGTGTGTGTGTGTGTGTGTGTGTGGGGTGAGGCAATTGGGGTTAAGTATCTTGCCCAGGGTCACACAACCAGTAAGTGTCGAGTGTCTGAGGCTTCCTTTGAACTCAGGTCATTCTGACTCTAGGGCCAGTGCTCTATTCACTGCGCCACCTAGATGCCCCTTCACTTTGATTTTTACTTCTTATCTTCTTTCCTTTTCTTTGTGACAAGGTTAGGTAAAGTTTTATCCATTTTGTTCGTCTTTTCAAAAAATATACTTTTAATTTGTTTATCATTTCTACAGGTTTTTTCTTTTGCTTTTTATCCATTTCTCCTCAAATTTTAAAGATCTATTGTTTTGTGCTTATTCTCAGTTTTAATTGCATATTCTGTTAATGCTCTATTTTTTATTTTGCTAATAGGCATTTTCAGAGAAATATTATTTTTCCTTTAAGGACTACTTTAGCTACATCTGAAAAATTTTCAGATATTATCTCACTGTTTTCTTCTTTCTCATGGACTTTAATTATTTTTATAATTCCTTTTCTTAACTACCCAATATGTAGTATCATAATTAAATTTTCTTTAGAGAAATCTTTTGCTTGTTCCCTGCATTAATTACTATTTTATTGAATTATAATGTATAATATTCTTTTTTTCATTTGTTTTTTCCCTGTGCCTTAGAATGTCTGTTTTTGTAAAAGAACCGTGTACAACTGAAAAAAATATATCTTCTTTAATGTTCTTTCACAATATGCCATAAGTCTTGTAGCTCTACCTTTTCTAATAGTTTTATTCAGTTCTATGTTTTCCCATTTATCTTTATTAGATTTCCTCTGCTCTTAGGAATATTAAAATCTCCTATATATATTGTCTTACTATGTCTTTTTTGAATTCAACAAACTTTTCCTTTATGAAATTAGATGTTATCCATTTGGTGCATATATGTTTGGTGTAGATATTAGTTCACTGTCTTTGGTTCCATTAAAACAATCTAATTTCCCTGTTTTCTTTTTCTTGGTATTGTGATTTTTTAATATTAATTTTGACTAAGAGCTTGATTGAAATTCTGGAATTTTATCTCCTTTCCTCTTTAAATCACTGCATTTCCTCAAGATTAGTTTTGCTTACTTTTTTCATGCACATATGAATCTTTGTGATCCCATTTGGGTTTTGGAGTCAAAGATATTAAAATAATTTGCCATTCCTTTTCCTGCTCATTTTACAGATGAGGAACCGAGGCAAACAGGGTTAAGCAACTTGCCAAGTACAAGATAAAGCTAGTAAGTATCTGAGGCTAGATTTGAACTCAAGTCCTCCTGACTCCAAGCCTGGCATTCTGTCCACTGTGGCACCTATCTGCCCTTTCCACACTTTGAGAGAACATATACAGACAAGATGTAACAATACATATGATGTCCAAAAAGTCTTAGTTCAATTTTAAGCTATTCAAGTTTTTTTTAGCTATTCCTTTTAACATTTATGTATTTTTAATATTCATTTTTTCCAATCTTAATAGTACCTTATTTTTTCCAGTTACATGTAAAGATAGTTTTCAACATTTGTTTTTATAAGATTTTGAATTCCAAATTTTTCTCCCTCCCTCCCTTCCCTCCCCTGTTCCCAGGACAGAAAGCAATCTGATATAGGTTATATATGCACAATCACATTGAACATGTTTCTGCATGTCATGTTGTGAAAGAAGAATCAGAACAAAAGGGAAAAACCTCAAAAAAGAAAAAGTATGGTTCAGTCTGCATTCATACTCCACAATTCTTTTTTCTGGATGTGGAGAGCATTTTCCATCATGAGTCCTTTGGAATTGTCTTGTATCATTATATTGCTGATAGGAGCTAAGTCTATCACAGTTGATCATTGCACAATTTTAACATTCATTTTAAATAATTTTGAGTTCCAAATTCTTTCCTTTCCTCTAGTCCTAACCCACCCACTGAGAAGGGAAGCTATATGATATCGATTATACATGTGACATCATACAAAACATATTTCCATATGTGTTAAAATTGTATCTTGTTCTGGTCCCTCATCTACAACCCTCCCCCTTCTAATCAGTATAGTAGATAATTTTTATAGATAGCCAGCATAAATTAACAATAGCATTATATAAGATTGCAAAGGGGAACCTGGAAGTCACATACAAACTATCCCAAAGATGAAAGGAACATGACTTACAAATTATATAGCATATTAGCTAAAATTCACATTCTGGTAACACATGTCAAATCAGGGAAAACCATCTAGTTGCTGCTTGTTAAAAATTCTGATCCTGTGATATGTAAATTCCAGATAATATCTAGACCTTCATAGCACCAGATCAGCAAAGCATCCAAAAGGTGCCAATAACTTCGAGATGACAACTTTGAAGTTGCATTGATAGCTTTGAAATAATTTGGATATGATAATGAAATAACTTCAATGTGGCACAGATAGGTATTGGTCTTCCCCCCCCCAAAAAAAAACTATAAATATTAGAGTTCAAACTCCTGCCCCCATCCCCACCCCAAGCCCTCTTCCCTCTCCACTGGGGCCATGCTGTCTGGTGTTCCCAACTCTAATCCATGGTTTACATGAGTGATATTCTCTGCATCTTCCCCTCCCTATGCCCTTCCTCACACTGCCTTCCTTCATTATCCCATTCCTTGTCCCCACACCACTATCTGCCTTTAAATCACTTTTCATCACCTTTTTCTATCTTTATGAGCTTTTTGTCACCATATCTTCTGTGTTTAATTAAAATGTTGTTGCCGTCTTATTTCCTACTGCCTGTCATGGTCTTTCCTGGTGAATACTGAAAGAACTGGGTAATTATGCCCCCATTTCATATTTTCATAAATAAATTATCAATTTATCATATTAGCCATGTTGTTTAAAAAAAGAGAGAAATAAAGAAAGAGAGAAAGTATGCTTCAGTCTACACTAAGAGCTCATCAATTCTCTCTAGAAGTGGATCGCCTTTTTCATCATGGGTCCTTGAGAATTGTCTTGAATCATTGCATTGATGAAAGTAGCTAAGTCTTTCATAGTTGATCATAGTTCTGATACTGCTGTAACTGTGTACAATGTCCTCCTGGAAAAACATTTTAGCTATTAAAGCTTCAAACAGCACCGTCTTTTGGGACATTTTGTATATAAATCTGTAACATAAAAGAACAAAAACTTCTTCCATAATCTTAGATTACATAATTAGTCACTCTATAAGTATTATCCACACATATTCATAATGAGTACAGTAGTTTGTTCCTCCTTTATCACAGAATTAAATCTAGAAGGGACCTGTGAGGTCATACAGTACGACTCTTCATTTTATAGATGAGCAAATTGACACCCAGAGAGGTCTAGAGATTTTCCCTAAGTAAGTGACAGAATTAGGATTTGAATCCATGTGTTTTGACTCCAATTCGAGCACCATTTTCATTGTTCCATGCTGTATCCTTTCATTATATATACGAATGGAAGCTGTTTGTTTTTCTTTCTCTACAATCCTTCGTTCTTAGAGATGTCAATTGCTGAATGCAGAGCAAACACCAAGAAGCTTTTAAACATCAGGTACCAAGCAGGATGTTTCTGTAGCAACAATCAGCAAAGTAAAGTCTCTTAGAATTTTAGTTCATTTCGCCATGTGACCTAGCAAGTCAAGGGATTTTTTTTTTTTGATCAGTTAAGAGTATCTCCTTCCCACCACTACACTATAGCCTTCATAATAACCTGCCCTACTTACAGCTATGACTATGAGTCAGAAATGTACTTTAAAAAAAAAAAAGCATTACTTTTCATCTGTGCCTCTGAACTGTAGTAAATGGACAGATCTACACCTGATCTATAGATTCGAGCTATGCCATCTTTGATTAGTCGGCCTTGCTGTAAACTTAGCTGGAACTGATAGCCTGGCTTCTGTGATATATTTGTCCTTTCATAGAATACTATTCCTATCCTTGTTCTTCATAAGCTGGACTCCCAGCTAGATTCCGAAATGCCTCTGGCAGCTCTCATTTCTCATGATGCTTCTGTCAGTAGTAGTAGTGGTGGCAGTGAAGAGGACAAAACCCTGCCATATTTGCTCCCCAAAGAGCCATTGTCTCTGGGGCCTCTTTCTTCACCAGCCAACTCTTGACCGGGTTTTCTGTTGCCTGTGTCTCAGATTTTGAATAATTACCACTAACATACACAGTCACACTAGGAATAATGAGACAGATTGCTTTGTTAGACCTTCCAAACCTTCTCTAGTTAGATGGCACAGGGAATCAGGAAGATATAAGTTTGAATTCTGCCTCAGATACTCACGGGCTATGTGGCCACAGGCAAGTTACTTAACCTGGCCTCGGTCTCATTTTCCTCATTTGTAGAATGGAGATAAGAAGAGTACCTAGGGATAATAATAGAACCTAAAAGGGTGTTATGAGGATCAAATGAGATATCAAAGGTATTACATATATATATTAGTTCGATTATTATGTTTGTCCAGGGACCATTCTCCATTCTTAAGAATGTATGTGGGAGATAATGTAATTCCCTCATTGCTCCTGTAATCTCAGAGTTGAGAAGGATTTTATAGGCTGTCTGTTCCAACCATCCATCATCTGGCCAAGAATCATCTCCATCCACCTCCTCTCCCCTCAGCTCACTAGCTCTACAAGTGCTGTGCTTTCCAAAGATTAGTTGTCAGAGCACCTGGCTTAAAACTTAGAGACCACAGCATCAAAGTTTAGTCAATGCCACACCATAATATTAAGTGCTACCCTGATATGACTTTGTTGTCCATTTTGCAAATGAAGAAGTACAGCCCTTTAGTTTTTCTTTTGACTTTAAAGAAATATCATTGACTTAGACTAAGACTTGTAGTCTTTTTTTGGGGGGTGGTGGTGAGGCAATTGGGGTTAAGTGACTTGCCCAGGGTCACACAGCTAGTAAGTGTTAAGTGTCTGAGGCCGGATTCAAACTCAGGTCCTCCTGAATCCAGGGCTGGTGCTCTATCCACTGCGCCATCTAGCTGCCCCAAGACTTGCAGTCTTAACCCACCCAAGGGGTCCATAGACAGATTTCAGGGGATCCATGAGCTTGGATGGGGAAAAGAAAAACATCTTTATTTTCACTAATCTCTAAATAAAATTTAACTTTTACTTCAATTACTTAAGAACATTACTCTGAACAGGGATCTCTAGGCTTTACCAGATTGCCAGAGGTTAAAAACATACTTTGATAAACAGAACTGAAACACATGGGTCACAATAAAACCACAAGCATTGAAGCAAAAATTAAACCTTAGAGTTACATCATATGTAAATACTATGGTTTTGCATTTTGGGATATGTGTGTTGTTGATTAGAACAATAGATCATATCTAAATAAAGTATAGACTAGACTAGCTTAAATTTGTCTTTCTTTTTTATCTTATATTAGTATTGGAGATTTTGCTGTCTTTTTTAATGGCACTTTTAAACGTTTAACTAGAGAAGAAAAGGTTGCGTTGTTCCAGCACAACTTCATTTCTTGAGAAAACTTTAAAGGCTTATAGTTTTATTTCTTTTTAACATAAGAATTTATTCCTCTTCTCATTATTCTCCTTTTTCTTAGATTTCTCTGTCAATTTAAGTTGTTTTTTTTTTTTAATTCCAATTTCCATGAATTCTTCTCTGGTGTTGGATAAGCATAAAGCCTTTGAAAGTTTACTCAGTAACATTTAAGAGGCCAAGCATTTTAAGTTCTCCAACGATGGCAAATGGGGATAGAAATGGGTGTTGAAAGAACAGGAAGTGGTGATTGCAGCAGTTACTTGTGGTCCTAAAATTCTGATGTTCTTGCTCAAAATGGTGATAACATTTGAATAAGAACCAGTCAAGCAAAGTCAGAAAGTTTTGATATGAAAATGTTCAGAACATAGAGATCTTCCCTACTTCAGGTCACTAATGGCCTCCGTCTCTGTCACTGAATAGTATTTGTATGTCATTTGATTCATATATTGTAAAAGAAGATGGACTGGTCTTGTGGCAAGAGGAACATATTTCTCTTGGACAACCAGTGTGCTTCATTAGCATATCCTTCCCCTAAATCCTCCCCCAATCCTCTAGCATATTAAGCAGGTTCCTTCAAGTGAATCTAAGGGATCAGATGGACAGAAGTAACACATGATCATCATAAGCATGAATGGAATAAGATCGGCTTCATTGTAAGGGGGCAGACACATTCATCAACAGTAGTTGAAATTTACATGGGATAGTGAACATTCAAAATGGTGACATGGTGGTCCTTCAGAACCCAACAGCACCTCCAGGCCATGATGAGGCATCCGAGTGGTATTTTAGTAGAAGAAGGTAGCTATATAACTAATTTATTGGGAAGCCTAGTTGTTTATATTGCCGACAAATGGCATTAATGGCAATTATAAGTAAATTAGAAGCCATCACAGACATAACATACTCACAGATTGTTAGAATTGAAAAAGATTAGAGATCCTATAATCCAACTCCCTTTTTTATGGTTGAGAAATGTGAGGCCCAGAGAGGGGTACAAAGTAATTTGATAACTACAGCTTTGAATTTGGGTAGTGGTGGTTTCTTTCCTAGGAATATTGAAATTTTAATTATTTTCCCAGTTGTCAGAACTGAATTCATATTTGTATGTTTAGTTTTGTTTAGATTGAGTTTTCTTTTTAGATTGTGAACTTAAAAACAAAACAGACAGATGGTCTTCAAAAAGGCACCCATCCACAAGAATTATTTTGACATTGATTTTCATTTGCCTCTAGCACCATTGTGTAATTTGTATGTTCTTTTGCTATTTTTAGATAACCAATTTTAAAAAAAACCATAGCAAATAAACTTGGCCAATTTATTACTGTTGATAGATGTTGCATTGCTTATTGTATGACCTCAGGAAGCCAGGTTCTGCCAACTGGGTGGCTCAGGAGTCAAAGCTCTAAGCCTGGAGTCAGGAAGACCTGAGTTCAAATTATGCCTCAGATGCTTACAAGCTCTCTGAACCTGTGGCAGTCTAGAGACCTCTTTTCAGAATAATGTTTTTAGGTATTTGGAGGAAAAGCTAAATTTCATTTAGAGGTTAATGAAAATAAATATGTATTTCTTTTCCTCATTCAAACTCATGGATCTTTGAAATTTGTCCATGGACCCCTTGGGTGGGTTAAGAATGCAAGTTAACCTCATGGGCCTCAGTTTCCTCATATGTTAAGTGGAGATGATAATAGCATCTACCTCAAGAATGTAAGGATTTAATGAATTAACATATGAAAAGAGCTTTGCAAATCTTAGAGTGTTACATGATTGTTATTGTTAGCTATGATAGTTATTATTATAGACTGAAGAGTAAGTGAACTCTGTAATACTATAACTCCTCAGACTTTTAATAGAAGTTTTTTTTTTAAATAAAATTCAAGTAACACTGGAAGGTAGATAAGGGCCAGATTACAAAAGGCATAGAATCCAAAATCATTTCAGCCTAAATATACATAGGATGTTAAAATAGCTCAATATTTTGCCATAATAATAAGGGGAAAAATTCAGAGATTCAAGTTTCTGTGCATTTAACTATTTTTAAATGGAAGGGGTTTGTGATTTTTGAAGTGAAGAAGGAAAGGGGAAGGTAGAGGAACAAGCATTCATTAAGTACCTACTATAGATAGTGCAGAGTCAGAAAGACCTGAGTTCAAATCCAGCCTCAGACATTTCCTAGTTGTGTGACTCTGGTTAAGTCACCTAACCCTGTTTGCCTCAGTTTCATCATCTGTGAAATGAACCGGAGAAGGAAATGGTATTATCTTACTTGATTCTCAAAACAGCTTTGTGAGGTGGGTGCTGTTTTTAATCACCATTTTACAGGATACCGAGGATACCGAGGCAAACAGGTTAAGGTCACATAGCTAGTTAGTGTTTCATGCTGGATTTCAGTTTACATCTTCCCAGCTCTAGATTTATTGTTCTAGCTGCCGCACTACCTGGGGCAGCTAAGTAGCACAGTGTATAGAGTACTGGCCCTGAAGTTGGGAGGACCTGAGTTCAAATTTCACCTTAGACAGTAGCTATGTGACCCTGGGCAAATCACTTAACCCCAATTGCCTTAAACATCCGGGGCCATCTCCAGTTGTCCTGATATGTATCTTGCCACTGAACCCAGGGGGCTCTGGAGGACAGTAAGGTTGGTAACCTTGAATAGCCCTCTCTTGCTTAAATCCAATTCAGTGTAAATCATGACCACCTGATGTCATGACACTCTTAGGGAATGAAAGACAAACAACAACAACTGCACTAGGTAGCTGAAGGACTTTCTCAAGTTAGCAGGACCACAGGATCCTAGATTTAGAGCTGGAAGAAATCTTAGAAGCCAAATAGAAAAGGAAACTTAAGCAGTTGAGCCATGTGGGGGCATGGGCTTATGGAGAAGACTGCAGACAGAAGCACTTGCAGAGGCAAAGGGAATGTCCCTGGGAAGAAGTTTGCCCTCAAGCATGGGTGTGCTGAAGCCTAATTACACTGTCTCAAGAGTTCAAGTTTCAGCACAAGTAATAAAACCTGGTCAATCAGCAAACACTAGAAATCAGGGCTTGATAGACTGTTTTGTTGGTTATACTGACTTAAGAAAGTGTGTCATGTGTACATTTTTTTTTTTTGAGAGCCTGTGGTTAAACATTTACCAGGAAATCTTTGCATTACAGCACCTTACGTCAAAGCTTTTTTCACCTCATGTTAGCTAGGGCTCGGCTAAGCATTGTCAACAACATCCATCTCTAAGGGAATTCACCACAATTTCCAGTGGAATGAGTACTTGCTCTTGAGTCACAGGTTGTTATTGTTGTTGTTTAGTGATCTCAATTGTGGCCAGTTTCTCTTGACCCTATTTAGGGTTTTCTTGGCAAAGATACTGGAGTGGTTTTGCCATTTCCTTTGACAGCTCATTTTACAGATGAGGAAACTTAGACAAACAGGGCAAAGTGATTTACCCAGGGTCACAGAGCTAGTAAGTGTCTGAGGTTAGATTTGAACTCAGTAAGAGTCATCTTCCTGATTCTGGGCCTGGTACTCTATCCATTAGGCCATGTAGATGCATTGGAGTCAGAGGACCTGGGTTCAAATCCTATTTCTGATACTTCCTGCCTGGGTGTATTTGGGCAAGTTACTTCTAGACCCCATTTAAATCTCATTTTCTTCATCAGCAAATGAAGGAATTGAATTTGATTGATTATCTTTCCAGCTCTAGATATATGATCCTATAACCCTGTAGATTATAGTACCCATTTAGCACTGTTGTTGTCTATCAACATTTCTCTTATGATGATACCTTATATCTGCTTAAGATTTTGTAGTAACAAAATATCTTTTTCATCTAATTAAATAATCTATCAACTTCATCAAAATCATTTTCTTTGTGAATTGACAAACTTATTAAATTAATCCAAGAAAGAAATTTGATTCCACAAACATTTATTAAACTCTTGACATGTCTAAGACACATCACTGGGCATTGGTAATAAAAAAATTAAAAATGAATGAAAAGATGGATGGATGAATGAATGAATAGATTAAAAAGTAAACAAATAAACAAACAAATAAATAAATGCATGTACACAGAAAGAAAGAAAGAAAGAAAGAAAGAAAGAAAGAAAGAAAGAAAGAAAGAAAGAAAGAAATGGACAAATAAATAAATAAATGGATGGATGGATGAACCAAGACAAGGAAGACCAAAATGAGATGATGAAGGGCCTTGAATTTGAAAGTCAATAGGTAATAGGAATGTAATGAAAGTTTTCAAATAGAAGGATAACATAATCAAAGTGCTGCAAATACGAAGATGACTAGGGCAGCAGTTTAAATGAGAGAGAATAGACAAGAAGCAAGTATATTAGCACTTTTTCTCTGAGACTACCTCCCATTTACATAGTATATGTATCTTACATGTGAACAGTTATTTGTATGTTGTCTCCCCCCCCCCCCCCTTAGGATGTGAGCTCCCTAAGGAAAAGGACAATTTTTGCTTTTCCCTTTTTTCAGCACTTAGGACAGTGCCTGGCACTTAGTAAGTGATGAATAAGCGCCTTTTTATTTGTCGATCTATATGTCACTTTAAGGTTTACATAAGCAAATATATTACCTCGCTTGATCTTCACAACAATGCTATGAGGTAGGTGCTATACTATGCCACTTTTACCTGTGAAGAAACTGAGGCACAGAGAGGTTAGGTGATTTGACCAGGCTCACACTGAGGCACGATTCAAACTCAGGTCTTCTTTATTCCAATATCTGCATCCTAGCTGGCTCTGTCACTGCTATTTGCCACTACTATTTTATAGGCGAATCAATTGAGGTCGATGAGGATTTTAATTCCTTCTGATTTGTGGAAACATTAATATTTTGAATTTAGCTGAAGAGTTTTTATATCCATGACAGTTATTTTCTACCTTTTTAAAGTTGTGAATCCCTACTCCTTAGTGCAATTAAGGCAGACTCAGACTAGGTATATACAATGATTCTATTTTTATTTCAAAAGACCCTTGGAGATTCTTGGAGTTTAGCAGAGTATAGTTTGAGAGGTAATAGTCTTTAGGATTTTGTTTCTTCTAAAACCTTGAAATACATACCATGACCACATCTTTTAGCCCACTTTTGGCCTCCTCGCTCACCTCAAACCTAATCTCCTTTCAAGTTAAAATAACTCCTTTTGACTGTACCTTGACTTATTGTGGGACAGTGGATAGAACTCTAGGCCTGGAGTCATACCTGAATTCGACTTTGACCTCAGATGTTTACAACTCTGTGACTCTGAGAAAGTTCCTCAATCTTTGCCTGCCTCAGTTTCCTCAACCCTAGAATGGGAACAATAGTAGTACCTACCTCTCAGGGTGGTTGTGAGCATCAAATGGGATGACATTTATAAATATTTGTCCGAGGCTGGATTTGAATTCAGGTCTTCCTGACTTCAGACCCAACACTACCCATTGTCATATCAGTTGCCTCAAAATGATAATAAGTGTCAGAAGCAGGATTTGAATGTTTGTTAAACTGGCCCTAGACCCAACACTCTATCCCCTATGCCAGACTGACTCCTTTCAAAAACAGAAAATAAAAATGGGGACAAAAATTGAATATCAAAGGAAATCATCTCAAAGCTGACAAGCAGCTCACCTTAAAATTGTGTTTAAGGTTCTGATTGTAGGCTGCTTCCTGTCAAGCTTCAATGAGAAAAAGGTCGATGGTGACCTCAAATCCAGTAATAATCAGGGTAAGAAATCTCTCTGTGGGACACAGAGAAGGGGCCAGCTACATAAGGAAAACTCCCAATAGCACAGCCAATTTAGTACCATCTTATAAGATGTGTCACAGAATTAACACTTGTCTTTATTCTACAACAGAAATTCTCCCGAGGAAAGTTTAGTTCTTCATCAGAGGATGCAGCAAAGGCCAAGAAATTAATGTTACTTTAAATCAGCTTCCTCCTGTTTATTGAGCTTTATCCTCCAAACCCAAGCTCATCCTAGTCTCTTGCTTAGAACTGCATTTCTTTTAAGCTGGGGATGAATCCTCAAGGGATGACATTAGAGGTGCCTTAGTGGAAATGTTTTTCTCCATCTCTGTTAAAGTGCAGGACTTAGAGATCACAGTCCCTGAGTAAAGAATGTACCTTAATGACCTGCCATATTCTGAATTCCTATTTGCTTTAGGTGTACAAGCATTTAATTTTCCAAGTCATTCTCTTTTTTCCAGTGTTTGTTTACTGGCTGTTTTGTTGACTAATACCTTGTTATTTGAATTCAGAATTCCCAAGTCACAGATAGAAAATTCTCCAGAGGATTGGGTTTCTTAGCTTTATCTAGTTCTTTCTTGTTAGTGCTGACAATTGCATTAGTTGGCACTGATGTGAGTGGTTTTAGATCCTTATTATTATTATTTAAAATGTTATGAAGAAATTAAACAAGGCTCTGCTTTCTTGCTTAAACTATTTGCACTAATATATTTTTAAATAAGTTTTTATTGGTGTCTTTTTTTAAACATCACCATAGTTTCCCCCAGTATCCCTCTCCACCTCACAGGGAGCCATTTTATATTAAAGTAGTGTATCTTAAACACAAAAAGAAGAAGAAAAGAAGAGGAAAATTGAGCATAATAGATTAGAATATTAAAAAGTCTGAACTTTTGTGGGACTAATGGACTTCCCACCAATGCAAAGGTTACCCATGTCTTTTAAGATGAACTTGCAAAGATTGTTAACTCTTCCCATATATGGCAACATTTTATTTTCTGTTTTTATTCATTTGTGTATTTCTTTATCCAGTCACATTCTTTCTCATCAATTCTACAACCATTTTATTCAGTCACACTTTTCAAGTAGCTAAAACTCTTGTTCTCATGGTTATTCCCAATAATGTTTATTGAGATAATTGATGACCTTCTCAAATCCTATATTCACTGGGAAAGTGGAAGTCTTGCTTCCCATGTAATAACTTGTATCATGGAATTATACTGTCCTTTGATAATATCAAAATGTTATTTTTGACCCACCATCATGTTGTCAAAAATTCCCCTTCATGGTCAACAGCATACATTTTGAAGGCAGGTGGTTAGGACTTAGAGATTCATGAAACTGAACAAAACTAACTAGTCAGTACAAAAAGGCATGACCCCCAAATAAATTAGCAAGGTTGCCAGTTAAAGATTCAAAGGTGACCTGATGAGAAAGAGTCTACATATTAGCACAAAGCCATCAATATTTCTAGGAAAACATCTCAAAAGGTTCTTCAGGGCTGCTGTCTAAAGCAAATGGCTCCCATTTCAACCAGTAGCATGTTATATCTGCACTTATTCTACATACTTTTCAAAGAGTTAATTTGAAGAAGTATCATGTAGTGGAATTCAACAAAACATAGATTTGCAGTCAAAAGTCATATGACCTGACTCTGCCACTTAATATGATCTTGGGCAAGTCACAGAAAGTTCTTTCATTCCCAGTTTCCTATTCTGTAAAATGGGGATCATTATGTTTGTATAACCTGCCTTACAGAGTTATTTTAAAAATCAAAGGAACTAATGAAAATAAGTTCTTTGAGAGCATGGTATTCATGTAAACTGTTATCACTTTAGCTGAAAAACAGTTATTTAAAATGGCCACAGAAGAGGGCATGCACTTCATGGTTTAGGAACTAGTTAGACATAATAAAAGAAAATGTAGTCAAGTTAAAACCTCTCCTAACTCTTTGGAAACACATTCTCAAAACTAATCCTCAAGCTCCAAGCATTTCACTCTTTTATACTCTCCCTTCCCAGAGAAACCAACAGCCATATGTTCAGAACCCGGAGAGAGACACATGCTGGCTTTAAGTATACCCACATTCAAGTATGTTATATTTTATTTTTAGCTCAGCAAACCTTCAATGCTATTTAAATGTATGCCGTTTAATAGTGATATTAAATTGGGAGAGAGAGAAAATTTGACACAGTGGCTCACTCAGCAAGTAGCTAGCTTCTTTCAGTTGGTGACTACCCTAATTAAATCAAGGGAGGAGTCTTTCCTGGGCTTAATGCAAAGAATGAGATAGAGAGCAGGATCTGGTTTAAGAACTGAAAGTTAAAGAAAGACCAATAAGATTTCCCTCTCATGTTACGTGAAAGTCTTTCAGACCCAGAAGATTTTTAAATGCTCTCTTAATATTTCTGAAAGAAGGAAGAACAAGATGGAGGTTGGATTTTGTCAGTTTCTATTGACTTTAGGGCCATCTTGCCCAATTCCGTCATTTTACTGTTGAGGAAACCAACGCTCTGGGTCAAAAGTGACATATAATGCCACACGGGTAGCAAACATGTCAGATAACTTGTAAAGGCTCAAAAACAGCAGCTGAAAAGCATGAAGAATGGATAATCTTTTGAAAGGGGGAGGGGTATCCCTGAAAACAACATGGATTTAAGCAATCTAGAACTGGGGAAGTTTTTGAAATCAGTACTGTTATACTGGGGATTTGAACCCCCATTTTGGAGATGAAAACTCAGCTCAATAAGTCAATCAATAAATATTTCTTAAGCACCTATTATATACCAAGCACTGTGCTAAGTCCTGGGTACACAAAAACAGGTAAAAACCAGTCCCTGCCCTCAAGGAACTCACAATCTAATAGGAGAGACTAAACAAATATGCACAAATAAGTTACATACAGCATAAATAGAAAATAATTAAAAGAGGGAAGGCATTGGAATTAAGAGGGGTTGGAAAGACTTCCTGAAATGGGATTTTAGCTGGAATTTAAAGGAAATCAGGGAGGTCAGTATTTGGAGCAAAGGAGGAAGAGAATTCTAGGCATGGAAGACAGCCAGAGAAAATGCCTGGAACCAAGATAATCTTGTTCATGGAACAGCCAGGAGCAGTAAAGATTTTAGACAATGCTATGTCTCTAAAAAGCAGTCTTTAGCTAAGATTTTACTTTAAAAAATGTATTCTATCCTCACTTATTAATAAACCTTTATGGCAACAGTTTATTTTCAACATAGAATTTATTAATTTTTTACAACTTAGTTGTTGGTATTTTCAGTGTGACCAGTGATCATTTATTAAGTATGGTGTTTTTTTGTTTTTTTTTGTTTCTTTGGTGAGGCAATTGGGGTTAAGTGACTTGCCCAGGGTCACACAGCTAGTGTTAAGTGTCTGAGGCCAGAGTTGAACTCAGGTCCTCCTGAATCCAGGGCCCGTGCTTTATCCACTGTGCCACCTAGCTGCCCCTTATTAAGTATGTTTTAGTACTTAGATCACAGATCTAAGCCTAAAAGGGAACTCAGAGGTAATCTGGTCCAACCTCCTCATTTAATAGTTGAGGAAACAGAAACAAAGGGAATAAGCATGTATTAAGTGCCTATTATGTGCCAGGGACTGTGCTAAGCATTTTACAGTTATCTCATTTGATCTTCACAATAATAGGTGCTATTACTGTCCCCATCTTACAGATGAAGAAACTGAGTCAGACAGAGGGTAAGTGACTTGCCCAAGACTATACAACTTCTGTGAGGCAACTAGGTGGCTCAGTGGATAGAGCACTGGACTCGGAGTCAAGAATATAGGAGTTCAAGCCCAGCTTCAGACACTTACTAGCTACATAACCTTGGGCAAGTCACTTAACCTTTATCTACCTCAGTTTCCTCAAGTATAAAATTGAGCACCTCCCTCCCAGGGTTGTTGTGAAATAACAGAAATAATAAGATGATAATTGTAAAGCTGTTGGCACACTGCATGACACATAATAAGCACTATATAAATGTTAGTTATTATGATGCTACTGCTGCATCTGATACCAGATTTGAATTCAGCTCTTCATGACTCCAGGCCTAGCACTTTAGGTCAATCATGTAGAAAGTGTCAGGACCAGGTTTTGAACCTAGGTCCTGTGTCTCCAGGGCTAGTGGTTTTTCTACCAAGATAAAATCTTTTAAGCAGCTTACTATCTCAAGTGTGATCAACCAAATTAAAATATGAGAAAAGTTTTGCTAATTATCCCCTCCAGCCAAAAAAGCAATTACTGTCACTGTATTTTTGACTATTTTCAAATGAAAACAATTTTCTATTTTTCATTCCTTTTGAATTGAGAGGAGAGGCAAGAAATCTATAAATAAATATAGATAAGTGACAGGCAATAGACTGAGGAGAGAGACAGACATAAAAAGAGAAGATGGCATGAGGAAGAAGAGAAATAGGGGATGGGGGGACATTAAGACAAAAACAAGAAGAGAAAAGAAGAGCATGACCACAGGAGCCTAGATGGGATGACCCAACTGTATTCCAAATTGGGAAACCCAACTGCCAAGACCTGCTCTTCCAATAATTAACTGTGTGACCTAGGCCAAGTCATTTCAGAGTCAGAAAGTCAGCTGTTGGAACTTCAGTTTCTTTATCTGCAAAATAAGGTCAAACTAGAAGACTCCTGAGATCTATTTCAGCTCTCTAAATCTCAAGTCTTATCATCTCCAGAGTTCTTTCTAGCTCCAAAATTCACAAAGGAAAATGTACAAAATTTTTGTCAAAATGCTAATATGGAAACCTCTATTTTTTTTTTTCTTTTCTCGTATGCATTTGTGTTTGCTTTTTAAAGTAATGTGTTGACTCTGAAACTGTCTACCTACTTGGTGACTTATTTTACAAATTGTGTTTTACCACGGTACCTTGGAATCTCTTGACATTTTCCCTCATAAGGCCCCTGCCCTCATTAAACCAGTTTGACAATTTAGATTTAAAAGTTCAGAGAGATAAAATTAGTCTATCACTGCTACAGAGCAAATACTGAGGGAAAACAGATTGAAAGATTGAGTTGATCTCTGTCAACCTATAGCAAATTGTTTCTCATTAGGAACTTTTTATTTTTAGCTGAAGGATGTAGCTGAAGGAATAGGTCAGCGGGATAGAGTCAAAGTAGAGGGTGTTCAGAGCTGCTGGTTTTAACAGAAGCACCAAATAAAATGCTAAATTAAGTGTGGGAGGGGGGCAAAAAATTGAAATTGATATCCTCCCCCCAAAATTCAAAGATTAAAATAAAGGGGTATAAAGAATGCTAACCATACACTAGAGTGTGGTAGCCCAGAGAGATACCAGACTGACCCCGCACTCTGAAAATTCAGTTCAAAGAAATTTTTAAGTCTGAGGATTTTAGCTAGTAGGGTGGACCCAGCTCTGTCCCTTAATGAGCTTGGCACTGAAGTGAAGAATTTTCTGCTGACAGAAAGACCTTTCAGTCAAAATTCTGGAAAGATAGAGTCATGAGGGCAAGGATAGAATAAGCATTTATTAAGTCCTTACCATATATCTGATACTATGCTGAGCAATTTACAAATATTACTTCATAGAATCTTTTATAACAAAACTTCATGAAGGAGAGACAGAAGAAAAACAACAACAATAACAAGCCAAGAAAATGTTTGTCCCCCTAAGGCTGTTGTTGGCCCATAGGCTGAGGAAAGGGCGGCTACTTTTTTTTTTTTATGAGCTATAAAAAGGCTTCTGGCTTATGAACTAAACATCTTGGAAGAGCCTACTCTTCTCATGAGGAAGAGATAGCCTATATATATATATATATATATATATATATATATATATATATATATATATATAGTCAAAGATCTCAGAGGAGGCCAGAAGCTAGGAACAGAGAGAAACTATAAGGCTACATGCCCAACTAGGCCATGCTTGGCAGGATCCACTGGAAACTGCACAAGCTAGATAGCATAGAGCTGGACTAGACACGGAGTAGTATCTGGTTGTGACTCCATTTCCAGTGGTGCCATATCCAACAAGAAGCCTGCACAATAACATCATTCACAGACGTAAGTGGCCCAAAGGTATCAGCAGTAAGAATTTCTCTTCCACAGGTGAAGCTTGGATATAAATGCTACTTGCATGCGTATCTTTCCACTTCCATGTCCTGGTCACAAATTTTTCCCTTGATCACACACGTTTCCAGCATGTGTACCTCTCCATGCACGGATCTTATGTATGTCCATTTTTCCTACTGATGGTGTATTTATTTGTGGGAGAGTATAACCTCGATTTACAGGGGGAATGTTTTATTTCTACCTTTCTTAATATTCCATTTCATTAAATGGCTTTGTTTTGGACTAATTGTATCCTCTGACTGTTAAAGGTAAACATATTGGTTGGGGCTTGTGAGCTATGTCAGTGGATACCTTAAATCTAGGGCTGACTTTCTCTGGGAGACCTACCTTTCAAGTTAGGGGGGCACATCAAATTGTTAATCACAATATTCTATTATAAACATGTTAGAGATGTATAAGATAAAGGACTTTTTGATAATTAAGGGAGAAGGTCATTACCTAGAAAGGGAATTAGAGAAGGTTTCAGGAATATGGCATTTGAGTTGAGTTTTAGGAAAAGAAGGAAAGGAGTGAACATTTATGTAGTATTTACTATATGCCAGGCATTGTACTAAGCACTTTACAAATACTTCATGTGATCCTCACAACCATCATGGGGAGTAGGTGCTATTGTTAGCCTTATTTTACTGTTGAGGAAACTGAGGTAAACAGAGGTTAAGTAACTTGCCCAAGATCACACGCTAACTAGTAAGTGTCTAAGGTCTGATTTAAACTCATATCTTATGGACTCTGGGCCCAGCACTTGATCCACTGCCCCACCTTTAAAAGGTAAGGATGAATTTACCGAATCAAAAAGGGGAGAAAGGCTATTTAAAACATAGGAGAAATTTGGGAGTGAAGGTTTGGAGGCAGAAAAGCATAGTGTGTATTTAGAGGACAGAGAGTAGTCAAGTATGTCTATAGTAGTTAGTATATAACTAGTATGAAATAAGGCCAAGGAATAGGGGAGTACCAGATTGTGGAGGGCCTTCAAAACAAAACCTCTTAATTAGTAGGCAATAGGAAGCCAATGGAGATTTTTGAGCAGAGGGGTTACATGTATCATATTGCTAGTCTTTTTCTATAAAGTACCATCTTAATAATTTAAATCAAGAAACATTTACTAAGCACCTACTATATGCTTGTGATAAATGCTCAGGATACCAATAAAAAAAAAAGAAAGACAGTCCCTGCTTTTAAGAAGCAGTACATAGAGTCCTGGGCCTGGAGCCAGGAAGATCTGAGTTCAAATCCAGCCTCAGATGCTAGCTATGTGACACTGGGCAAGTCACTGAGCCCTATTTGTAGCAATTTCTTCATCTGTAAAATGAGATAGAAAAGGAAATGGCAAACTACTCCAAGTATCTTTGCCAAGAAAACCCCCCAAAGGGGTCATGAAGACTGAACTGACTCAACAACAACCACCTTTCCCTGAAGAGGCTTATAATCTAATAGAGGAAGACAACACACAAAAGGAAGCTAAAAAGGGAAGAGGAGGGGAAAGTTACTAGGCAATGCTTGGCTCACGGGCATGATGTTCCTAGAATAGAAACCCAGTGAAGGTTCTGATGGAGAATGGAGAATTACCTGCAAAGTTCTGAAAGTTCAGGGCCTTCTATAAAGAAAGGTTTTGGAAGGAGCTTAGTGCTCTACCCTCCAACCCTTCAATCAGAGGGTAGAGGCCACTGAGGTGTTGATAGAAACTGAGTCAATCAGGGCAGTGAGGTGGTGCAATGGATAGAGCACCGGCCCTGGATTCGGAAGGACCTGAGTTCAAATCTGGCCTCAGACACTTAACACTTACTAGCTGTGTGACCCTGGGTAAGTCATTTAACCCCAACTGCCTCACAAAAAAAAGAAAGAAAAGAGAAACTGAGACAATCAACACGCAGCTGAAATTTCAGGTAATCAGCTTATCCTGGGTTGGGGATGATGTTCCTGGATGATAGAAAGTAGAGTTACCTGGATTATCTTAATTGTTTGATAGAGCTCTAAAATCTCTAAAGGAATTCGTGTAGCATCACCATTTTTATCATATTGTTGCAAACTAAAGTAATGTAGTGGAAAGATACTCAATTTGGAGTCAGAGGACCTGATTTGGATTCTGCCTCTAGCCACTATTTGGTAACACTGGGCAAGTCATTTCACTTTGGGGAGTGTCTGTTTTCCCATCTATAAAATGAAACAGTTGGATTAGATGGATTCTAAGGTCTCTTTTAGCTCTAACACTATGATCTTATGTCCATCTCTTTGTGTAAAATGTATATGTATGTGTATGTGTATATACATATGCATATTCACATGCACATGCACATATGCACATATACACATACATACACACATGTGTATGTGTGTATTCTTCCTCCTATGGCAGTTTAATGAAGGATGGATTGGAAGGGGGAAAAGGATAATGGTGGAAAGATCTATCAAATTACAGGAAGGCGCTAAATATGGTACGAGTAGTGGAAATAGCGAGGACAAAATAGAAGTGAGAGATGTTGTGAAAGTAGAAGGAACTTGAAAACATTTTCTTAGTATGTATATATTTACACTCTGTTAATAGCTCATAGCAATGTGAATACTTAATTTCCTAACGGAAGCATATTAGAGTGTGGTTTCCACACAGTACAGACAGTTAATTGAAAACTAAAAATGCATTAAAGGTAGTTGGACATTCAACATTGCATAACTGAATTATTCCATTTCCATGTGTATGTGTGTGTATATAGATGGAGATGGAGATAGAGATAGAGATAATCTCCTTCTGTCTCAAACTAGATGTCCAGTAGACATTTTAAACATGTTCAAAACTGAATTCATCATCTTTCTCCTAAACCCTTTCCTCCCCCAACCTTCTCTACTATCAAGGGTACCACCATTTTTCCAGCCCCACTCCTCCCTATCTCTCACCCTACTCATATCTGTTAAGGGCTAAAATTCTAGCTAGTCTGTCTAAAATATCTAATGAGTGGTTGCCAATAAATTATAAGCTTTAGCAAGAGTTAGGTTTTTAAACATTTATTAAGGAGAATAAGAATTTGGTAAAGAGAGAGAGAAAGGCCTACATTCATCTATCTATTAAAGGGAGAGCGCATTTCTCTCTCCCTTCTCCACCAGCATCCTCAGGAAAGAGAGTGAGGCAGAGCGCCTGGCTCCCCCTTCTTCCTCCCACCAGCAAACGTCATTTCCTGACGCCAAAGAAAAGATACATGGTCTTGCCCTCAAAGAACTTCCTTTCATGGTGGAGCTTTTCTACAGTAAGTCTCCAGTAGGTGGCATCATTCCAATCGTTACATATCCAATCTGTTTCCAAGGACTGCTGATTTCACCTTGGCAACATCTCTCAAATATACCCTCTTCTCTCCTCTGATACTACCATCCCCCTGATGTAGGTCCTTATTAGCTCCCACCTGTACTATTGCAATAACCTCCTGGAGGGTCTGCTTGCCACAAGTCTCTCCCCACTCTGATCCATCCTTCATTCAGCCATCAAAGTTATTTTCCTAAAGCACAGGTCCAGTCATGACAATTCCTTGCTTCTGCCTCATTCAATAAACTCCAGTGACTCCCTATCATCACTAGGATGAAATACAAAATCCGCTGTTTGACATTCAAAGCCCTTCATAATCTTGCCTTTCCCTCCAACTTTTCAGCCTTCTTATACCTTACTCTCAGCCATGTACTCTTCACTCCTGTGACTCCTACCTCCTCGCTGTTCTATGAAGGAGACTCTCCCTCCCTTGGCTTCCCAGCATTTTCTCTGGCTGTCTCTCCCCTGCTTGGAATGCTCTCTCTCTTCATCTCTGCCTTCCCTGCCTTTCTTTAAGTCCTAACTAAGATCCTGTCTTTTTCAGGAAGCCTTTCTCAATACCTCTTAATTCTAGCATCTTCCCTCTGTTGATTATTTCCTATTTATAGCTTGTTTGTACATATTTATCCTTGTCTCCCTCATCAGATTGTGGGCTTCTTGAGGGTAGGGAATGCTTCTTTTTGTATCCCTAGCACAGAGTAGGTACTTAATAAATGTTACTGACTGTATACCTGGCATGGCATGTTAGGGTAGGTTAAGTGACCACTACTTATTTTAAACAATGATATAAATTTTGGGCAAGCCTGGTGGACCAGTGGATTGAGTGCCAGGCCTAGAGTCAAGAAGATTCATCTTCCTGAGTTCTAATCTGGCCTCTGGCACTTAACAGCTGTGGGACTAGGGCAAGTCACTTAACTCTGTTTGCCTCAGTTTCCTTGTCTGTAAAAATAAGATGGAGAAGAAAATGGCAAACCACTCCAGTATCTTTGCTAAGAAAACTCCAAATGGGATCGTGAAGAGTCAGACATGACTGAAACAACTGAGGAAAATGTTTCTGCTTAGCACAATATACCGTAGGCACTTAATAGATGCTTGTTTACTGACTCAGGAATCAAATCATAAGGTTTTCCAATTTAAATGAAACTTAAAGATCATCTACTTAAACTTCCTCCCCTTAAAGATGAAGAAACCGAGAACCAGAGAGCTTAAATGATTTGTTTGGGGTTGCAAGGCTGTAGTAATTGTAGTTTAAAATGTGAACCCATATCAAAGAACCCGTGAAATCCTCAGAGTCCGAAACCAATTCTTTCAACTGCTTCAAGGAATTATCAGAATAGTGCATTTGCTGTTTGCTTAGTCTCTCTTATACTTTCCATGGAAGTATCATTACCTATTTAAAAAAAAAAATACAGCAAATGTGAAATTGTGACTTCAGTCACATAATACAATTGAATTTCCCAGTTTTACCACAAGATGGCCTTGCAATATTGTTGTAATGCATAGTTCTGTATTTATAGTACATTCTTCTAAAACCTCGCTCCATCCTGGAAACATACCCCCTCAGATCCCATCTGCCTGCCTGATCCTTTTGTATTGCAGTTGTGAAATGCATTCTGAACATAACACTGTTATACTTTATTTAACCACTGGATGGCAAGATAATAACACTTTTAATGGTCTTCGAATAATTCATTGTCTATCTATCTTGGGAAATTCTTTTTATCAAATTTTTCCCCTGGGCAAAAATTTTAATATATAATTGCATTTACTGTAGTTATTGATGTTTAAGGTAGCATGAAAATCAAATGTTATATAGCTATATGTGTATATGTGAATACATGTGTATATATTTGTGAATATATGTGAAATATTTATATGTAGGTGGATGGATAGATAGAAGATAGATAGATAGATAGATAGATAGATAGATAGATAGATAGATAGATAGATAGATAGATAGTAGATAGATAGATAGATAGATAGATAGATTGTCAGCTCTAAGACTCCATAAGTACAAGAAAGTCCTACTCAGTGTTGGAACTCCTATGACCGATGCATATTGGGCAACTCTTATGTATATGTGTGTGTATTGTATAGTTTTGTGTCATTCCTGCAAAAATAATTTTTAAATAGACACTCTCCTTTTTTCAGTTAAATATATCTAGATAATGCCTTTTACCATTTAGTTAACAGACTTCTGGGATAGAATCAGTTTATCTTTTATCTCCAGTTAAAAAGAAGGGTCTATCAGTACTGGGCCTATGGATCTACCAATCATTCCCCACCCATGTCACCCCCACATGTACCTTGTAAATAAAGAAGCTCCTAATCTAATGAAATTCAAATAGCATTTTCAAATTTTGACTCAATGCAATTGTTAAGGGTTAAAATTCTAGCTAAACTGCCTAAAATATCTAATGAGTGGTCGCCAATCAATTACAAGCTTTAGCAAGAGTTAGACTTTTAAGCATTTATTAAGGAGAATAAGAATTTGGTAAAGAGAGAGAGAAAGGCCTAGATTCCTATCTATTAAAGGGAGAGCACATTTCTAGCTCCCTTCTCCGCCAGCATCCTCAAGAAAGAGCGTGAGACCGAGCGCCCGTCTCTTCCTTCCTCCTCCCACTAGTCCGCGTCACTTCCTGACTCCTGGTCTTGCCCTCAAAGACCTTCCCTTCATGGGCAGAACTCTTCTACAGTAAGTATCCAGCAGGTGGCATTATTCCAATCGTTACAGTCCCCCCTGTTGTTCCTCAAGAAACAAAATGTTTCCTTGACGGAACAGTAAAAGGAATATAATAACTATTGCTAACTAATAATATGTGAACAACAATATAGAAAAGGAAGAGAGGAAAGTTTTGTCCAGAGGGGCAATTTTTTTTTTTCCTCATGAACCGACGCTTTGACATTAGTCTTGCAAAGGGAGGGCCTCTGCAGAGAATACATGTTACAGATGGTGTATATTATAACAGAAAGAGAAAAAAAAACAACAAAAACAACAAATCAAAACTGTTCATTTAAAGTCTCTGAAAGTCTTTTCTCAGATGTCCTCTAGGTGTAGTCATAGAATCGAAGTCTTTTCAGGGGTTGATGTGTGGATGCTGGTAATCAGCCAGGAAAATTTCCTACAAAATTGAGCTTAACACAACTTTAAAATAGCTTTGTCAATAATCAAATCAAACAATGAAAGTTCTCAAAAACATGTCTAAGGGAATTTAGAATCTTAGTTGTTACACATGAAACATATAATAAAACAAAAATTGAAACATTCTTTAAAATTATAATATTACTATAGTCCCCCCTTATGGAGGGTAATTGAGAAGACAATTGCTGTGATATTAATTTTTTAAAATAATTTTTATCTTTGTTTCATCACTTTTTGCATCATCTGCCTAATTATCCTCATGCCATTATGAGAAATTAGAAAATCTAATATAATTGGTAACAGGTGTCAAGGCCAAATTCAACACTGTATTTATCATGACACCTGAGATAATTATGGGGGTTACCATAAAAGAACAGAGAAATGATGGGATATGAGCATTCCCACACTTGAGCAATATGTACTGCCCATACAGTATGCCAGGCTTAAAATAGGTGGATGGAATATACGTCCATGCCACCGAACATATTGGAGGAAACTGAGTCAGACTTAATCAGATCCATGGGATTAAGATGTCCATGGCATCAGGCATATAGGAGGGAGCATAGAAGCCAGGTGTAGAAGTGAGATGGGTGGGATGAATACTTCCAGCCATCCGTACAATATTGTGGGGAAAAATAAAATAAAATATTAAACCAAGAGAATCCAACCTCAACATTTGTCAAAAGCCGTTCCCTCGGCCATACCTTAACTTCGTGCATGTCTCCCCTCATGTAACAGTTCAGTGTCTGCTCTTTGCATGTATTCCTCTTGTGATTGGATGGCATCTTGGCCAACTGGCATCTGATAACTCAGAATAAAGGCAATTAATGTCTTAAATGATAAGTTCCCATAATCCAAGTTTCATATGGATTTAAAATTGAGGATAATAAATGATTGCAAAAAATGTGAATACATCTTGACTGAGAATATAATATATAATTATGCAACAATTTCAAATAATACCCCTTTTTTTTACTTAGTATACTATTACTTTTGTGAAAAATCAGAACATATTTAAATAGAAGTTAAAGCACAACACAATCTCAATGAAAACTTTTTTTTTTGAAAAAAGAACTTTTACAAATGTTCCCCTCTCTCTTTTTTTTTTTTTTTGGAATATGCTTATCAAAAATAATACTTCTAGAATCAATTTACACTTGCCATGGCAAACAATTTGCCAGGGAAATGCTTTAAAGAGTTTGATCAAATAATCAGTTGAGAAAAAATAGCAAAAACAAATAACTCAGAATATGGGAGCACAATACTCCTAGAATTAACATTGTATTATGAAATCAAAACCATGTTTCAAAATTAGATAGATGAATGAATAGAAGAAAATACACGTGGAATAATAAAAGACAATGAAATTCAAACTAGGGAAATCTAAATGAATATGAACTTAATATTAATAAGAGTATTACAAAATATAAACTTGATCGCATGACTATAAAAAGCTTTTACAAATATTCTCCTTGTTTTAGAAACTAAGTATAAGACACAATCTCAAAAGCATGAAAATCTCTATGAAAATAAACCCATACCATTAATTTCAAAATGTATATGTAATAGCATAGAAATCCTATGTAACCTCTGAACTGACATTAATAATCTGAGTGAATTCAGAACACTCTTGATTCCAATATCTAAAATCCCCAATACTCATATCAATACCTTGCTGCTTACTTCTACATTTCTGTAAAATATATACCCTTCCATGGCAAAAGAAGCAGAGTCTTGAACTATGTTGATTGTCATTCTTATTCAGCTTAAGTTTTTCTTCTTTAACCCCTCTATATTGTCTGTCAGGCTTTTCACCATACAAATGCTTTATAAGATTACTAATTAAAGACAAAAGCAGGTTAGCAAAATTATGAACAAAACAAGCATATCTGGAATTTAAAGAGTTTTCTAAGGTTGTCTCAGAAGCACAGCCAGGCTGGGGAAGGGCTGAGCCTGAAGCTGCAAATGTAGTTAGAGAAAGTTGAGCATGCGCATCAAATCTCTGGACTTCCCAGGCAGGGGAAGCTATGGGCTTGGCCATAGGAGGAGTAGAGGGTGGGGTCTGGAGAGGAGGGGAGGGACCAGAGCAATTTGAATCAGACTTGATTTTGAACTCAGGCCTGTATTCCTCTTCCCCCACTTTGCCTCCAGGTGCTAGGGGATTAAAAGCTTCTAGAGGGTGGGTCATTGCCTCCAGGAATGCAAAATTAAAGCAACAATTACTGTTAGAACTGGGAAAAGCTGCGGGAATCTCTTCAGGTTTTTCTGAAAAAGCATGCTTGGGAGAGGGAGAGATATTTCCTTGTGTGAGTAAGTTGCTGGCTCTTTTAACAAAAATAAAAAGAAAAATAGAAAATCCACAAAAACAAAGCATTAACATGATCTTATCTCCCATTTGTCTGGTTAAACAGACTAAAATCAAAAATAGGATAATTAGGGAGTTTAAAAGGTCCATTCGAAAAAATTTAAAGGAAAACACAGCCAGTACACCAGTACTTAGCAGTTAAAGGGAGAGGGAGGGGAAATTTCTTACCCAACCAGAAGATCAGAAGACTGAGGTTTAGCTTTCCTCTTCGTGGTCAGCCATCTGTTAAGGGTTAAAATTCTAGCTAAACTGCCTAAAATATCTAATGAGTGGTCGCCAATCAATTACAAGCTTTAGCAAGAGTTAGACTTTTAAGCATTTATTAAGGAGAATAAGAATTTGGTAAAGAGAGAGAAAGGCCTAGATTCCTATCTATTAAAGGGAGAGCACATTTCTAGCTCCCTTCTCCGCCAGCGTCCTCAGGAAAGAGCGTGAGACCGAGCGCCCGTCTCTTCCTTCCTCCTCCCACTAGTCCGCGTCACTTCCTGACTCCTGGTCTTGCCCTCAAAGACCTTCCCTTCATGGGCAGAACTCTTCTACAGTAAGTATCCAGCAGGTGGCATTATTCCAATCGTTACACAATATAGATAAGAAACAACAACAGCAAAAATATAGAATCATATTCCCAATAGATACACGGTCAATCTCTCTGGAAATGTGTTGTAATTTGTACAAGATGAGCATATGATTTGATTACTTTGCATTTAATTCATAAGATCCTAGGTGTTTTAACTTGTTTACCAGTCTTGTACTTGAATAATTTATGTTTTTCTTTTTCATATGGAGTCAAAGGTGCAGGTGCTTCATTCATTCATTTATCCCAGCAAAATGAAAGAAAATCTGTAGCTGAAATCAATCTACCTTTTAGTGATATTCATATAGCATTGATGAAACATCTTTATTATAAAAATCCCCGGCACTTTCCGGAGAATAATTTCATTGATTTGTAAGATATGAAGTATACATGGCATTTTGATCATCATCAAGTGAATGGGGTTATGTCAGACTTGAAAATGTAGGAGATTCTCCAAATTTGTAAATTCCCTATTCATGATTTGGAATTTTCATTGATCCAAATTACTCTCTCTCTTTAACTCAGTTTTTACAGGCGTAAAGAGACGTATAGAACCTCTTGCAAAGGTGAAAAAGGGTTGGTATGTTATTTGTCTAATTAAATCATACTGATTCTTTGTATTCAAATTCTTGATTTTTATCTGTCCTCCCTGAATCTTCTCTTTTTCAGGCTGATCATCTTCATTTTTTTTTTCCTGATATGACACTAGCTATTGGAGTTAAATAATAAAGTAGAAAACCTTAAAGGTACACTTTGTTTTGAATCTATGCAATGCATTTATCATGTGTTAATGTCATGCTCCTGTTAGCCTGGGAGAAAGCAGTGGTGCAATGAAAAAAATGATTAACCCAAGTTCAAATTCTGGTTCTGTCATTTACCACATATGTGAGTTGGGGTTTGTTTCCTCATATTTAAAAAGAACAGCTTGAATCAATTGGTCTTTTCCATTAGGAAATATATGATCCCATAGGAAGGCAGTGTCAGATTGGGAATAGTGAGTCTTGGAGTCAGAAAAACCTGACTTTAAGCCACACCTCTGACACATATGGACAGTGTGACCCTGAGCTTGTCACAACTTCTTAGGGTCACAGGAAACTCTGAAACTAGCAGTTGCTAAAAAATAACCCCACAACCCAACACAGCAACAACAACAACAACAACAAAGCCCCCTTTCTGATTTTTGTTGGTGGGTTTCCTACATTGATACAATCTCATCTCTAGGTAAAAATGCATACCCACACATATACATTAAATATATGCACATATATATACATATATACAATACATTCACACACGCACATACTCTCTCATACACACACACACACACACACACACACACACACACACACACACACACACGGAAATGGATTATATCATTGCTTTCATTTATTTATTTATTTATTTATTTAATTAATTTTTAGTGAGGCGATTGGGGTTAAGTGACTTGCCCAGGATCACACAGCTAGTAAGTGTTAAGTGTCTGAGGCCGGATTTGAACTCAGGTACTCCTGACTCCAGGGCTGGTGCTCTATCCACTGCGCCACCTAGCTTCCCCCTATATCATTGCTTTTAACACAGCCTTTTTAACTATAAAGGGACTGGATGGAAATATTATAGAATGTGTTGATGTCATAGTTTTTGCTCCATTTCCCATTTTTAATTATCAGTAGAGAAAAAGATAGGTACTAGATATAGGGTTCTTTGATATAGGTAACTCCTGAATGAGGGAATTCTTTTTTTTTTTTTTTAACCAATTCAAGGACTTTTCTCTGCCACTTGAAGAGTTAGCCTCTCTAAGACCTTTTAGAGAATTGCCTAGATAAGTGTCTCTTAAACTTTTTGGTCTCAGTACTCACTTACACTCTTAAAAATTATTGAGTATAGGGGCAGCTAGGTGGCACAGTGATAGAGCACTGGCCCTGGAATCAGGAGAACCTGAGTTCAAATCCGACCTCAGACACTTGACACTTACTAGTTGTGTGACCCTGGGCATGTCACTTAACCCCAATTGCCTCACAAAAAAAACCAAAAACAAAACAAATGGCTTTTATGTGGGATATATCTGTACTTATAGCTATATCATCCATCTCTACAAATCCACCTATACCCATATCTATACCTATACCCACCCACCCTATACCTACAGCTATACCCATGTCTATATCTACATCTATACCCATGCCTATACTTAAATCTATACCTATACCTATAACTATACCTGTACCCAAACCTATATCTATACTCATACCTACACCTATCTCTGTATTTCTGTTTATATGCATATACACACAAATATATCAGATTAGAAATTAAAATGGATATAATTTAAAACCTTTATTAATTCATTTAAAGATAGCAGTAATAGGGGCAGATTGGTGGTGCAGTGGATAAAGCACCGGTCCTGGAATCAGGAGGACCTCAGTTCAAATCCAACCTCAGACACTTGACACTTACTAGCTGTGTGACTCTGGGCAAGTCACTTAACCCTCATGGTCCTGCCACCCCCCAAAATAGATAGCAGTAATAAACCTATAATATCTTAACAAAGAACATATTTTAATGAAAAGTAACTATATTTTCCCCAAAATTAAGATGTGGCATTGTTAAGTATCTTTGCAAATCTCTTTAATGACTTAATAGGCAGATTCTTATATGTGCTTGTGTATTTGATCTGTTGTAATATGTTGTTTTTGTTGAAAAAAATGAAGAAAATTCAGGCTCACATAGATATGTCGTTGGAAGAGAGAGGAGTATTTTAAAAGAGAAATAACATCCTAGTATTATTATAAAAATGATTTTGACTGCATGAATCCCTGCAAATATCTCTAGGACCCCCAGGGGCTGCAAACTACACCTTAAGCACTGAAAGATTAAATTAAATGACCTGTCCGTGGCCTCACAGTCAGTATGTTTCAGAGGTGGTTCTGTAACTGGGATCCTCCTGGCTTTAAGACCAGATTTGTTTAAATAATCATTTACATGATGACCACAAAAACATAAAGAAAAATAACTTTAAAGGTTTAAAAAAACTTATCAGTACAATGAACAATCATGACTTCAGAAGATTGATAATGAAGCATGCTTTTCACTTCTTACAGAATGAAGCACATTTCCTGAAATGGTTAATGTGTTTGTTTTGCTTGAATATGCTACTTTTTTTTAAACAAGAGCAAGGCTTCTATTTGGGGCTAGAGGTAAGTTAGTAAAAAGTGATAGAGATTCAAGAAATTTTAAAAAATTAAAACGGAAGAAAAAAATTCAGAAGGAGCACAAATGTACAGGTCCATTTTGTTACTACCATGTTCAATTTGATATATACTTTTTTCTCCAAATAAAATATAAGTAGCAGTTCAGTTTCATATATAATCCTTTTTTATTTTGTATGTTGAAATGTTTTTATTTGCTATTGATTTTCAAATTCATGAGAAAAAAGAAAAAAAAAACATCAATTGTGCTCACAGAATTTGTAACATCAAACTACCTTCTAATGGTCCTTAGTCCTCGGTTGGTATCATCCAGTATCAATAACCTTAGATGTGTACCTCCTTCAAGTCCTTGTCCTTATTCTAGTAGAGAGGTTATGTGGAACAGTGAAAGGCAGCTAGGTGGCACCATAGTGCATAGAGCACTGGGTGTGGAATCAGAAAGACTCATCTTCCTAAGTTTAAATCTGGCCTCAGACACTGTGTGACCCTGGGCAAGTCACTTAATTCTGTTTGCCTCAGTTTCCTCATCAATAAATTATCTGGAGAAGGAAATGGTAAAATTTTCAAGTATCTCTTCCAAAAAAACTCCAAACGGGGTCATGAAGAGTCAGACACAAGTGAAATGACTGAAAAACAGTAACAACCTCCTCCATGAAAACTACTTTGATCACACCCTCCCTCCATAACTAACACTGATATTCCCTCTTGAAATTCTCTTCTTGGGCAGCTAGGTGGTGCAGTGGATAAAGTACTGGCCCTGGATTCAGGAGGACCTGAGTTCAAATCTTACCTCAGACACTTGACACTTACTAGCTGTGTGACCCTGGGCAAGTCACTTAATCCTCATTCTCCCCCCCCCCAAAAAAAAATTCTCTTCTTACACAGTTTCTCCTCCCTCAAAGAGCCCTGTATTCATTCCAAGTATTCCTCCTGCCTTTATCACCTTCACTTTAAAACTCATTCCTTTAGTACCCTTTTTTCAAGTGACACAGAGGAAAGTCATCTGGTAAATTAACAGATTCTGATATGTTAATGACTAATAATAGCTGAATGTGTTATTCCTTCTGGAGTTCTTTCTATGTTTACAAAAAAAGTATGTTCAGAGAGCCGAACTCTCTAGGGAAAGAACCTTTAACTCTGGGTATTGGAGCCAGTTGCCTAAAGAGGCATTTCTGGGCAAGGGACCTCCCTGATATTCCTCAAATCACAACATATAGTCTTTGTACTCTGCCTACACATTAATAAGTGTAAGTGGTAAAGTGGATAGAGTGCTAAGCCTGGAGTGAGGAAGACCTTAATTCAGATTTGGCTCCAGGAACTTACTCTTGGTGTGATGCTGGGCAGATCACTTAACCTTACTCTTTTCAACTGTAAAATAAAGGTAATAATAGCCCCTATTTCAAAGGATTTTTGTGAGGATCAAATGAGTTACTATTTTTTTGGGTGCACAGAATAATACCTGGTATATAGTAAGTACTTAATAAATGCTTCTTTCCTTTCTATTTCCTTCCCTTGCCAGAAAAAGTAAGATATATTGAATATTGTAAATGTAAAGTTTTTAGAATGACACATTTTTTTTAAAGATAGATGAGGAAAAATTAGTTGTTCCTTTCATTAATTACTCTGTCAGTATCATCTAGGATCAAGACACACATCTGATTTTTTATTCTTCAAACAGAAAGCTTTTATAAACTACAGAAATATAAGCTAGAAAAGCTTTACTCTTCCATCTTGTTTTCTCCTGCAGAAAACACTTCAAAACAGACTAGAAAAGGGAGAACTGTCAGAGAAAAAAATCATTTTAAAACTAAGGAACTGAGAAGAACAGTTGTTTAGAAGGTGGGCAGAGGTTGGTGGCAGAAGAAATGTGAAGATAAAAAATTTAAAAGGTAAAAGCCCTCATCATAAAAGAAAATGGCGAACTAGAAAGGGTAAGAACAAAGAAGTCACGTATTAAAGCACTCATCTTCAGGGAACTGGAATAAAACTCGAAATGAGCCTAGAAGGGAACTAGGGGTTCCAAAAAGTAGAAGATATAAGGGACAGCATGCCAGGCATGGGAGACAGCCAGCCTGCTCCTGAACAGCAATTGAGCCAGTTGTACTGGGGCTTAGAGGGTGTGAGAGAGAATAATGCACAATCAGCCTGGAAAGATAGGCTAGAGGTAGACTGTGATGGCCTTTTAAAGCCAAGAAGAGCATGATCCCTGCAGGATTTATTGGTTCAGTACCTCAGGAGACATTGTATGTTTTCCAACCTAGTTTAAACATCATGGTATCATTTCTGTTAAATTATCTTCAGACTTTCTTCATCTAGAATTTCTAGATGGAGTCCTTAACCTTTTTCGGTGTCCTTTTCCCCTCTGGCGGTCTGTCAAAGAGTCAAAAGAATCCTTCTCAGAATAACATATTTAAATGCATGAAATAAAATATATGGGAATAAAAAGAAAACCAATTATGTTGTAAAACAGTTATCAAAATATAAAAAAAAACCCTACAGATCTGCACTTAAGAACCCTTGTTAGACAATAGTAAGGTTTTGGTTACTTAACTGGTATAAGTTTTTCCTTAGCCACTATTAACCAGGGCTCTCTTTTCTAAAAAATTACTTTCATTTTCTTTGTATCCATCTTATATTTACCTATCTGTGTACATATTCTGTCACCATCCTGGCTCCAACCAGTTCATGATAACTCAGGGGAGAAAAGAATTGTGTCCTTGAGAGCAGGGATTAAAAAGAAAACCCTGCTCTCAAGGGCATAGTTTTTGGTTGTTTTCCTAGATGAATTGATTTTCACTATTGCCTTATTAGATATAATAACAAACTTTAGAGTCAACTTAATAGACATAAGCCTCAACTCTCAATTAGCCATCCTAATCAAGGAGTATAGCCACAAACCATAGCTAAAAGTCTTTGACATTTGGCTTTGAAATATATCTTTGCCCTTCAATCTGAATATGGGATTGATCTGTAAATTCACAAATGTGTCATATTCAGTCTCAATAAGCACCTCCCAAAGAAGCTAAAAGCCCATTTTCTCACCCTGCCTTTTCACTGAACCCTTTGTTCATTCATTCATTACTTCAACAAATATGAATTGATTTCATATTGTCCTGAAGAGTATTCATTATCACATGACACAGCCTCTATTCTCCAGAAATTTACAACATAGTTAGGGAGATAATAACATGTACATGAAACCATTTAGTAGTGGTACAAGTCTGTTTATGATAAAGTACCAGATGAGTATCATAGACAATAACAGACAGAAGATGCTACTGCAAATTATCAGTCATGATGGGGAAGAGATAGTATTTGAACTTAGTCCTGAAGAATAGCTAGAATTTGGATAGGCTGAGGGCATTTCAAGGATTTTGTTGTTTGTTGTTCAATCATTTCAGTTGTTTCTGACTCTTTGTGACCCTATTTGGGGCTTTCTAAGCAAAGATACTGGAGTGGTTTACTCTTTTTTTTTCCTCCAGCTCATTTTACATATGAGGAAACTGGGGCAAACGGCCTTAAGTGATTTGCTCAGGGTAACATAGCTAATAAGTATTTGAGGGTGAATTTGAACTCATAAAGATGAGTCCTGGGCAGATAGGTGACACAGTGGATAAAGCACTGGCCCTGGATTCAGGAGGACCTGAGTTCAAATTTGGTCTCAAACACTTGACACTTAACCCTCATTGCCCTGGGCGAAGGGTGGGGGGAGAAGATGAGTCCTTCTGATTCCAAGCTCAGTGCTCTTTCCATTTTGCCCCCTATCTGCCCTTTCAGGGATTAGAACAGTCATAAACAATGGCTTGGAGTCAAGGATGATAATGGTGTATTTGGGATTCAGTTTGGAGAGAAAACTTCTGGGAGTGTCAGGTCACATTAAAGAGTCCTGGGAAAGTAAGGTTAGGTAAGTAGAGTCTAGGAAGATTATCAAGGACCTTGAATTCTAGCCTGAGGAAGTTAAGACTTTATCTTCTCTAATTCATTCTGGTGATGGATGATGCTTCTTTTCTGACTGATGTCAATAACTGCCCTATTCAGAATGCTTCTTTCTTAAATTTATTTCCCTGGCTGCTCACACTTTGAATGGCACAGGTGGGAAAAGATAACTAAGGTTTCTTAAAGGGCCCTTCCTGATCACTACCGGTAGGGGCACCCTCATACCACCTTCCTTTCAGTTTCAAGTGAACTGAGAGCAAATCAAGAAGATCCAGGTTATTAGCCAGAAAAACACCCATCATGAGTAAGCAGAGTAATGGCAGAAGCTTATGGGAAATAATGGTTTTGCTTAACTCCTCAAAAGACTCTGTTCAGTCACACATGACAGAGAACTCAAATACTACTGAATGATAACACTTGGAGAGTATACTGATAAATAGCATTGAACAGAGGCCTCTATGAAACCTGAAGCACCCCGAAAGGAGAGATGCAACAGAATGCCCACCAGCTAACAGAGGAGTCACACACCTAGCTAGGATAATTTAAAGTCAGAGCACTTCTTTCATCTCCACAAGGGTGGTTTGATTCTAGAGACCAAATGAAACACTTGATCTGAAGGTGTAAAAGTGCTTTTCACTGTTAAAATGTAAGGCATTACAATCTGAGCTCCCTTCCAAAGGTCATCAATTGGGGATAATAATTGGATCACTGTTTTTGCCCAAATACAGTTTTTCAAGTAAAGTGAATGTCTTGTGTTTGTATAAAGAGTTGTGTTTGTGTTTTGAATTCCTCTTGTAGTTTCAGTTGATTGAGGTGTTTTTACTTTCCCCTCAAAGATGAACAGCATTGTTTCTGAGCGCTGTTTAAAAGCTGACATGTTCTACCCCAGAGGCATTGCCTTTTCAGGAGTAGGTGACATTATAGAAGCAGATGTGCAATTTATAAAATCTTTGTGCGTATGAAAGAATAGTATAATGATTCTTCTAAGTGTTCAGAAAAGAATGTTTAGAGGAACATCAGCCCTGCAATATGTTTTATTGTAGATAAGTTTTTTCAAAACTTTGATGGAGATATGTAATATTATGCATATGAACATTCCCCCCACGATTATGCAGACTGAAATCTACCCATGCTTGCCCATACTGTGCAATACTTTTCCATGTCTTCCCAAAGATGCACCATAACAGGTCCATTTAACCTGTCTGGAGTCTTTCCTACATTTCTTGACACTGTTAGATGCCAATGGATCAGGAAGACTGTTGATTAGTTGACAGGTGTCATCATGTGACTGACCCAGTTTCTTTTCTAGTCATATAAATCTGTGGTGACATCTTCACACCAATTCTCATGCATGTTTTTGGTGGGTCATATGTTTCAGCTTATTTATGGCCACCATTTGCCTCTTCAATGACCTTGGATAATCTTCAAACTCAATTCTTCAGACACCATGGCATTAAATGACTTGTAGCCATCTAACATCCTTGGAAGAAAATTTGTCTTAAAAAGGCAGATCTTTCTTTTAGGGAGGAACTCAAGGTATTAAAAAGCATAGCATTTCCAAAAAGCAATCCAGCCCATCCTTCTTCCTTTTCAAGTCTAGACCTGGCTCATTTTCTGTTACAACGTCTGGTAAAGACATATGTACTGGTAGACCGGTTCTATGACTATTCATGCTATGGTCTGGACAATAAATATTCTTTCAGTATGGATGTTATTTAGAAGACTTTGCAATATTACAAGACTTGATACAATTAGCACAATGTCTTCCACAAACAGAAGCATTATTGATATCTATTGTATTTAGATTCTGTACTGGACATACTCCATGATAGTGAAAAACATCTTTAATAATCATACATACATCTCCTTTTTATGCCTCACTCAATATTAATGATCAAAGAACTATTGTACAAAACATCTTTCAAGGAATCTTGTATAATTTTGAAATATGCATTTGAGACAACTTGTACTAGGAGAGATGTCTTTTAAGGTTGCATTTTACTCTACTAAATCAAGTAATTTTAAAAATGGTCAATAGAAAATAGTAAGTATAATGGGCTCTTACATTTCTGTACCTTTCAGTCAGTTGTGTGTTGTAAAAGATATGGTCTTCTATAGAGTACTGTCTAGGTCTTCCCTTTTTACATCTTCAGTAAAGATGCCATGAGGGGCAGCTAGGTGGTGCAGTGTATAGAGCACTGGCCCTGGGGTCAGAAGGATGTGAGTTCAAATCTGACTTCACTGTGGGAAAATTGGAACACTAATTCATTGTTGGTGGAGCTGTGAACTGATCCAACCATTCTGGAGAGCAATTTGGAATTATGCCCAAAGGGCGATAAAGCTGTGCATACCCTTTGACCCAGCAATTCCACTTTTAGGTCTTTTTTCCCAAAGAAATCATGGCAAAGGGGAAAGGGACCCACATGTACAAAAATATTTATAGCTGCTCTTTACGTGGTAGCAAGGAATTGGAAGTTGAGGGGGTGCCCATCAATTGGGGAATGGCTGGACAAGTTGTGGTACATGAATACAATGGAATACTATTGTGCTGTAAGAAATGATGAGCAGGAGGAGTTCAGAGAAACCTGGAGGGTCTTACGTGAGCTGATGATGAGTGAGATGAGCAGAACCAGAAGAACATTGTACACAGTATCATCAACATTGAGTGTTGACCTACTGTGATGGACTATATTCTTCTCACCAATGCAATGGTACAGAAGAGTTCCAGGGAACTCATGATAGAAGAGGATCTACAAATCCAAGGGAAAAAAAAAAAGAACTGTGGAGTATAGATGCTGATTGAACCATACTATTTCTTTTGTTTTGGGTGCTGTTGTTTTTTTTTTTTTCTATTTTGAGGTTTCACATTACTGCTCTGATTTTTTCTTATAACAGGATTAATGCAGAAATAGGATTAATGTTATTATGTGTATATATATATATGTATATGTATATAGATATATAGATATAACCTATATCAGATTACCTGCTGTCTAGGGGAGGGGGGAGGGAGGGAGAAAAATCTGAAATTGTAAAGCTTGTATAAACAAAAGTTGAGAACTATCTTTACATGTAACAGAAAAAATAAAATACCTTATATGTAAAAAAAAAAAATCTGACTTCAGACAGTTGACTCTTATTAGCTGTGTGACCCTGGACAAGTCACTTAACCCCGATTGCCTCAAACATCCAGGACCATCTTCAGTCATCCAGATGTATGTCTTGCCACTGGACCTAGATGGCTCTGGAGGAGAGAGTGAGAAGCTGCTGACTTTGCACAGCCCTCCCTCACTTAAGTCCAATTTACTGCAAGTCATGACATCACCTCCCCATGTCATGGTCCTCTTTGAGAATGAAGGACAAACAACAACGAAGATGCCATCAATGTGTATAAAGATTGATTTAAAATTTTTGTATAAATGGGAAAGTAGGCATATATCTCTATAGTTATTAACAACTTTGGGTCAGATTTTTAGGTAATAGAATGTAAGATTTTTTTTAATGCCTTTGGTATTCTACCCTCATTCAAATAACTTTAGAATCAATCATTCAACAATATTATAATAGTGTCCCTTCTACCCATTCCCATCTCTTTTATGTAAACTTGATTTAATCTAACTTTTCTTCCTTCCCATCTTTATTTTCTTCATTTGCATTTTGTATTCCTCAAATAGCACATCTGGAATGACAAAATTAGTATCAAAATGTGGTGGTTCCACTGGCACTGATGAAGAAGAGTATTTGTTATAAAATTCTTTATAGATAGTTTTCATTTTTGTCTCTTTGTTACTTTCTTCCCACCTTCATATTTAAATGCCTTTCAGATATCTTTTAAGATGGATCTTCCTTCACATTTCATTTAAATTTGTTTTTCCCTCCACTGTTTCTCACTGTTATATGGTGATACTGCTCAGAATCTTCCATAACCTTCTACAATTGCATGTTTTATTTTTTGTTTTGTTTTTGTAGACCAGAGTTGTTCTTGATTTTTGTAGGACCATAGGAACAGATATTGAGAGCTAGAAAGGACCTTAAAAGATGCTTAGTCTAACCCCCTCCTTTTATAGATATATAGATCTATATAAATACAGACCTAAAATCATAACTCTCTTTTATAAAGAGACCAAGTGTGTGTTGATTGAGCCACCTAGTAGGTTTTTTGTCTTCTTGTGAGCAGGTAGGTGGTGAAGTAGACAGAGCAGTGGACCTGGAGTCAGGAAGACCTGAGTTCAAGTCCAGCCTCAGATACTTACTAGCTAAGTGACTCATGGCAAGTTATTCAACCTCTGGTTGCCCCAGTTTCCCCATTTGTAAAATGGGGATAAATAATAGAACCTACCTCCCAGGCTTGTTGTGGGGGTCAAATGAGATATTTATAATGTGCTTAGCACAGTGCATATAGTATGTTCTATTAAAATGTTAGTTATTATTAGGTAATTTTTAATTTCCAAAAAAAAATTATAGCAAGGACGATATAAAAACATTGTTTGAATTCAATTCGACTAACATATATTGAGCATAAGGTAGAATACTAAGCAAGAGACAGTGTGGTATGGTAGATTGCATGTTGGAAATACGTGTCAGTAAGATCAATATTTGAATCTATCCTATCATTCTTATTAACTCTTTGACCACAGACAAGTCATACAACATTTCTGAGTCTTAGTTCTCTATATATAAAATTTCTATACTAGTATCTATAATATGCTAAGTGGCACAGTAGAGTGTTTTTCCTATAATCAGGAAGAACTGAGTTTAAATCCACCTGTAGACACACACTTACTAGCTGTGTTACCCATGGCAGTTCTCTTAATCTCTGCCCCAGTTTCCTAATTTGTAAAAAAAAAAAATGGGGATAATAATAGTGCCTACTTCCTAGGGTCATCAAGAAAGAATAAGATAATATTTGTAAAGTACTTTGAAAACCTGAAAGTTCTATAAATTACTACTACTACTACTACTACTATTAATATTATTACTGCTACTGATATTACTATTATTGCTGCTGCTGCTGCTGCTGCTACTGCTACTACTACTACTACCACTACTACTGTCAAGTTTGTTGTGATGATCAAGGTTTATTACATTCTTTGTATTTGAATACCCAGCACATAGGAGGTGCTTAATAAGTGCTTGTTGATTGATCATTTTATAATATATGACCAAGCTTGATGCCAGACAAAAGCTGTAAAAATGCACCTCCCTTTTCAGATCATGTGTAATCATAGCATAGATCTGGAGTTAGAAGAGACCTCAAAGGTCATATAGCACAAACCTCTTATTTTACAAATGAGGAAACTGAGTCCCAGAGAGGTTAAGTAACTGACTCATGGTTACACAGATTGTTGCCATAAAATATGGGATTGTTCGCCCCTCTCACCTCTGACTTTCTCATCTTGTCTTCCTTCAAGGTTCAAATCCTACCTTCTTCAGAAGGTCTTTTCAACACCCCTATTACTAGTGCCTTCCCTCTGGAATTACCTTCCATTGTACTATATTCATATATACAGATATGTCTATACCTACATATATGTCTATATCTTGTAGGTACATGGCTGCTTGTGTGTCATTTCCCCTATTAGAATATGAGCTCCTTTAGGGCAGTGGCTATTTTTGCATTTATTTATATCCTCAGAGCTAAGTATAATGTTTGGCATATAGTAAGTGCTTAATAAATGCTTGTTGGCTGAGTTACTCTGAATACAGAACCACTGTACTATGGGTGTGATATATTCCATATATCATCATATATGGTTGATGGATTTATTGGTTATACTGAACTTCTTCCCCTGCACTTTTTAAATTCTTTTTTTTTTTTACAAAGGATGGCTCACTAGGTAAGGGTTAGTCGAGGGATGGATTAAAAAATAAAGGTCAGATTAAATGAAATATATTGACAAAACAATATTATGAAGAAATATTGTATATAAAGTACTTTTCAAAATGTAAATCAGTATATAAATGGCACATGTTATTATGATAGTGCTCACCCTAACCTTGTAGTCCATTGAAAGAGTGATCATCATGACATTCCATCTCATATAGTTGCATGACCATTTCATTTGGCTTTAATATGTGTGATGAATTGTTTTGCTACTTGCATTTAAATGATATGCTGAATTAAGGCTCAGCACTGTTCTAGAAAAGCTAGAATGTCTGAAAGCTTGAAATGAAAACACAGTAGGTGTTTTAGCTGATTATGTGATCAGATACAATAGCTGAGACCCACTAACTTATTATGATGCACTAAATTTGCTTTCTATGTGCCTGAATATAAGAAAAGCCATTTTTGTACCATGATAAATCTATCAGAAAGACCAGGGGAGTCATATTAACTCTTTATTTAGCATGTTTGCAGTCTTAGTGGATACTTTTGACTAAGATATTCAACTTTTGCATTCATTTCCTTACTTGTCATTCTTTGTACCTCAACTTACCCTTCTGCCAAACTTCTCTATTTCTGTTGAGTGTTTCTTGAAGGTAGGAACTGCCTTTTCCTTTTCTTCTTCCCTTTTCCTCTAGTGCTTAGCACAATACCTGGCACATAATAAACACTTTAAAATGCTTATTGACAGACTGTTTAGAGAAAAAGATCAATTTAGCTAATTTCAGAAACTCCCTTCACTAGAAGGCTGGCCACCTGGTGATGATAAAGTATTTTGACTGTGGAAACTCAGGAAACAAAGAAAACCATTTTAAATGGCTCTTAGTTTTTGATAGTCCTTCCCCACTTTTGCCAGTGGCAGAGTGGTAGGAAAGGAGACAGAGGAGCTCAGTCACACCATTTTTGACAATCAATAAACTCTACCTTGACTAATGGTATTTTTGTAAAGGTGAAGTTTTCTACTCCAATCCTAATATGGTCACATAAAGGCCAAATATTTCAAATTAATTAATTAATCAAAACAAAATTAGGTGTGAATAAGTCCTTAATTCATATGAAATGATGACAGGGGCCTTAGGTCATCTGATTAAACACAGATAAAAACACATCAGGACATATCTTGTTATGGGCTGAAAGAATGAGACATACCTGTGGGTCTATGTATAATAAAGTAAAACAGGTCAGAAATGCATATTCTACCAGCAACAAGTCAAGTAGTGGTAGAAGGCAGTAATGATTGGCACCAGAGAAGGACTTGCCTTTGGAGGGGAAGAAGATAATTCTGTGTGTGTGTGTGTGTGTGTGTGTGTGTATCCTCCTCCATTGGGAAAGGTAAGCCATAGACTTAATGATGACCTTGTGAACTTTAAAAGATCATAAAACCTCATGTCCCCAGTTTCCATCATGGACGTCAGTAGTGTTCAATGGAGCCAGTAGCAGTATTTCCAGAGTATCACTGATCAATGGCAGCATTTACATTGGGAGCTGAGAAATACATTAAGGACACATGAGGCAAACTGAGGAAAGGCAACTTCTGAACTTTACAAGGGCACCGACTCTTATAACCCATCAGAGAACCCACAACTATCCTTGATTAGTAAAAATTCTTTCTAAATATTAATTAACTCATATTGGGAAGCACATTCATGGGGACTCATGAGTGACAGTTATCAAAACCTGCAACCATTGAAGTTATGTCTAGAACACTGTGGGAGTAGGAGTCAGTAGGGAACCCTATCCAGTGAGATTGGGAGTTGAGAAATTAGCACTGGAGAACGTGTGTCACTTTAAATATGAAATTCTTGAAAAAAGAAGTAGCTATGTGGCTTAAAAAACTGAATCATATCAGTCATTCTTATATTGTTGATATGTCAACCCAAAAGATAGCCAAAGCTGAAGAAAAGCTCAGAGTCTTTGGGGACATGAAAAAAAAAAAGGAGTTGGAGGGCTTCCTCATCCACCAAAAGACAAACAAAAACATTACTTCATGGGAAATATAGATGTCACGTATTACAGTACAAATGACATTTTTCCCAAAAAGACCATCATGAAAAGAATATGCATCAATACTGGTTGCTGAGGATGAAGTGGTAGAGAAATTCTACATAGAATTTGGTATGACCCTCCAGATTAAATTGACACTTTCCCTGGTCCTTGGTGAATTCGCTATAAAGATGCAAAAAAGGTGCAGATGTAGAAAAATATATGGGAGAGCAAAACTCAAGAAGAAGGAATGAAAGAGGCCCAAAGACATAGATTTTAGGGAGAATTTTCAAGCCTTTGTTTATTGGTGAGCAATTTCTTTAAGAAAAAAGTGGTAGGCACTGGACATAGCAAAGAATGAATAGAATATATTTAATCAGACATGAAAAGATTTGTTATTGATATGAGAATTATCCATGAATCAGCTGTCTGTGTGTAATCAAAACATCACCTGATCAGAGCTAAGATCAGAGTTAGAGAAAGAAGAAGAAAGAAGAAGGAATGGGTAACAATAAGGAAAAGATATAGCATGCAATTGAAAAACTTAACCCTAAGCCATTTATTCTAGTAATTGACAATCAAAATGGGAAATGGAGAGTAGAAATAATATTGACAACTATAATAATTTTATCTGGAAGTTTAACCAAATGTAAATTAATTATTACAACTAAATGACAGAAACTTCCCAACCAAGCACCTCAATCAACAAATATCTTACTGAGCAGTGAGAGATGATTGCCAAAGGCAACACTGAATTCAACTCATTAGAATGTAAAATTGTTTATAAATCATATGAAGAAGGATCAAAGATGATTAAGAACAATATCATTTCATATTTCAGAGAGAAGCAGTGCAGACTAAAACCATTTTTAAAATAACTTTTCAAAATACCCAACTAAACAAAATTATCCAAGGGCATTTAAGGATGAAAATGAAAGAGAAAGTACAAACAGAAGAAAAATTAGAAAGATTTGCAAAAATTATTTCAACAAACTGTTTTCTCCCTCAAGGATAGTGGAACCACCACACTTATGTCCTAATATTACAGACCTGTATGTGCTTATAGATGAAGTTGAAATAGTTGTTTGTCCTTTGTTATTGATGAGGACTATGACATCAGGGAGGTGATGTCATTACTTGCAATGAATTGGATTTTAGTGAGGGCTGTGAAAAGTCACCAGCTCCACTCTCTGCTCCAGATCCATCTGGGTCCGGTGGCAAGATATATATCAGGACAACTAGAGATAGCCCCAATGCAGTGGTAGACCTTGGCCTTTTAAATTACGGCGTTTAACAGGTCTCAGTTTGGCAATGCCCATTCAGGGGTTAAGGCTAAATAAGAAAGTAGGCAAAGAAAGACCTCTTTTACCTAGACAAAAAGATAAAGGAAGTGGGACAGGGGAAGAGCCCCAGGGTTCCTGACCAAAAGTGATACAATTGCTATTTAAGCCCACTCTGAGCCATCAAGGGGCCAACCGATAGCAAAATGAGGCCTGATCTGGGACCTATTGTCGGCCAATCAATGAGGTCCAGAGTTATTTAGGTTTGTGGAGTGGTCCTTAGAAGACATCTGCAGATAAACCCTAGGAAATCATGTGAGGTTTCTCTAGAGAAATTTGTATTCCTTTGGGAGGAGCACCTGCAGGTAAGGATATATTTCCCTATATGGAAAGAGGAGAGAAGGGGATAGGGAAGGATAGGACAGGAAAGGAAAAAGGAAAGGGGGGAGGGGACAAAAGAAAAGAAGGAATGGCATTGCTCAATTGGAGCAGGCCAGTTGGTTCCCCAGTGGGACAGCTATTACTCACAGAATGTTGGTTGATGTTTGTCCTTTGTTCTCTAAGATGACCATGACATGGAGGAGGTGATATCATGACTTGCAATAAGTTGCATTTAAGTGAGGAAGGTTGTGCAAAGTCAGTAGCCTCACTCTCTCCTTCGGAGTCATCTAGGTCCAGTGAAACAGTACTAAAGAGAACAAAGATGGAGGAAACACAGTTTTGATATTATTGGAGAACCAATATACAAAGAAGCTGAAGGAGATTTGTAGAAGGTGTAGAAAAATATAAGAACCTTATTAATATAAGAACCTTATTAAAACTGGAAAAAACCACACAAAACACAATAACTACTATACAACATATAAACCCCCTCTCCCATCTACACAAAATTTGCATGAGTTTTATCTATACATACTCTTTAAAAATTTTTTTATATATTTTTAATTTATGAAGTAAAACAAGCATTTACACAGTCAAATTTTTTAAAAAAGATGATTGCACATGAAACTGCAAATCTATTATGTATAACTTACTATTCCTTTAAAATATATAATGTTATCATGTAAATTTCTTTTTTTAATCTTCAACTCCCCTGCTCCCCAATGGCTACCATTAGACAGAAATATATACCTACTGTCTTTTTTGTTTGTTTGTTTTTTGTTTTTTCGGGGCAATCAGCCAGTAAGTGTCAAGTGTCTGAGACTGGATTTGAACTCAGGTCCTCCTGAATCCAGGGCCAGTGTTTTATCCACTGTGCCACCTGGCTGCCCTGTACCTACTGTCTTAATGAAGACATTAGAAAAGGGCAAATGGACTTTTGTAAGTAGGATTCAACAATCAATCCTATCTTTACCATTTCACAATTACTGATAAGTTGTGGAGAATGTAGTATTTTACTATGATTATTGTTTATTGATTTAAAAATAATAATTACTTGGTAGGACAAAATGCTCATGTCTCCCATCAAAAATCATTCAAGATTCCTAGTAAGTTACAACAGAAACTACCTTTTTCAACAACTCTATAAACATCAGATGAAACATAAATCAGGAAGATGTTTGTTTACCAAAGGTGTTCACTGATGTGATGGAAAAGATCTGGCTTAGATGCTGAGGTCCTCTCAAAGCTCCTGTTAATCAATGGCATTGCTCTTATTGCATCAAGCACCAGAACTCTATTCAGCCTTAAGGAAGAAAGCCATAATTGTTCAAAGGAATTTGCTCTGGCCATTCACATAAGAAGTGGATGAATAGTATCTATTGCCCAGATTACAACATGAATTTGAATGGAAAGCCTATAGAATTTATCTATCAGTATGTACATATGGAGCAAACAGTACATATGGATAATGTTTTGGGTCCAGAGTATAATAGGAGAAAAGTAGTTAAATTGCATTCAGCAAATTGCAAAGTTCCTTCAATGAGCTCAAACTTCCCATAAAAGCAAAGGACCATTTTTTTTTAATACCAACATTCCACTGTTGTTGCAATATGGAAACAAGAATAAACAATCTCTAAAGAATAATAAATGAATATCACTCAGAAAACAATGGAGAGGTGCCTGGTAAGTGTAATTATGCTTCAATATATAACCAAAAAGGGGGCAGCTAGGTGGTACAGTGGATAAAACACCAGTTCTGGATTCAGGAGAACCTGAGTTCAAATCCGGCCTGAGACACTTGACACTTACTAGCTGTGTGACTGTGGGCAAGTCACTTAACCCTCACTGCCCTGCAAAAAAAAAAAAAAGATATAATATATAACCAAAAAGGCACTCTGAAGAATAAGAACAAGAAGATGCCATAGTGGAATTATGTCATAGGAAGAAAAAATGGGCTCATCACATGGCAGAGGCAAGGGGTGACAAGTAGATAGCTGGACTGATACCTCTAGGAAGGCCTCCAACACATTTGGTAGATACCTTGGAATTCTTACATGGCCTTTAATCACTGAATGGGTTACTTTAGACATACTGAGACCTGGGAAAGACCTTAGCTTTTCCACTGCATCTGGTGCCATAAGTCATTCTGACCTGTATCTTACCACAGGGTTCTACATGACTCTGGAAGAGAGAGTGAGGCTAATGACTTTGCACATTCTTGCTTCACTTAAATCCAATTCACTTCTAAGTCATCCTCCTCCTGATGCCAATGGTCTTCTTCTAAGGACAAACAATAACAACAGACACATTGTGGCTAATTTATGGATGGAATGATGTACAGCAGTGGTGTCAAACTCAAATAGAAAAGGAGCCACTAAATCCAATGTAAGGATCTCCAAAGGCTGCATATAGACTTAGAAAACCACATGTTAACATTATCTATGTTCTATTGTATTTTTATTTATTTTGTTAAATACTTCCCAACTACATTTTAATCTGGTTCAGGATGCACTCAGGCAGTGTTTTGGACACTTATGGTGTACAATATTTGTAAAGAGTGGGTGAGCAAGGATGGATTACAATCTGCATCATTGAAGGGAGGTTCGGGATCAATGAGATCTTAGATCCATTTGAGTTTGGAAGTATGCATATCTAGATAAAGTGAGTCCTTTAAGAATTTTAGACCTTATGACAAGGTTGGAAGAGAGAGATGTTTGGGGCAGCTAGGTGGTATAATGGATATATCCTTAGACCTGGAATCAGGAAGACATGAGTTTAAATCCAACCCTCAGGCACTTACTAGCTATGTGACTGAACAAATCACTTAACTTTGGCCTGATTCAGTTTCCTCAACTGTAAAATAAAGACAGTAATAGCACCTGCCTCACAGGATTGTTGTGAAATTCAAATAAGATGTTTGTGAAGTGTTTAGCATAGTGCCTGGCACTGTAGATGCTTAATAAATGCTTATTTCCTTCTCTTTCCTTTCCATCCCCATATACCCTTTCAATGATATCAGTGTCATCCACCCTGGTCATCACCTTGAATCCATCCTTCACATTCTCAAGCCTCTACATTTATCTGTGTCCACAAACCAAAGACACTGATTAACCAACCTATGTTTAGAAACTCAAGGGAGACATAGCCAACAAAAGCTAATTAAAACCCACTAAAAAGGGATATTTAAATCTGAAGCTGAGTATCTTCCATTTGTTCCTCAGAGATATTATGCAAAAGGTTCATAGCACATATGATGAGCTTGAAAAAACATCATGTACCTTTCCAGTAAGGCCTAGTCTTGGCGAGGTGAAGGCTGCTATTTTATTCTTCAGGGACTCTTAATGTTCTCCTACATAATTCTAACTCAAATGGAAGCATCCTCCACCTCTTATCAGGAGGCAGATTTTAATCCAATGTAGATATTCCATTCCTCTGTGTTCTAAAAAGAAGGTAGGCCACAGATCAAATTAGCTTCCTTGGTTTTCAACAACCTGTTTTTCTTGGGGTGTTCCTTGTAACTATGTGTTGCATAGTACTGATTTCCTGGGCGTAAGGCCCAGTTGGAATTAATTTGTGTTTATTTTTCTTTGTGCAGCGTCTCAGATTCTATTTTGATGTGGGCAGTGACCATATTATCATTACTCATTTCATTGACTGTAGTAGGAACCATTAAGGCCTGGGCACAGGTTTGAGCCTAAATCTCCATGAAAAGGTGGAGAATCCTTGAGAGTCCAACCTCCTCATTTTATAGATCAGGAAATGAGCGATTTGCCCAAAGTCCCACAGGGAGTTAGTGGCAGAGCTGGACAAATGAGAAAATTGTTTTACTTTATATCTAAAATCCCTTTCTCTATAAAATGGAGAAAAGTTAAAATAGTACCTGGTAGAGGCAGCTGGGTGGTGCAGTGATTAGAGTGCTGGGCACCTGTTGTGAGGATCACATGAGATAGTATTTATTAAAGGCTTATCTCAGTGCCTGTCACATAGTGAGCACTTATTATAAATGTTTGTTCCCTTCCCTTTCAGCTTGTGAATTATAAGGAAAGTTAATTTTTAAAAGATGCACATGTAAAATATAATCATATAAACATGTTAATACACAATATGCATAATATACTTTTTGTTATGATGAATGTTTTTCATTTCATGGAAGTGAAACCCAGAAGTAACCAGCATGGGGAGTGACTGGAAAGTTGTAGATTAAGCATTCTAGTTAAAGTATTAAGAGTAGTTGGCAGCTAGGTGGCACAGTGGATAAGCACCAGCCCTGGATTCAGGAGGACCTGAGTTCAAATTTGGCCTCAGATACTTGACACTTACTAGCTGTGTGAGCCTGGGCAAGTCATTTAACCCTCATTGCCCTGCAATAAATCAATCAATCAATGAATAAATGAATGAATGAATAAATTAGTAAAATAAAATAAAATAAAGTATTAAGAGTACCCATCACCAAGACTGGATAATGGAGTTGGAGTTGCATCCTCTAGATGTCTTATATCTTTGAAATCTTGGCATATTGGTCCTAATAAATCACAAACATGCAAATCTCCCCTTTTGAATGAACAAATTAATCAGTGAATGAAGAAAAAACATTTATGAAGTGTTCATTGTGCCAAGCTACTGTAACAATTGGAGTGATGCCACCTGTTGGAGAGCTGCTGGAGGAAAGTTCTGCCATGAGGAGCAGGTGCCTGAGGGTAAGCCATGTGGCTTGGGAGGCCAGTTCCTTGGCATCAGGAAGGGACGTTTGATGTTTCCGGTTTAGACAGGAGGCTTGTGGGACAAAGAAGGGGCGAGGTTCTCTCACTCTCTTTCGTCAGGACTCTTGTGGAGAGTGGAGCAAAAATCTTTGTTCCTTGAGATAGATAGATATAGGCATCTAGGCCTCTTTCTCTCTCTTCACCAAATCCTTATGCTCCTTAATAAATGCTTAAAAGTCTAAAATTCTTGCTAATGCTTCTGATTTATTGGCATTAGATTTTTAGACAGTATAGCTAGATAGCAATTTTACACTAGGAAGGAAAGGATGAAGGGAAGAGAAAACAAAATAGAAAATAAAGCCTCTGGTTTAAATGAATTCATATTCTAAAAGGGGGAGAAAACCCACAGGAGAATGTTGGCAGAGGAGGGTATTTTGTTTTGAAAAGTTACAAAAATGTGAGTGTAATCATGGGTGTGGTGATTAAAATCTAATGTGTGTGTAATTCCTAGCTAGTTTCTCACATACCACATACACACACACTGTGGAGGGGGGTGGGGGTGGAGTAAGGACACACACATTAGATTTTAATCTCCACATGGGGAAGGAGGTTGGTGTATCTTTTCCAGGATCAGTGGCAGTGTTGATTTCATTATGATTCAAGAACTAAAAAGTGAATAGGGAGAGGTCCATTGGGATAGCATTGGTCCCTTCCTCTCCACTTCCTCCCTTCCTTCCTTGTCTCACTCCTTTCCTCCTTCCTTCTTTCCTTCCTTCCATAATTTTTGGGAATTGGATAAGAGGAGGAATCAGTGGATGGAAAATATTTTGAAACACAAACAAAGCAAATGCTTATTCCTAAACTATATTATCCAAATAAGAATACTTAAGCAAGCAACCCATCAAAGTGTTAAGAGGCTCCAGCAATCCAGTGTTGTAAAATTGATTCTAAAGCTGGCTTAGGTCATTACTCTACCTTTCAAATACCTAACTTACAATGACCCAGACTGCTGTTACCATGGCAGCTGATGGAAAAAAGGGAGAGGGAGTAAAGTTGGAACTTTTAGAGAATCCGTGGGTTCAGAGATCTTGAAATGAAATCAGCTGCAGATGAATGTTAGAAGATCAGAAGAGAGGTCTGGATTGGAAAAATTTGGATTTGTAGTTCTGAATCACCTACATTAAGGTGCCTCTCAAAGCCATTGGACTAAACAAAGTTGTTAAGGGAGAGAGTGTAAAAATATGTGAGAGGAGGACTAAAGACAGACTCTTGGGGAACATGCACATTAAGAGTTTGAGAAGAGCATCTCCAGCCAGTAAAGGAGACAGAGAAGGAATGGTTTAGAAGTTGGATAACTCAGAGAGTGTGGTATTTATGCAGCCAGAGGAAGAGAGGGTATCCAGGAGCAGGGAGTGATCAATGGTGGAAAAGCTGCATAGAGGATGAGGTCTGAAGAACAGCTGTTGGATTTGGCCTTGAAGAGCTTATTAACGACTGCCAATAAAGCAGTTTCAGTAGAGTGAGAGAGAGGGTAGAAGCCATTGAATATGGTCATCTTTTGGATTTAGGACGTTTGGATTTGAATCCAATCTTAGGAATTTTCTAGTTATGTAACCCTAGATAAGTTACCTGAGAACCTCAGGTTACATTTCAGTGAAATGGGGATAATAATATGTGTGGTATCTGCTTTACAGTGTTGTTGTGAGTAAATTGCTATTCAAATCTATAAATGGGAGTTTGTTATTGGTACAAATGTAATTAACATTGTATTCTAGTAGATGTATGTAGGTAACTCTTGTCTTCCTAATGAGATAATAAGTTACTTGAGGAAGGAAGTAAACACACATTTACTAAGCATTTATTATGTTCCAGGTACTGTGCTAAGCACTTTGCAAATGTTACTTCTTTTGATCCTCACAATAACCCTGGGAGGTCAATTGGTTCTCTTATTAGTCCCATTTTATGGTTAAGAATGACAGGGTTTAGGGGCAGCTAGGTGGTGCAGTGGATAAAGCACTGGCCCTGGATTCAGGAGTACCTGAGTTCAAATCCAGCCTCAGACACTTGACACTAGCTGTGTGACCGTGGGCAAGTCACTTAACCCCCATTGCCCCGCAAAAAAAAAAAAAAAGAAAGAAAGAAAAAAAAAAGAATGACAGGGTTTAAATGGCTTGCCCCTGGTCACATAGTTAGTATCTGGGAATGGATTTGAACTCAGGTTCTTCTGACTGTGGGCCCAGAACTCTATTCACTATACCATCTGATTGTCTCTAAGCAGTAGAGCAGACCATACTATATACTTCTTTTATATCTTCCATACCTCTTAGTTGATTGTTTTACTTAATAATTATATTTAAGAAATACTTATTGGGATAAACTGAAGGAGAAATGAATATTTTTGAGCAAAACATTTAAAAGATAAATGCTAGTACCTATCAATTATTTGGGGATTAATTTACCAATAAATACATACAACCTGTGTAAGGGCAACCATCATATTATGAGCAAATTGAAGGGCTGAAACAATTAGACAGATATTCAGTTCTCATGGATAGGTTAGATTAATTTAGTAAAAATGATAATACTTCACAAATTGATTTATATAGTTAATGAAATCCTAAAAAATGCCAAAGTTATTTGTGGAACTAGATACAATTACATAGAAAGAGAAATAAATAAGTTAGATTATTGGGGAGCATGCTGAAAAAAGAAAGCTGATGAAGATTAAAATGGTCTTAGGCTCCCAGACTTTAAAACATGTTACAAAACATATAAATAGTTATCATCATAATAATCCTGCTTTGGAAAAATATTGCTTAGAACTTAATTCTTAGCACAGTACCAATCACATAGTAGGCACTATAAATATATATTGATTGATTGAAATAAATAGATAAGTAAAAGAGAATAGAAAATAAAACTAGGGAAATAGTTTATTATTTAACAAATATTCTTGGAAAATAGATTGGCAGGAATGGATTTAGATACAAATCTTATACCATATACCTCAGGGAATTTGAGCTGGATAATAGATTAAAAATTTTTTTTTAATTTAAAAAAGGTGGCAGCTAGGTGGTGCAGTGGATAAAGCACTGGCCCTAGATTCAGGAGGACCTGAGTTCAAATCTGGCCTCAGACACTTGATACAACTAGATGTGTGACTCTGGGTAAGTCACTTAATCTTCATTGCCCCACAAAACAAAACAAAAAATTGAAAAAGATGGAAGAAATGGAATAATGTATTTAATTCACTTGTGGAGGAAAATTATTATGTTTATATTTAACAAATGTAATGAATAGAGACAAGATGGATATGCTTGCCTAAATTAAAAAAACAACTTCTATAGGACAAAAACATAAATAAAACAAACAAATGTAATGTGGACTGGCCAAGGAAAGTCCAGCCCTTATGAACACTGGCAGTGGGCTTAGCTTGATGCTATCATCACCCATGTAGACTCTGGAGCATGAGCAGGTATTCTATAACTGTTTCATCCACTTACCATATGGTGAAGAAAAGATGTCTTTGATTTGCTGCTGAGCCAGATCATATCATGCATACAACAGAGTCTCAGATGGTGCAACTGAAGTCTCATTTTCCTGGTGGTGATCAAGGCAGGAGTGAAGTAATAGCAATGGCAGGTGTGGCTTCCTGCTGCCCACTGCCTTTCTCCCTACACAGGTCAACATGAAGCCATGAACACATAGTTCTGCTGTTGTGACTTTAAAATAATTCTTACTTCTTCTTATTCATTCTTTCTTTCCTTAAATGAAGAAATATTGAGATAGAGCTAACTATTCTCTCGGGACTCAACTTTCTATGGCAAGCGGGAGGTAGGATAAGGAGCCACAAAGCTTTCAAAAGCTACTCCAAAATAAAGAATCAGGAAAATTTTTGTGGAAAACATATCAGACAAAAATTGGACATCTAAAACATATAAGGAAGTTTTAAAATTGACAAAAATAGCTCCTATGACACAATTGATAAGTTGGTAAAAAGATATGATCAGAACATTTGGGGGGGGGCGGCAATGAGGGTTAAGTGACTTGCCCAGGGTCACACAGCTAGTAAGTGTCAAGTGTCTGACACCAGATTTGAACACAGGTCCTCCTGAATCCAGAGCTGGTGCTTTATCCACTGAACCATCTAGCTGCCCCAAACAGAACATTTTCAAGAGAGGAAGCACAAATTCTTAAGAATCACTTGAAAACATATTCAATATCACTTGTTATAGAGGAGGTTCAAATAACAGTCTTGAGACACTACCTCACACACATCATATCGGTAAAAATATTGTAACTATTTAGATAATGCTCAGGTACTTCATCTATAAAATGATGGGATGGACTAAATGGCCTTTACAACAATAAGTTATGGAAGAGATAATATGGAATAAGATCAGAGATCCAGAAGGAATTTTAGAGTGTGTCTAGTCTAACCCTTGTTTTACAGATGAGGAAACTGTGGCCCAGATCAGGGTTAGCGGTTTATGACTTGCCCAAGGAAGCATCAGAAGTTGGATTTGAACTTAGGTCATCTGATTACCACAACCAATGTTCTTTCCATTGTACCACTCTGCAGAGGACTGGCTCTGAAGTCAAGAAACTTGGGATCATCTCCTTTCTGAACATTTGCTAGCAGCATGAGCCTGTGCAAATCACTTAACCACTTTGTATCTCAAGTTTCAACTTTGGACTGACTTACTTAGTCAGTTGTTTGGATGTGTTGAGGGAGTTTATTAATTGGAAGTTCCTTTTCCATATGATACCCCTGATCTTTTATAATATGGCACAATTAAAATACTGTGTGAGGAATATAAAGAAATCTGGCAATATCTTTGTGAAATAATTTAATGACAAAAAAAGCAGAACCAGCTGAGACTATAGAATAGGTTATAGAAACAGGGCAATTTTGTTAGTACTTCATTAAATTTATTATACTTCTAAAAAAACTACATTATATAGAAGTTAATAGTCTCATATACAATCTCATATACAGTTCTTTTTTGTTTTTTCTCCATGTGTTAAATTAAGATATTTGTGTTTCCTGATGACTACCAAAATATCAAAATATTTTGAAAGGTCCAATGGCCAAATAAATACTTGGCTCTATCTTGGGGAAAAAACACAAATAAGGGTTTTATATATTAAATATGCATTTTAAATGAGTAGATTGATTTGAGTAGATTTGGATGGTAATTATTATAATTTCTTTTAAAGTGAAAAAATATATATAATTTCTCCAAGAAGTAGATTGAAATGCATGAATTTTCCAAAAACCCAAAGTGATTGTCATGCCGTGGGATGTAAGAAAGGGATTTGCTGATATTAAGCAGAAACATGTTATTCAGTTCTCAGGTGCTACACAGAGAACAGTGAGTCGATAAATTATAAATTATGAATAATCAGTGCAAAGAAGTGGATAAAGCCAAAGGACAGAACAGAAATACAATAAAGTCATCCCTCAGATCTCATCAAGGAGAAAGGACACCTCTTTATTAAAGACTGGAGCGAAGGCAGAGATAGTGGGGGGAGGGAGGATGATCAAAGACAGATGTGGAATGAGGAAAAGTAGAGAAAAGGGAGCTTGTGTTTCAGTGGCCTCGTTTTTTCCTAGTGAATTATGAGGCAAAGTCATTAGGTAAGAGGGTGAGAGAAAGGAATGCCATGAGATACTTGAGGAGAAAAAAGATTTGGAGTAGATCCCATAGTGAATCAAATAAAGAACCAATTGGGAAGGAGATGAAGGTAAACCCTTGCTTCATTGAGGCTCAATTGAGTAATCGAGATTAGAAAATTTCAGTTTATATTAGATGCAATCTGAATGGTTTCATGACTTCCTCCAGTTTTATTGATCAGCATTCGATTAGGAACAAAGGAGACATATGTTTTTATTTGTTTGTTTTTTGCTTTTTTGTTTTTAGGGCAATGGGGGTTAAGTGACTTGCCCAGGGTTGCACAGCTAGTATGTGTCAAGTGCCTGAGGTCACATTTGAACTCAGGTCCTCTTGAATCCAGGGCCAGTGCTTTATCCTCTGTGCCACCTAGCTGCCCCCTACAAAGGAGGCATATGATTGGAGTACTCCAGGATCAGGGTTGGATAGTATTAAAGCAATATATGCCTATGCTAACCTTGGGTTTTGCTGTTTTCTTTGCCTATGCATCCACGGCATGCATGCATGCTATTGTTGTATGTACCTGTAACATTTTCTGCAAGTAAGTTTGACATCTAGTCACCAAATCAGCTGTGTTAAATGATGCATTTTGCTATGTTTACGGCATGCAAAGTTAATGAAGTTGTAAATATGTTTGGATAATTGTCAGTCAGTCAGTCTATGAACAAACATTTATTAAGAACTATATTCCAGGCACTGTTAGGCAATAAACATTGGTTAAGCACCCAGTATGTGCCAGGTACTGCTAAATGCTGTGGATACAAAGAAGGAGAAAATATAGTCCCCTTCCCAAGCAACTCACATTCTTTTTTTTTTTTTTTTGGTGAGGCAATTGGGGTTAAGTGACTTGCCTAGGGTCACACAACTAGTAAGTGTTAAGTGTCTGAGGCTGGATTTGAACTCAGGTCCTCCTGAATCCAGGGCTGGTGCTCTATCCACTGCGCCATCTAGCTGCCCCTCAGCAACTCACATTCTAATGGAGGAGACATCATGTCCACAAGTATATCCAAGTAGTCAGGGGATGGGAGGCGAGAGAGAGAGAGAGAAACCAGGTAAATAACTAAGTCCATAGAATATATATGTAGAGTTATGAGAATGATCTGAAATGGGAAAGAATTAGTGACTGGATTCTCACAGGCTTCCCGTAGAAGGTGGGATTTGAGTTGTCATGAAAGAAGTCAGGAAGCAGGGCAGCTAGGTGGCACAGTGGATAGAGTACCAGCCCTGGATTCAGGAGGATCTGAGTTCAAATCTGGTCTCAGACACTTGACATTTACTAGCTGTGTGACCCTGGGCAAGTCACTTAACCCCAATTGCCCCCCCCACACACACACACAAGAAGTCAGGAAACAGAGGCAAGGAGGGGAGTATGGGGGCCTCCAGTGCAAAGGCAAGACATGGGTAATGGAGTGAGGGTAGGTTGATGCAGCTGAATCATAGAAAGGAGCACCAGAAGCTATATATTTGGAAAGATAGAAGGGACCAGTAGAGAGAAAGGGATATACATAAAGAATGCTGGAAAGGTAGAAAGGACAAGATCTGAGGGTGGATTGGACATGGGGGAGTGCTTGAGAGAGGGGAGTCCAGAGTCTCAAGTCCAATAATATATTTTTGTTCCACACTCAATGTCTCCCCACCCTCACCCCACAGAGAATGTGGAGTCAAGCATGACAGCTAGGTTGAAATCCTTGATTTAGAATCCTTGATTCTAAAGTTGTATAAATACTGAAAGAAATACCTCCCCAGTTTTCTTCACCATCTTAAGGGGGTAGCATGACATAGCCCAGAATGTTTGTTAAGCTCTTAACTTAAATTTATGTAATGCTTTACGATTCACAAAGTCCTTTCCTTGCAACAACTACATGAGGTAGGTAGGAAATCAAGGCTCAGGTATATATTATATAACTCATAAAATTACATAAATGTTTACATGTACATAGACATACGTGTAGGTACACATATATAGAAGTCAGTCATTAAGCACTTATCAATAACTACCCTGTGCCAGGCACTGTGCTCAATCGTTTTTTCAGTCATGTCTGAGTCTTCATGACTCCATTTGGGGTTTTCTTTGCAAAGATACTAGAGTGGTTTTCCATCTCCTTCTCCAGCTCATTTTACAGATGAGGAACTGAGGCAAACAGGATTAGGTGACTTGCCCAGGGTCCCACCACTTATATGTATCTGTGACTGGAGTTGAACTCACAAAGATGACTCTTTGTGACTCCAGGCCCTGTACTCTATTCACTGAATACCTAGCTGCCCTAAGCTTTGGGGATTTTTTTAAGGCAACAACCAGTCCTCTTTCCCAAAGAGCTCACTGTCTAATAAGGAAGACAACATACAAACAACTATATACCAATAGGATAAATCAGAGATAATAGAGGGAAGGCACTAGCATTAAAAGAGATGGGAAAAGGCTTCATGCAGAAGGTGTGATTTTACCTAAGACTTGAAGGAAGCCAGTGAAAGCAAGAACATTGCCCTGAGTGATAAAAATAATTGAAGTTACATTGCTTAGTAGTAGAGCATGATCCTAAAGGCAGGGATTGGTTGAGACAATGAGGACTGGTCAAGAGTTGGTCCCCCTTGGGGCAGCAGCAGCAACTTTGCCACTTTCTATGCACTGAAAATCATAGGCAGAGTGCTTTTCTTGACTGATAAGAATATAGTCAGAATAGAACTATGGATATAGGAAGCTCTTTTACTAGTCTGGGAGGTAATATTTTGGCTTCCTGCAGGTGGCATTTAGAAAAAGAATCATGCACATCCCCAGTTGTATTACTCGCTGGAGGGACTACATTGTAGTATATCTCTTGATTTTGCTTCACCTTTCTAGACAAGTTTCTACTGATATTTGTTCTGCTTTAGAAGCCTGTAATCAATTCTCCTACTAAACTTAGCATCTGCAAGAAAGCATATGAAAATGCTAAACTGAATTATCCAATATTAGCACATATTACAAAGAAATTAGCATGTGAATAAGATGCTCATAGTTTATTCTTTTCACTGAAGCATCCACATGGCCCTTGGCTAGCCACTGGCCCTACTTAAAATGAGTTTGATAAAGGGGGCGATTTTTTCATAGAGCTAATTTTTTTAAATCAAAAATTATGTTCCATCTGGTAAAAGGTGCCTTCAAGTTTAGTTCCACTGGGCTCCCGACCCAGTTCATGCTATGAAAAAGCCGTTGTGAGAGGTCCCTTCCCTATTAGTTCTGTTCTCTTGTATGGCTATAGCAGGGCTCATGCTATATTGTAACCTGTAGCCTAACTGATTTAGAAATTATCTCCATTGCCCAGAATGTAATTGAATTTGATAAACAGTGAAATCTAGAAGGAGACTTTGTATTTATGTCACATTTTCCAACAAGAAAATTCAAGGCTCATACAAAAGAGCTACAAAGATACAAATCAATTATTGAACTTTTACTTAGCACCTAACTCATTGCCAGGTATTGTGCTATGCAGATTAAAATGAAACAGACCTTGCCCTAAAGGAGCTTCCATGTTATCAGTGGAAACAATATATACCCGTGTAAATATATACAAAAAATAGATTAGGTAAATACAAAGCACTTTGGGGGTGGACCAAAATGTGGTAAGGAGTCAAGATATTTTGTTCATTCTCACCACAGACAAGGACATATTAGGAGATGCTCTCCCACTTTACTGCAACCATTTGTTGTCCCCTTACCATAGTGTCCTTTAAAATATAAACAGATTAGATTTCCCCCAAATCTACCTCTAACTAGAATGTGAACCAGCTTCATAATGTAAACCTCTTCAAATTAACTGCCACAAAAATTTCCCCTTAATGCATAACTTAGTTTCCTTGGGAGAAAAGACAGAATACTACATTTCTTTTCTTTCTTTCTTTCTTTCTTTCTTTCTTTCTTTCTTTCTTTCTTTCTTTCTTTCTTTCTTTCTTTCTTTCTTTCTTTCTTTCTTTCTTTCTTTCTTTCCAGGGCAATAAAGGTTAAGTGACTTGCTCAAGTTCACACAGCTAGTAAGTGTCAAGTGTCTGAGGCCATATTTGAACTCAGATACTCCTGAATCCACAGCCGGTGCTTTATCCACTGCACCACCTAGCTGCCCTGAGAACTACATTTCTTGAGGGGAAAAAATCCATAATTTAGATTTTTCACTAATTTTGATGTATCTTTTTTACCCCTTGGTCTAAGTGAGCTTGCATGTTTGTAAAGATCTTTTTTCTCTTTTCACAGCCTTGTACAACTTGGCCTCTCTCTCTCTCTCTCTCTCTCTCTCTCTCTCTCTCTCTCTCTCTTTTGGTTGGGCAATGAGAGCTAAGTGACTTGCTCAAGGTCACACAGCTAGTATCAAATGTCTGAGGCCAAATTTGAACTCAGGTTCTCCTGACTCCAAGGCCAGTGCTCTATCCACTGCACCACCTGGCTGCCTGCTGGCCCCTCTCTTGCTTTTCCAGTCTTCTTATACCTTACTTCCTCAGAATGCTCAAAACCAATGATATTCACCTTCTTACTGTTCCTTGTTCATGATAATCCATCTCCTGTGTCTTGTCACTGGCTGTTCTCATACCTGGAATGCTTTCCTTCCTCACATCTGCCTCTTGGGTTACCTTGGCTTCCTTCAAGGCTCAGTTCAGATTCTACCTTCAAGAGGAGGCATTTCCTGGTGTACTCTCTGAGATTACCTGCCATTTAAAAGATAGGCATCTTGTACATGCAAAGTTTTACATCCTTTCTCACCTATTAAAAGTGAGCTCCTTGGGACAGCTAGGTGGCACAGTGGATAAAGCACTGGCCCTGGATTCAGGAGTACCTGAGCTCAAATTCGGCCTCAGACACTTGACACTTGCTAGCTGTGTGACCCTGGGCAAGTCACTTAACTCCCATAGCCCCACCAAAAAAAAAAGTGAGCTCCTTGAAGTCAAAGACCATGTTTTCCCCCATTTTTTCTTTTTCTATTTAAAACACCCTGCCCAACATATAGTAAACACTAAACAAAGGATTGTTGATTGACTGACTATTAAACATTACAAAAAGATACTGCAGGCAGTTTACAAGAATAACATCACATGGACAAATTGTTTTGCAGGATATCACTCAGCTATTCTCAGTCTGGAGAAAGGAAATTTGTGGTTTTTTGATTTGTGGTTCACTGTATATCATGATATTTATAAGACTCTGTCATAATTATTTGACAAATCGGCAGAGTGGATTGCATCCGTTTGGTTTTGAGACTGTACAGCTGGAGTTCCTGAGCTTCTGTACTAAATGTCTTATATATGTATGATTTTCAGCTGCCTATTCTGTCTGCATTTATGCAAATTAGAGTGTTATTTATAAGGAAGTAAGAAATCATTTCTAAGACAACTTTTCTACTCTGGTTATTAGCCACCTGCAAAGCCATCTTGCTTTTAATTGTTGACCATATAGTGCTTAAATCCATTCTATTGCTTGAAATAGAGTTCAACTCTTGGAGTGGTTATTGATTTATATTTTAATTTTTATGCATTTACCTTATTAGTGACTAGCCTCAATTGTTGCCTTCAGTTGAATAAAAAGCTATTAGAAGGGCATTAGACTGAAAGTTAAATATGTGTCAATAGCAAATTGGAAAGAGTACTGCTGAATCTGGTATTAGAAAGCCTTGGTTCTGATCTCAACTATGCCACTTGTGACCTCTGTGACCTTAGGCAAGTCACTGAGCCTCTCTAGATCTCATTTTCTTCTGCAAAATGAAGGAGCTGGCTACATTAACAGAGGCAGAATATACCAAATAAGGGAGGTGATGTTTCCTCAATACTTGTTCCTGGACAAACCATATCTGAATTAATGTGTTAAGTTCTGGGTGCCACATTTTTTTTGGTGAGGCAAAGTGGGGTTAAGTGACTTGCCCAGGGTCACACAGCTAGTAAGTGTCAAGGGTCTGAATCTGGATTTGAACTCAGGTCCTCCTGAATCCAGGGCCGGTGCTCTATCCACTGCACCACCTAGCTGCCCCTATAGGTGCCACATTTTAAAAAGGACCTTGATAAACTGGTCCAGAGGAAGTCTGCCTCAAGTTTCTATGTTTCATATTTTCATTTGCATAGGACAGACTGAAGAACTATGGAATCAACACAGGGCAAAGCCTGATTCAGTGCTATAGTTGCTCATTTCTGATTGGAAAACTGGAGATCTTTGGAGTTATTAACTGGGAGACTCTGAACCCCAGAATTATTTCATGATAATTGTACAAATATTCTTTGCCTGATTATGGTTCAGCTAGCGGAGCTGAAATTTTGGTTAATAATTGTAAGTTAGGGGGCAGCTAGGTGGCTTAGTGGATAAAGCACCAGCCCTGGATTCAGGAGGACCTGAATTAAAATTTGGCCTCAGACACTTGACACTTACTAGCTGTATGACCCTGGGCAAATCACTTAATCCTCATTGCCCCACAAAAAAAGAAAAAATAATAATAAGTTAGAGTGATATTTCTAAAGGTAGAGATATACTTCTGAATCAGGCAGACATGCCTGAGATATGAGGACAAGAGGAGAAATCTTAGTGCTGTGTGAAAGTGAGTCTATGTGTATCTACCCCGTCTCCTGTTGCTGGGATGAATTGGTTGGTGAAAGAGGAGCCAATACCTCTCTCTCTCTTCTGCATACTTACTGTATAAAAAAGATGGAGAAGAAAGAGAGTTCTTCGAACTACTGTTGAAGAAGTAGAGAAGCACAGAGCCTAACCAAGGGAACAAAACTGGAGAGGCTCCTGACAATTCTAAGCTAAGAGTTTCTGCCCTTTCTAAGAGATAACAAATAAATAAATAAATAAGCAAGCAAACAAACAAATAATAATAATAATAATACCTTAGCTGAGGGAATCAGCTGAACTAGAAGCAAGAAGACTATAGACTATAAGACTACAGTTGCTACTTGTGAAGTAGAAGTAAAGCCAGTTGAGTGAAGAAAGAGACAATCAGCAATAGAGCAGCCCACCAGACCCATCCAACTCAGATATTATGACCTGCCCAGCTGTAGAGTAGCCCAACTTAGCAGGGGGACCTCTCCTCCAACACAATGTATTTAACATTGAACTTTGAAAAGTCATTTCTTTTTTTTTTGGTGAGGCAATGGGGGTTAAGTGACTTGCCCAGGGTCACACAGGTAGTAAATGTCATGTGTCTGAGGCCGGATTTGAACTCAGGTACTCCTGAATCCAGGGCCGGTGCTTTATCCACTGTGCTACCCAACCGCCCCCGAAAAGTCATTTCTTAAGAAAGAGCAGAAACCTCAGTGCTTGAAGTTAGATGTGTGTTACCCACATGAATGTGTGATTGCCCTGGTAATTTGTTTGTGCCCACTTACCCCCATGGACACTGTGTACATTGTTAGGAAAGTATACCCCATATTTATAGGCTGAATGTTTTGAATTTTCTTTTTTGTAAATGTTTTGATTGAGTTAATGGAGCAAGACTGGCTGATTTGTTAATGAGAAATACAATAGTTGAGGCCCCAAGCCACATTCTTTGTGGGAAGAGCCACTCAGCAAGGTCAACCTTAGAGTAGTAATCATAACAACCACCAGGTTGAGAAATACAACCTGCCAAAATAGGGGTAAGTTGAAGGTAAACAAGAACAGAGAGAGGGAAAACCCAGGGAGGGGAGTGGTCCATACCTTTACTATTCTTATATAGGTCCCCTGATAGAAAGTAAACTCCTTGAAGCAAAGCAAAAAAGCATTTATTAAATGCTCACCATTTACTAAGCACTAAGTAAACAAATACAAGTCAAAAAGAAAGACCTCCTGCCTTCAAGGAGCTTACATTCTAACAGGCTCCTTGAGGGCAGTGACTGTTCCATTTCTGTTCTTATATCCACTTTATCCAGCACTGTGCCCGGCACATAATTGAACTTAATATTTCTCGATTGATTAGTCCCAGTAAGAAATGACCTAAGTTTGGAAATAAACATTCAATCTATATTCCACCAATCATGACATTGTTCCAAACGGAAGAGGACAGCATAATAAGAAAATCAAAATGTAAATGTCTTCTTATCACACAATAGTTACTTTTTTTAAAATGTGGGGCAATAAGGGTGAAGTGATTTGCTCAAGGTCACACAGCTAGTATCAAGTGTCTGAGGCTGGATTTGAACTCAGGTCCTCCTGAATCCAGGGCTGGTGCTTTATCCACTGTACCACCTAGCTGCCCACCACAATAGTTATTTTTGTGTTTTTTAAAAAATAATTACTATAGCTATAGATATCAATTTTGGGTAAACATTATTATAAAAAATACATATACCAGGGCAGCTGTATTTAACATTAAAATGAACTCTACAGATGACATCAGGGAAAAGAATGCAAAAGACCCTCATTGAAGTTGCTCAAGGCAAAGTCCATTATCTAGGTGTGGTTTCCTCCCATCAGTCCTTCACTGTGCTAGTCAAAAGAAACTATCTCCATTTTTTCGTTGTTACCTTGAGTTTGTCCCAGATAAAGAAGAACTGAACTATTTGGAGTATGGGGGTGGGGTGGTAGGAGAAAGGACTGAAAACTGATCAATGGTTCCTCCCAAGAAATTCATTATTAATAATTATTTTCTGACACTTTCAGCTCTTTATTTTCCATACATCTACTGATTCATAAACTGGTTGGTTTGTTAGGAAGGCTTCTTGTTTTTCCTTCATTCTCCTTTTTGATCTGCTCGTTTGTAGGTGCCATAGAGATTGGGGAAGGGAAGGCTGAGAATATAGAACTTGATAGCTCTGCTATTAAGACTTGTATAGGAAGAAAGTTGGAGCAAATTATTAAAATAAGTTTGCAGTTTCTGTAGAAGCCATATTTTCCCACTACTCTTATCTCATATCAGCATGAATGACTGCATTCACAATAAGGTCCAATATATTAAATTGGATGGAAGGGTATCAGAGCTTCCATTAAATTTCATTGGTTATACTTTTTTTTATTCTTCAGTTCTAGATGTAGAAGATTCTTTGTTCCAAAACACCTTATTTTGAACATTAAAATCCACTAAGCAAGCTTACCACTCACTACATGATGCAAAACAGAAATCTTTGCTAAAATGAAGAGAACAAAAGGTTAGTTCCAGGCTATTCCCAGCGGTCTTGAAAAGACCCCCAAGGCACCAAACTCCACGATGTATCACTCTATTTTGTAGCTTTGCCCCTGACATTTTTAAAGTTCTTCAGAAGAAAGACTTTGTTTTCCTCCTGGGTTTTTCTCTAGGAAATTCAGCAGTATGCTTAATTTTACACCCTTTCATATGTCTTCACCCACTCTCTAACATTTATGAATGGAGTGAGAGCATGGGACGATGCCTTCTACCTCTGGGGAACTCTCTAGAAATTACTTGTCAAAAGAAGCAATGAAAGGGAGAAGGTCATTATCTTGTAAAATAAATCCATGTCTTTTTTTTTTAATGCTGGTAATATTTTAGTCATTTTTCTAGCTGAATTCATTCCAAAAATTTAAAGGCCCTAACATGTAAGGCATTTAATCATTGTGGGGGCTGAAAGGATGAATAATATCACAGAACTTACAGTCTGAACACAATATGGCCCCTTCTATTATACACACACACACACAAACACACACACACAAGGATTCTCTTTGAGGGATCCAAATCTTCTTTCTTATAAAAGTTCTGGAAATAGAAACAGCCGGTAGCCTGATAATACATATCCATAGTTACATACCCTCTGACTCTCTTCCACATTTCTATTATTGTCTTAAAACCCTCTTACCTAGTTGGGGTTGTGTCTGTGTGGTCAAAGAAGTGCTGTGCAAGAATGATAGCCAATAGCTGATAAGAAACTGGTCTCAGACTGTGTGTCTACAGATGCAAAGGGAAATAGTGATTTGAAATAACTCTCCAAATAATTCAGCCCAAGAAAAACAATTGTCTAGAGAGTTACCTCAATTTTATGCTTCATTTTTCTTGTATAACTACAACCTCAATAAACAACTATTTTAGAATAAGGAGCAGGGTGGAAAGTAATGGAATGAAATGAACTCTTACTACTCAATTTGGTAGGGCATTTTGGAGAAAAAAACGAGGACCCAAAGAAAACAAGCTATTCTGAGTTCTTACTTGTTATGCATTCCATAATTTACAGCTACTGTAAATAAAACACTTTTGAATTTACTCAAGGCAAATCTGGTTTTTGTAGTCTTATGAGCACCTGATGGATAATTCATCAGTAATTATTCCAAAGAACTTACCGATTCATGAATTCAAAATGAATTCATTTTCTCTAATTGACACACAGTAGAAATGGGTATTTTCTACTGGCATTGGAGATTCTTGTATGGGCACAAAAGGATACTGATGAAAATTATATGACTTAGACTGATGCCTTAACAATACTGAATACTGGTAATTGGGCTCTCTCTTATGATCCTGTATTCTTTCAATGGAGTTTTACTTTTAATATGAAAGAGAAAAAAATCAGTTTTCAAATCTAGGAGGCATACTGTGATGCTTCACTTTAAGGATCTTCCTTTTAAAACATGGTATCAATTTTGCAAAAGCATAAAAAACTTACTAAAAGATTAGCACTTTGGGGTTTTACCTGAATGCAATACAATGTAAACATGCATACATTTATATGCATAAGAATGTATACATATAGATTAATGTTCTCACTGCACAGAGTCTGTAAAGGATAGACTTATATTGGGTTAGCTGTTCCACATCTGCAGGCATCTTAGCCATGTCTCATCTATGATCCACACACCAGATGCATCTACCCAATAGTCATGTGTGGATTTTTCTGCACATCTGCAGTACCAATAATAATAATGGAAATTACTTCTTCAGCATGGTGCTCTTCCCTCAGTTTCTCCTGGCTGCCTGAGAATTGAGAGAAGTCACAGAATCATACATCTAGAACTGAAATGGAACTTGAAGATCCTCTAGGCCAATCCTTTTACTTTAGAGAAGAGGAACCTGAGGGCCAGAGAATTTAAAAGACTTATCCAGCACCAGACAGTAGAGCTAGGTTTAGAACTCAACTCTTCTAAGGAGATATGGAATCCAAGAGCTAAAGGTAAATGGAAAGAGAAAGATGCTTCTTCAGAGAAGATTGCAGAGCTAGTGCTAGCTACTGTGCTAACAGATAAAATGGAAATTCAGGGATCAAGGATCCTTTTGACCCTTGAGGGTGTCTGGCAGGCCATAGGCTTTGTATTCTCTAGTAGTGAGTATGAGTTGCTTTATCTGCATCATAATTCTCACTGGAAATACACAGACGCTCAAATTTTAACTTCTGTTAGTTGTTTAGACTCATGTATGGCATGTTACTTTTATGACAGTGGTGTGGGCTATGTTGTGTCATTGTTGGAGATCCCATGTGATAATGGAGCTTCTAGAATAGCAATGCAGCCCATATTTGGTTCATGTCCTGCTTTCTGTAAACCTACAGACACAAGTTAATTAGTTAATTAACTTAACCACCCAGAGAATGTAACATATAATTAGTCTGCCAAGGGCGGAGCATACAAACCACTAATGGCTTCATCCGTGTCTATGTCCAGTATGTCCACGTGAGCCTCCACAAAACCTGCAGTGTTCCTCCTTCCCATGGAAAGAAGGAAGACAGGAAGGCTGAGCCAGAAGACTACTGGTAGAAGCTTTGGTCCCTTCTACAGCATCCACCACACCAGAATATCACTTTTAGGACAGCATCTGGCCACTCTCTCTGTTGCTTGGCTGACAATATACAAAAGTGAATCAATTTTCCCCCTCTCTTTTTCCTTTTCCTAGAATCTTAAAGTTGGTTGTCTCTTGTAGGGCAAAGAAACAAGAACTATGTGAATTTGAAGAGCAGTGTGACCTCATACATTTTCCTTGCAGTGCTTCCTTTATCTAATTTCCTCTGTTGGGGGGGGGGAGAGACAGAGAGAGAGACAGAGAGACAGAGACAGACAGAGACACAGAGACAGACACAGAGACACAGAGACACAGAGGGAGAGGGAGCAAGAGCGAGAGAGTGAGAGCTCCTTTGTGGCACAGTGGATAGAGCATTGAGGTTGGAATCAGGAAGACTCATCTTCATGAATTCAAATTTGACCACAGACATTTAATAGCTGCGTGGCTCCGAAATCACTTAACCCTGCTTGCCTCAGTTTCTCAACTATAAAATGAGCTAGAGAAGGAAATGTCAAACCACTTCAGTATCTATGCCAAGAAAACCCCAAATGGGGTCACAGTGAATCATACATGACTGAAAAATGACTTAACAATACATTGAAAATGTTAAAATGAAACCTTTAAAAGTGAGGCACAATTTATTTATTATATATTGACTTCTATTTCTATCTTTTTAATACTTCAAAAGAGCTCTGATTGAATTCATGTATCACAACTGGGCCATGACTTAGCTATCTTCATTACTTCCTGTGATCATAGAGAAACTACCTAATGGCCAACCTTCTGGTAATGAACCTCTTTTAACTTAGTTAAGGCAAGCCCTCAGACTATAGGCATCCAGCCTGTTACCCTGTCTGTATTCAATACTGTCTTAGGTGCTTAGAACTGAATAAGACTTGACAACCTGGGCTTTCAGAAGCCAAGGTCATCTCCATCTCATGAAGAGACACTGGAATAACACTCATGGAGAACTCCTAGAAATAAGCAAGGTTAGATTAGTTTTGAGGGTAATTATATTTCCTCATTCAAGAAATTCTTTTCTTTGTAGCCAAGTTATAGAAGAATCATCAACAGTAGAAATGAAATATGTATATATTTAACATTGAGTCTCCATAAATATATTTTAGTGTGTGGTGGGTTTTTTTTTTTTTGGTACTTATATCTCCAATGAAGTAGATGCTTAAAAATACTTGTTGATTGATTACTAATTTTTCTTTAAAGCATTTATAGATAGAACTAAAAGACTCTTTATATATCCTTCACTACAAGACAAGATGATTAGTATAACACAAGATTGAAATTAAGATCTAGTTTTAAAACTATAAAAAGCCCAAACATGACACTTTTTAAAGAATGGCTTGTTCAGACAAATCTAAATAAATCTCATATTTACATATAGGACTTAAAATAGCTTGATCTCTTAAGGCAAATGATATCCTTTGAATATTTATCTATCATGGAGCTTTTTTTTTCTTTTTTATTTTTTTGCAGGGCAATGAGAGTAAAGTGACTTGCCCAGTGTCATACAGCTAGTGTTAAGTGTCTGAGGCTGGATTTGAATTCAGGTCCTCCTGAATCCAGGGCCAGTGCTTTATCCACTGTACCACCTAGCTGCCCCCTATGGAGCTTTTTCTAATGGTCCATATATAATCTGCCAAAGTTACACTAATCAATTCACTTCAACACACACTGGCATAGTGATGAGAGAGCAGGCCTAGGAGTCAGGAAGTCCTAAGTCCAAGTTCTGTTTCTGGCACATACTGGCTATGTGACAATTCTCAGCTTCCCAGGCAACCCTCTGAGCTTATTACTTGTAAAAAAAACGACTTTGCTGATCTGAATAGGCAGAAAGAATTTCCTCCCTTGGGATTCCATTTACCAACAAAATCACAGACTTACCTGCTGTCCCCATTGCCACCCCTTCCCCAAAGTGCCAGGCACTGGTGAGAATGTAAACACAAAATGAAAAAGTCTCTGCCCTTAAGGAGCTAACATTCTAGTGAAGAGATTTTAAAACTGCTATTAAAATAAAGGATGTTAAAAAAGAAAGGAAAAAAACATAGGAAAGAAACAAAATAATAATAATAATAGCTAACATTTATAGAGTGCTTAGTATGTGCCAGGCACTGTGCTAAGTGCTTTACAATTATTATCTCACTTGATTTTCACAACAAGCTTCAGAGATAGGTGCTATTATTATCTTTAATGTAACCATGAGGAAACTGAGGCAAATAGAGGTTAAGTGACTTGCCCAGGGTCATATGACTAGGAAGTGTCTGATACTAGATTTGGACTCAGGTCTTCTTGACTTAAGGCCTTGAATTCTATCCATTGTGCCACCTCACTGCCTCTAAACCAAACCAAACAAAACAAAAATTTTCCTTCATCCTCAAATATCGTTATATGTACCAGTGACTTTCTCTGCAGTATCTTCTCCTTCCAGTCTTATTACCAAATGTGCTAATTTTGATCTGACCCTTAACTCTATTTCAACTTGTTAGGGAGTGATTTGATGTCATCCTATAAGCCATAACAAGGAAATATGTCTCTATAGCAGATTATCTCTTAGGGTTGTTCTACAGTAGATTGAGGTCTTCCTTTGTCAGTCTCCTTAACAAAGGTTTGGAATCTATCAGAATGACAATTTCCCATCTTTTGGGCTCTTCTATTTGTATGAAGAGTTGAGCTGCTGTGCCATTAAATCCCAAGCATTGTTAGCTAAGCTGGGTCTGTTTGTTAGTTGACTGGAGGGTTTATTTCAGGGGATGAAGGTTGACTGCACACATTTATTCTGCTTGGGAGAACATACTAAGAAGCATATTTGTAGAAACCGAATATGGGAAATCTGCTAGAGAAAATAAGGATTAACTTTATTTAAAATACTCATTTTAATGTATCAAAGCAGGTGAGAATTGCATGACTTTAGGCAAAAGACCTTTGCAAGAATATCAGAGCAAAGAGTAGGTATAATGAAATCTCTAAAATAAATGATAAAGATTCAAACAGAAAAATTAGAGTGAATTTCTGAGTGTAAGAATAGATAAGATCTTGTGTTTATTTCATAAAAGGTGTTATTGAACCAATGTATCACTGTTATTTTTACCTAGAATCATAGCTACACTTAAGACAAAATGAAAACTAGTCCCTGTGCTTAAGGAGTTTACATTTTAGGACTTTATGGATAATCTAGAATAGGGGTCAACAAACTAATGCTGGGCATGGGTTGTTTTTAGACATCAAGAATAGTCTTACGTATTTAAATAAAGTTTTATCTTATTGTATTTTAAAATGTAAAAATCATTTTTAGCAAGCTGGCCAAACAAAAGTAGGCCATGACAGATTTGTCCCTTTGGCTGTAGTTGGCCCATCCCTGAGCTAGAAGGGAACTGGAGATAAATGAGTGTCCTCATTTTATGGATGAGGAAACAGTTCCAGAGCCATCACAAACCCAAAGTAACACAGCTAGTTTGTGTCAGAACCCAGGTTTTCTGAATGCTATCTTACCATTCTTTCCATTAAAAGGTGATGCTTCCCACTAATGATCTCAGAACAGAGCTAGTCTTTGGGAGATCAAATCTATGAAGTATGAACAAAAATAATAAATGCCATCATTTATACAACACTATGTCCCAGGCAGTGCAGCTAGATGACACAGCAGATAAAAGTGTGGAGCCTGGGGTCAGGAAGACCTGAGTTCAAATCCAGCTTAAGACACAGACCCTGGGCAAGTCACTTAACCCTGTTTGTCTTGGTTTTCTCATCTGTAAAATGGGCTGGAGAAGGAAATGGCAAACCATTCCAGTGGCTCTGGCAAGAAAACCCCAAATGGGGTCATAAACAATCAGACATGACTGTACAACAAAAATAACTTTTAGAAAGTTTTTCTAGTTTTTCTTTTCCACAAACAATAACTTTCTTCTTTGCACTTCTCTCCCATTGATCCCATTTCTGTCCTCTGGATCCAAGACTATTCATTCTAAACCTTCTTCAACAGAAAAACATTTCAGGGCCTTAAAAACAGCTGAGTTTCCTCTCCCTCAGGCAAAATATGCCTATTTCCTTCCATCTAAGTGAAGGAAGTGAATAAGGAAAAAAAGCAGATAATAGTAGCAGACTGTTGTGGTGGTAGAAAAGTTGAAAAGAAGATTTTTGATGACGTGCATACTTTTTATGGTAACAAGGAACTCAAAATAAAGTGTATGCCCTCAGTTGGGAACTGGCTAAACAACCTTTGTTTGGCACATAAAAGTAATGGAATATTAATCTGTGCCTGAAGAAATTATGAAGATGAAGAATTTAGAAAATCATGGGAAGACCTATAGGAACTAATGCAGAGTGAAAGAAGCATAACTAGGAAAACAATAGACACAATAATTAGCAACACTATAAATGGAAAGAACAATAACAAAAACAAACAAACAGGGGCAGCTAGGTGGCGCACTGGATAAAGCACCAGCCCTAGATTCAGGAGTACCTGAGTTCAAATCTGGCCTCAGACACTTAACACTTACTAGCTGTGTGACCCTGGGCAAGTCACTTAACCCCAATTGCCTCACCAAAAAACAAACAAACAAACAAACAAAAAACCAACTCCATAGAACTGAATTCTTTGTAATTTTAATCATCAAGTTTGGACCAGAGGAAGAGATGAGTAAAGGAGTCTCTGTCACTCCTTTGCAAAAGGTAAAAGACTTCAGATGTGGAACATTGCCTATCCTGTCAGTCTTGACACATGATATTGCATAGTTTTTCCTACCTGCTTCATTTTCCTCTTGTCTGCCTGCCTGCCTATCTATCTATCTATCTATCTATCTATCTATCTATCTATCTATCTATCTATCTATCTATCTATCTACAATGAAAGGCTCCCCAGTTAAGAGAGGCAGGAATAATATATTTGGAAGTGAAAGTTATGTTAAAGAATAGCATAATCAAAATAAATAAAAATAAAAATTGAAAATTATTTGTAAAGCAAGAGAATGTTCAGGTAAGGATTTTATAATGAGAGTCCTGAGAGAAGACAATTTTCATGTCAGCTGTTCTTAGGAATGAGGTCGCTCTGGGTTATCATCTTCACCTTTGTGGAGTCTATAGGGATATGCACATAATTGTGTACTTGCCAATTCAAATATTTTCTCAAAATTTTGACTTTTACCCAATTTTCCCTGAAGTTGAAGGCAAATCTCTAGCAATTTGACAGATACTACTCAAAGTAATGCTTTTTCCAGAAGCAACTGGGAGGCATATTAATACACTAGGATAGTGTACACTTCAAGCTGCTTGTATTTCAAGTAGACACAGGGGGCGGAAATAAAAATCACGACCCAGGGAGACAGATTTCAGTTTCAAATTTTGTTTTTGAATTGGGGAAAGAGGTACAAAGTAGGTCATATGCATTCCAGATCCAGATTCAGATCAAGAGAAGTTGTTAGGTTTCATATGAAGCCTAACTAGCAGTTGGAAAGTGTAAGATGCTGGAAATGTGAGAATCCAAAAAAAAAAAAAAGATCATGAGGCTTTTGTGCTTGAAAGGTCAGCTAGGGAAATGGTTAAAACCAAAGCCAGTGACAGTACATCTTTTCTGTTTATTTTCATTAGTGTAGGTTTATTATATTTTTAAAGGATTGGAAATCAGGAGCCTTGGATTGGTCTAAGTGATATTAAAGGAAATTTGCACAGGATTTCAGGACGTTTGAAGAGGAAAATCCATATGGCACAAGATAAACAGTGGAAAGAGTGCTGGGCTTGGAGTCACCAAGACAACCTCAGACACTTGACTAGTTGTGTGACCTTAGACAAGTCACTTAATCTGGTTCACCCCACTTTCCTCTTCTGTAAAATAAAATAGAGAAGGAAATGGCAAACCACTCCAGTGTCTTTGCCAAGAAAAGCCCAGATGGGATTGTGAAGAATAGGATGCAACTGAAAATGATTGAACAACAACAAAGGAAAGAAATTGACAAGAACAGAGGGAGGCAGAAAAGGAGCTAGGTGGCACAATAGATTGAGTGCTGAGCCTGGAGTAAAGAAGACCTGAATTCAAATCCTGTCTCACACACTCACTAGTGTGTGACCCTGGGCAAATAATTTAACATTTCTTAGGCTCAATTTCTTCATCTGTAAAATGAAGATAATAGAAACACCTACCTTAGAGGAGTATTTGGAAGATCAAATGAGATCATGTATTTAAAAGTGTTTTGCCCATCCTAAAGCACTGTATAAAGTGCTAGCAACTATTAAAAACTTCATCAAAGCAATCATTCATTTGTTTGATCAAGTACATAGTGAGGACCTAACATGTGCAAGGTAGTTGTGTTCAGCCTTAAAACATTCTGGAAGAAGAGTTCAGAAATTCTAAAGGAAAGGTGGGGAGATGTAAGGGAAGGAGCATTGGATGAAACAGCAGGAAATCTGGGTTCTAGTCCTTCCCCTGCCACTAATAAGTTATATGACCAAAAAGAAGGCACTTAATATCTCCAAGCTCAATTTTCCTCATCTATAAAATGAGGGTAAAGGAGAAAATTATCTCAGAGGTGTTTTCCAGATACAAAAATTTTATCAATAGTTGATTTATTACTGGGGGAAAAAAAGAAAAGAAAAGCTTAATGTTTTAGCCCTGATAGGGCAACTAGTTGGAAAGACATTGCATGTCTTGCAAGTTATAAAAATTTGAGAGTTGAATCATTGCATTGATTTGCCCTAGGCACTATGAAAAGATAGCCCTACGGATGGTTATGGGAGGGGGAGGGGAAAGATACCATTATTCTACCCTCCTTTGTGACCATCTCATCTAACCCAAATGCAAATGGAATCTCTTCTCTCCTATACTTTATGGGTATTCATCCAGCCTATACTTGAAGATCTTCAAAGAGGGGGGTCATTACATATTGAGATGACATGGTATAGTGGAAAGAGTAATGTGCGTGGAGTCAGAAAGATTTGAATTTGAATCTTGCCTCAGACACTTAACTGTCCCTAATGGTTCACCTCTCTCCACTTATTACTGCATCTATAAAATGGGGATAACAATATCTCATGAGGTTGTTATATGTAAAGTGTTTTTAAAAACTTATAGCACTATATAAAAGTTAGCCATTGCTATGATCAATCAGATGCATGTATTATGTGTGTGGCATATTATACAGGTTTAAAATATTGCATGTTTCTTTGCAAATATTTTATATATTAGAAGATTTATTATGTAACATGTTAAATAAATTTCATTATAGAAACCACACATTTGAATTTATCATATATGTTGCAAATGACATATGCTTTATTACAATGTCACAAGCATTAAATGTTATATTAGAAATATAGCATTACAAATGCTACATATGAAATAATACGTGTTATGCATGTTACATGCATTGTGCTACATACTGTTATATGTTAAGTTACAGTATAGGTTTTGCATACATTATAATTATTAAACTGATTATATATTTACATATATACTAAACACAACTTATGTATCAAATATATAAAGGGTTTTCTCTCTGGCACTTATTATTCTATCAATATAGGGAACTTCCAGTTCAAAAAACTCCCTCCACCAATGAAAATCCCCAATTGTTTTATAACTGATATCAGAGATACTAGAGGCTAAATGGTATAAGGGTCCATGGTTGCTTAGTATACATGTCAGGAGCAGGACTTGAACCAGTTTCTGCCTAATTCCAAGCCTACTACTCTATCCCCTATATCACACTGACTCTATTGTATACATTTGCTGTATATATGTTGTATTATACTTGATGTGTACATTCTATGTATATTATTGCCTATATATTAGTTGTACCTTCTATTATTTAATTTGTATTTATGTCAGATATTATATTATACTTATTACAAGTGTCTTAAATGTTACTTAGATTATGTAGTTGGCAGTTATTCCATGTGTCATATATTATGTTATATATTACAAATATTCCATATGCTATAGTGTAGTTGTTATATAAGTTATAGCCATGCACATATTGCATATGGTACACTGTATGTACCATATCACATATATATGTATATATAAAATTGTTAAATTATGCATACTATAGTATTCTGATACATTTCATATTTTATCTTTGTTATATTCCTGTTCTGATTTTCCAATTATTTCTTCCTATTTTACCATCCTTTTCCTTCATGGTATTTCAAAGCTTAGGGTGATAGATGGCTGTTAGTGTTTAGGGGCAAATAGATAGGCCTGCTGGAAAGTACATATTGGCATTCCCTTATTTTACAGAATGACAACATTCCAGAATTGGAAGGGACCCCAGCAGCAATCTAGTCTAAAAAGTGTTGGAAAAAGAATGTCCTCTCAAAAAATATACCTAGAAGTAGTCAATGTTCTTCTTCTTGGAGACCTCCATTGAAGGGGAACTTACTACTCCTGAGATGTCAATTGCATTACTAGTTGATGTTTAGTTAGTTTGTACAGGATATAGGGTCCTGTGGGGTATGACTCCTGCTTCAGAAAGTCTCTAATCATTTATCAAAAGCCAATTATGTGGCAGGCATTGTGTTAAGTGCTGGTTATACAAAGAAAAAAAGAGAGTCCCTACCTTTCAAGAGCTTGCATTCTGATGGGGGAGACAAGATGCTGAAAACTGTGTACAAACAAACTGTACACAAGATAAATAGAAAAAAAATCAATGGAAGGCACTAGAATTTAGAAGAATTGGGAAAAACTTCCTGTAGAAGGAGTGATTTTAGCTAGGATTTGAAGTAAAACCAGGAAATCAAGATGAGGAGGGAGAACATTCCATGCATGAGGACCAATCAGTGAAAATGCCTTGAGTCTGGAGATGGCTTGTCTTGTGCGTGGAACAGGAAGGAATCCAGCATTAATTGGACTGCAGAGCACATGGTCGAGTGTAAAATATAAGAAGACTGGAAGCACAAGGGCAGGGGTAGGCCTTGACAACTGATTGGTATTAGAGAGAATGAAGGATCAAGAATGGTACCTGGGTTATCAGCCTAGGGGACCGGGAAGACAATGTTGCACTTGACACTAATGGGGAAATTTAGAAGTGAGGAGGGATTAGGGGAGAAAAATTATGAGTTCAGTTTTGGGTATATTGATTTTCAGATGTCCATAGGACACTGAGCTCAAGGTATCTAATAGCTAGATAGACATGAAAGACTAAAAATCAACAGAAAGGGTCAGGACTGGACAAGTATATTTGAGAATCACCAGTATAGAGATGATAATTGGATCCACGAGAGCTGAGAGAACATCAAGTGAAATAGTGTAGAAGGAGAAGAGAAGAGGGCCAAAGGCAGAGCTCTGTGAAGCAGCCATAGTTTTGAGAGGAAATTATTTTTCCAGAATGGTTTAGACTAGATTGCTACTGGGGTCCTTTCCAAATTCTGCAATGTTGTGATTCTGTAAAATAAGGGAATGTCAATGTGTACTTTGCAGCAGGCCTATCTATTTGCCCCCAAACACCAACAGCCATCTATCACCATAAGCTTTCAAATACTATGAAGGAAAAGGATGGTAAAGTATGATCTGGATAAACATGCAACAAAGGAGACTCAGAAGGAACAGTCAGATAGGTAGGAGGAAATCCAGGGCAGAGCAGTGTCCTGAAATTCTACAGAGAAGTTGATTGACAGTGTCAAAGGCTGCAAAGAAGTCCAGCAGTTAAGGACTGATAAAAGGCTCTTGGATTTGTCAATTAAGTGATCATTAGGGGCAGCTAGGTGGCACAGTGGTGAGAGCACCAGCAGGAGCACCTGAATTCAAATTTCTCATCAGATACTTACTAGCTGTGTGTGACCCTGGGCAAGTCACTTAAACCCAATTGCTATGGGGGGAGGGGAGAAGGGAGAAAAGAGAGAGAGAGAGAAAGAGAGAGAGAGAGAAAGAGAGAGAGAGAGAGAGAGAGAGAGAGAGAGATCTCAGTAATTCTAGAAAAAGCAGTTTGGTTGAATGATGATTTCAGAATCCAGGGCATAAAGAGTTAAGGAGTGAGTGAATTTTGTCATAAATTATCAATTTTCTAAGGGGACAAGTGACTTAAAAGAAAAGGCCAGCATACAGTTTATCTGGTTCACCATGTGCTCCAGATGGGTAAAAGAGGAAAGCATAACTAGTACCAGGGTGATGTCCTGGGAGAAAGCTGATCAGTCACAGAAATGTTCTGTACTTAAGATGCAAACATAGAAATGGTTGGTGTATGCCTGACAATCTCTTTCTCAGTATTAACAATATGGAGGTTTAAGTTGATACAGAAATTCACTGAAATAAAAGAACATAGGTGAGCCCTGCTTCAATAAAATGCACCAGCTGAAAATCCAGATTTAGAAACACAAATAAGGAGCAGATCATACAAATGACAAGAGGATTCTTTACTTCATACCCTCTATTTCCTTTTCAATTCAGTCTGACAGTCTTTCATTGGGTTCAGAGCACTATGCTAGGTCCTGGGAGAGACGCAAATCTTAGATAGAGATAGAGCTTGTTAGTGAAGGCTAAGAACAATAATATAGTACTTGACAAAAGCACCATGGCCTAGTGAATAAAGGGCTGATCTTGGAGTCCATCAATCATTCAATCAATCAACAGGCACATATTAAATGCTACTATGTACTAGGCACTGTGCTAGGTGCTGGGGGTACAAAGACAAAAATTAAACAGTTCCTGACCTCAAGGGGTTTACATTCTAAGAAAGCATGGTCTCACACACACTTACACATACACACCAAATACAAGGTAACTTTTGGGGGGAGTGTAATAGCTGATGGGAAGATTAGGAAAAATCTGCCTGTTACTGCGGGGACAGTGGGCAACATTTCAGAAAGCATAGAGTAGTCCCATTTGGCTCTAGCGCAGACTGTGTAGAGCAATGAACATGAAGTAAAGACGGAAGAAGATGTTATCAGATTATGTAAGACTGTGAATTTCCTGCAAAGGAGTTTAAATTTTACTCAGTGGGCAAGATTCATAAGCAAAGGAATGGCAAAACCAGATTTAGGTTTAAGAAAGATTATTCTTTCTTGTTTTTGTTTTTTTTTTTTAGTGAGGCAATTGGGGTTAAGTGACTTGCCCAGCGTCACACAGCTAGTAAGTGTTAAGTGTCTGAGGCCGGATTTGAACTCAAGTACTCCTGACTTCAGGGCCGGTGCTCTATCCACTGCGCCATCTAGCTGCCCCAAGATTATTCTTTCTTAAAGTGGAAGGATGAAGGATGGGTTGGAAGGGAGAAGCAATGGTGACGGTTGTAGAGGAGAAGACCTCTGAGGAGATGATTATAATAGTCCAGCTGGGAAGTAATGATGAATTATAATAAGGTGGTAGAAGTGTTAATAGGGGAGGATGGATGTGAGGCTTCTTATGGTGGTAAGATCAATAGACTTGGATCCTGATTGGATATGAGAGGGAAGGGAGAGGGATAATCCTAGAGTTTGATAGCAGGAGACTGAGTAAATGGTTATGTCACAGAAAAAAACAGTGAAACTAGATGGAAGGGCAGGTTTAAGGAGCAAATAATAATAACTAATCCCTAGGAATTATATAGTGCTTTATATATAAGTTGGTGCAGCTAGGTGGCATAGTGGATAGAACACTGGGCCTGGAGTCAGGAAGGAAGACTCTTCTTTCTGAGTTCAAATCCATCCTCAGACACTAACTGTGTGACCCTGAGCAAGTCACTTAATCCTGTTTACCCTAGTTTCCTCATCTGTAAAATGAGCTGAAGAAGGAAATGATAGTGACTTTGCCAAGAAAACCCAAAATGGATCATGAAGAGTTGGATACAACTGAAAAATGACTAAATAACAAACGATAATTTATATATGAATTATAGAGTGTTTAAGATTACAAAATGCTTTCCTCAAAATACTATCAATTAGGTAATGCAAGCATTATTATTCCCATGTTGCAGAGGAGGAAACTGAAACACAAAGAGGTTAAATGACTTATTCAGGTTTAAACAATAAATTATATGTGACAGCTTAGAGATGGGACTATATTTAGGTTTCCTAACTGCAGGTTTTAGATATGGATATGTGGTTTTGCTGGAAAGGTCTCATGAGCTTTTGGAGATACAAGTCTAAAGCTCAGGAGGAGGAGGCATGCTTAGAAGTGATAGTGAAGAAATTTATTATTCATATCTACATCCATATCTATATCTATGTATATATCTATATACATGCATAATATATACATACACATATCTAAATATACACATATATCCATATCTATATCTATATATATATTTGTTACACACAAGTGTGTACATATAATGCTATATATGTAAACATTTATGCATATGGGTTTATATGTGTATATGTGTGTATGTGTATGTGTTGTCAAATTTTGTTTCCATATCTGTCCTTCTATGAAAAAAAAAACAGATCAGAGAACTGCTAGGGAAAAAACATAGTGCCAGTTTATTTGTCCCAAGAACAAGTAAGCTTGAATCATGCAGAGATCCCTTCCAAAGAAGCAGCTCAAAGACTCCCTCTTTCTGAGGATATACAAGGTTTCTTTGCCCACTGGTTACAGGATGTTATCAGTTTCATTAGCATGATATAAATCAACCTAAAAGCAAAAACTGTAATAAGAATGGGTGTAATACAAATCAGTTTTTTTGTTTTTGTTTTTTTTTGCTGAGGCAATTGGGGTTAAGTGACTTGCCCAGGGTCACACAGCTAGTAAGTGTCAAGTGTCTGAGGCCAGATTTGAACTCAGGTCCTCCTGAATCCAGGGTTGGTGCTCTATCCACTGCACCACCTAGCTGCCCCAATGCAAATCAGTTTAACAATTTCACTTATAACAAGAATGTAGGAAATACCAATCATTTTGATAGTTCAACTTAACAGAAACACTATGATAAGATTGTATGATTCCAAAAAAATGGGGTTTGGCAAGGGTGAGGATGCTCAGATATTTTTATAAGATCGGGATTTACTGTCCTGTGGAAAGGTTTTTTTTCACAAAGATAGGGACTTATCTGCTAGCTATTTGGGTTCACTTTGGAGTTCATTCAAAGAGCATTTTGCTCCTATTAATCCATTAATTCATAAAATCCTTTTGGATAATAATGCAGCTTCATCAAATTCAGGTGGTCCATACATTCATCATAACAGTGTATATGTATATAAATGAATGAAACCACCAAAAAAGAATATAGAGAAAAATCAAAACCAAGACCCTTGATTTAACTTCAATTAGCCAAATTTCTTTGATTACATTTTAAATTAGTTTCAATAAATATATACAATTAATAGCTCAACTATTATACATCCTCTACCATGAAAGGCTGTCTCATTATCTTTTTTAAAAAACCTTCTATGTCTCCTTATTCCTCAAGAAGACTTTGCTAGGCCATATTCAAACAGTACAAAGTGACAGCGTACCCTGGAGGTTTTCTCGATTATTTGACCCATGTACACAGTCAAACTGGTTCACTCAGGCCTCAAAGGAACATGATTTTATCCCATTTTACTAAAACTCAGTGTTTACTGGAACTTTCATTCAGCTTCAATGCACCAAAGTGATACCCTCAAAGGCAGGAAATGGGGTACTCAAACTGGACAAACTCAGAATCCAAGCATTAGGGTTTGGGAACAAATTTTGTTGTCTGATCAGACCAGGAGGATGAAAAGAGTCTGCTGCCTCTAGCAGGTTAATCCTTTCATGATGGCCAGATATGACAAACAAATATATTCTAAAGGCTTCTGGGGGTTGGATTGAGAAAGAAGAAGTTGGGCAGGTGTCTTTCTTCTTAAACTTTCTTTTCCTTAAAATGATTTTTAACCATAAGCTACATGCCTTATGTGTGGTTGAGTGTAGAGGTGTTAGCCTGTAGCCTTGTGTATCTCACTATTCTTTTTACTTTCCTAGTCTCACTAAGAAATAGTCAAGAGTCAATGAATGGGTGCAGCTAGGTGGCGCAGTGGATAAAGCACCGGCCCTGAATTCAGGAGTACCTGAGTTCAAATCCAGCCTCAGACACTTGACACTTACTAGCTGTGTGACCCTGGGCAAGTCACTTAACCCTCATCGCCCCAACAACAACAACAGCAAAAAAGGCAATGAATATGGGGCAGCTAGGTGGCATAGTGTATAGAGCACTGGCCCTGGAGTCAGGAGGACCTGTATGACCCTGGGCAAGTCACTTAACCCCAATTGCCTGACAAAAAACAAATAAAAAAGTCAATGAATATTTATTAAGCACCTACTAAGCACTTGAGATATAAATAAGACAAAAGAAACTTACCAGTCCTCAAGTAACTTGAAATCAAATGAGGAGAACAATACACAAGAAAGAGCTGAAAAGGGAGGGCTAGGTGGGTACCAGAGGGTACCAGATGAGCAAGCATGATATTAGTAGAGTCAAAATTGGGGTGGGGGTAAGGGGACAAAAGGGGAGGGGGGAGAAAGTTACATGATAATTTTATTATATATTAAGAAGGAATAGCAAGTTGCCCATGAAAAGAAAGTTACACGATAACTATATTATATATTAAAAAGGAATAGCAAGTTGCAGTTTCATGTACCATCATCTCTTTTTTAATTCTACTGTTATGGAAATGTTTGTTTTATTTCATAAATTAAAGATAAAATTAATAATTAAAAAACAAGCAGAGCAACCAGTGGGAAATGAAGAATTAGGTGGAAAATTCTGTGTCCTCTAGAATGGGAGGATTTGGAAGGAGTTTATTGCTCCTATCTCCAGCCCTCCAATTCAAGAGATGTTGGTACCATTAGATATTGGGATATCAAACTGAAGATGATAAATTACTGACTCTGGTTATAACTGCTGTTTTTGACTCTGGCAGCTACTTTTCTAGTTTTTCCTTTCCAGAGGGTCATTGGTTGAAGGAAGAGAGCTATGAGAAAAGATAATTCTAGCTCCTTTCCAATTCAAGTCAACATGTTCAACATTGAGTCAATCTCTTAGAAAAAGCCTTAGGCTAAGAGTCAAAAGACTTGAGTTGTAGTCCTGTTGCCATGACTTTATCTCTTCATGCCCTTTGGTAAAGAGGCAGAGTCTGGCATGGAGTAGAAAGAGAAATGAAACTGAAGCCACAGGACTTGAAGTTTTCATCTCACCTCTTCCAGTAACTACCTGTATGACCTTGGAAAAGTCACCTAACTCCTTTGGTCTAAGGCTGGGGTTGGGGGTTGAACTGCATGTCCTCAGATTTTCCTTTCAGTTCTAGATCTTTGATCCTGTGATTTATAAAATATGGGGCTTAGGTGATCTCTAAGAGCCCTTTCTGCTAGAGATCTATGAATCTTTCTGAGTTTCAGCTTCCTCTTCTATAAAATGCAGTTAAAATCTGCCCTGCTTACCTCACCCCCAAGGATGTTGTGGAGATCAAAAGATAATGAATTGGGGCCATGCTTTGAAGACTACAGTGGGAGATGGCATAGGGAGTGGACCTGTGATTCCATTGGTATCATGTGAGAAAAGCATCTTTCCTGATACAAATGGGTACCTTCTCTGAAATTTAGACTTGCCTAGCATGGAGAGGAGAAGTGACTTGCCCAGAATTACCCAGCCAGCATTTATCAAGGTGGGATTTGAAGCCAGGTCTTGTAGGCTTCAAGGTCAGCTCCCTATTTACTAAGCCAGGCTACTTTTTACAGTGAAAACTACAAAGTGTTATAGAACGTAAGATATTTATCCCCTGTCTGCAATTATTTCTCCATGAAAATTTTCCTTGGATGTCTCTTAATGGCACAGAGGTAGCCCTGATGCCTCAAAGGTTCTATCAATGGAACACAAGCTCTTTGAGGTCCTACCAAGTCAGAAAGAGTTTGAGTAAAGCGTGATGATGGATTGGATGTGTGTTGTCCAAGGACCAGCCTCATTATGTTTGGGGAGGCTCATCATCAGATTGGCTTCTGGGGTATAGATTTATCCGCAATCACACCTCTCAAAGGCTGTCTGTTAAGCCACAGAGAGATTTCCATCTGCACTGGAAGTGTACATATCAACTAAATTATAAATCCTCTTAGGAATGAGACATAAGAACTCATTGCCTCAGCATCTGTTGACACTCCCTATTTCTAGCTAGGTGGCACAGTGGATAGAGTGTTGTAGTTGGAGTCAGGAAGTCCCTAAGTTCATAGTTCCCCCTAAAACTACTGCCTTCCTTCTAAGATTATACACACTTCCTCCTGTGTACCTTTTTGTACATTGTTTTTTGCATGTTGCAGCCTCACACACCTAATAGCTGTGTGACCTTGGTCAAGTCACAACCTCTGTATGCCTCAGTTTCCTCCATTGTAAAATGGAGATAATAAATCCACCTATCTTCCAGGGTTGTTGTGAGAATCAAATGAGATAAGATATTTGTAAAACTTTCATCATGGAATTCTTCAAGGTGCTTAATAGATGTTTGTTTCCTTACTTCTTTACTTCCATCCCCAATAATGCACCTTCCATCTCTCTTCCCCATTTATGTTCATAAAGTCGAACCAATATTTGCAGTACCTAAAGGAAAATATCAAAACAGAGAACCTGTAACTCATGGTTTATGTCTTGCATTGCTATTTGGTTCACAGTATCTACTCCAGGTAATGGTCTCAAATTCTCTTTCTTTACTCTCCACCTGCTCAGCATCTGTATTTGTAGGATATAATTTGCAGCATACTTCATCTTTTGCACTTATTGAAATAATGCTAGTTTTCTGCAGACTGTGTGTTATCACAAGCCATCTCAAACTAGTTTCTGACCTCTTTTTGGCTTTGCCAAGCCCTTTATAAGCTGGCCCCCTCCTACCTTTCCAATTTTCTTATACCTTGCTTACCTCCATGAACTCCACATTCCATTGACACTGGAACCTTTCTGTTCCTTGCAAAAAGCAATTCGATTTTCACACTCCACATGTCACCTCCCAGTTCTGGCCATTTTCATTGGCTCCATGCTTAGACTCTTTCTCCTTGTTTCCACCTTCTGGCTTCCTTTAAATCTTGGCTAAAATCCTACCTCATGCAAGAAGCTTTCTCTAGTCTTCTTGAGGGCTAGTGCATTCCAAGATTATCTGCAATTTATCCTGTATATATGTTGTTTATACATTGTTTTTGCATGTTTTCTCCCCCATTAGACTGTAAGATATTTGAGGACAAGGACTATTTTTGTTTTTCTTTGTATTCCTAGAGTTTGGCACAGTGCTTGGCATATAGTAGGTACTTAGTAAATGCTTTACTGAAGGACTCATACTCAATATGTTTATATACCACCTATCCAGTGACTTTGCTACCACTGCCCTGAGAAATTAGAAATCTTTATTATATACCTTGCTTAATCATGAATCATTTTTATACTGAGGATACAGAAGCTAGCCTTTTTATACTTCTCTCCTTTTGTATAGTGGAAAAGTAACTATTATTAATATATTAATATTTGCAGGACAATTTTCTTACCCATTGTTTTCATCTACATCTTCTAGCCTACTTCAAATAGTTGTGATAGGAATGTATTATGCAATATTGATCCAATGCATTGAAATTCTTAGCTATTCAAATACATTGAAAGGTAGCAACATAGTTGAAGTTAATACTGGAAGGCTTAATCACAAAGAATACACACTTCTCTGTCCCTGAACTTTCCCTGGTCAGAGAGCTATAGTCCATTAAAGAGCTGATCAAAAACTAAGCTGGTGCTTCAGAGCGCTCATCTTTCCAAAATAGGATCATAACAAGAATTGAAAGCTGTGAGGCTATGATACACAGCATAACCTTTTCTTAGTGGTGCCTACCCCTACATTTTGTAGACAATCAAAAATACGCCCTTCCAAGAGGCTTATTTCAAAACTCAGTTTCTATCTGTTAATGTATGGGACCTATGGCTTAGCACTCAATTCCTGCACTCATATGAGACAACCATTGGACCGTTTCCTAGGCTGACTGCAGTCATGGTAACAAGCATTAGGTGTCCTAATTCGAGTACTTTGTGTACCTGACCTGTGACTTTTTTTTTTCATTTGGATGGGTGGCTACTCCATAGCTTCGTAACCATTACCAGAACTGTAGACAGGGGAGAAAAAAAGAGGGGAAAAAATTAAATGATGAATATAAAACGTCAGAGATATATATTTAATGATCATATTACTTAGAACATTGGAGACAAAATCCAGACGGCTTTTTTTCTTTGACAAAGCTGGTAGCACTAATAGAAAGTATCATCACACAGTTATATGAAACTGATGTTAATAAGCAAAATAATCATGGTAATTGGGAAAACTATGCATGAAAATTATTTTTATTGTACCCTTACAGAGTAGAATCATGGGAAAAGAGTAGGAAGGGATTTCAATATGGCCAGATTTCTGCCTACAGGTGGGTATGTTAATAGACAGCAGTTTTCTTATTATTGAAGATACCCAAGAATAGGCTCTCCATATTCTCCAAATAGTCTAGTGTTTACCAGTGACTCAGTCAAAAAATATTTACTGAATACCTGTCTACAGAGTGTGGGCAGCTTAGGTGGTACAGTAGATAGAGAACAGTGCCTGGAGTCAGGAAAACCTGAATTCAGGTCTGGCCTCAAACACTTACTACCTGTGTGACCTTGGACAAGTCATTTCACTCTATTTGCCTCAGTTTCCTCATCTGTAAGATGACCTGGAGAAGGCAATAGCAAACCATTCCAGTATCCTTGCCAAGAACACCCCAAAAGGGGTCATAAAGACTCAGAGATGACTGAAACAGCTGAACAGCAACAGGCATCTAATGAATATCTCTTCTGTGCTGTGAAGGATGAAAAAAAAAATTCCCATATCATATGAGAGGTGGTGTGGTAAAGTTGAAAGGACAGTGGATTTAGAGTCAGACATGTGGTTTGAATTCTAGCTCTGCTACTTAATACTTGGGTGATCGTAGATGAAGTTACTTCAATTTTTTGAACTTTGGTTTCTTCTTTTGTAAAATGAGGCTAAGCTAAGATGTTCTCTACGATCTTATCTAGGTCTAAAACCTGTGATTATATGTTTTATGATTTATGCTTCCTGACCTCAACTGATACGTTTTTATCGAATGAAATAACATGTTGTGGTGCTTTGCAAATCTTATACTACTATATAAATACTAGCTATTATCATTTTTATTGTTGTTACTGATCACCTACTATGTGCTCTGTTCTATGGATGATACAAAAAAATTATTCAGTGCTTGGCTCTTGCACTCACGGAATTTACAATATGTTTGAGGAGTAAACATATCCACAGGAGATACATGATGCTATATCTCACCTTCCCCTCTCTAGTTTTGGAACCAGGATCGTATATCACCTCTGCTATTGTTCTTGGAAGAGATATGTCAGTCTATCCCTCTATGATACCATTTACCATCTCTATAACTTTGCAAACTAAAGTGCCCCTCCCTGGTCCCCATATGTATTTCAATATGTATTTCTTCCCCTTATTTAATTGGAACCTTCTTGAGGTCAGGAATTGCCTTTGCTTTTTTATATGTATTCCCAACAATTAGCACAGTGCTTGGCACATAGGAAACGCTTAATAAATGTCTTTTTATTCATTCATTCACTAAGATGCCGAAATTGGTAATTACATTATGTATTACATTTCTTTGATCACCTGAACATTTTAAAAGTTCTTCCTTATTCCCCGTTGAATTTTTTCCTTTTTAAATTCTTAGAGTGTGACTGGTTCTTCATGTGAATGGATAGTTGAATAATAGATTATTTATCCTCTTGGTAATAATATGACCCATGGGTGACTGGTGTTACAGAAGGGCCTTAGAAGTTCTCTAGTCACACAAAACTGTGTTATAATAAAAGAATATATGTCCACCAAATCTTGCTCCAGTAAATACTTCATTGTGCCTTTGAAGTTCAGTGAAAGCAAAAAAATAAAATTAAGTTGTAGTTAAGTGGAAGGATGGGATGACCTGCAGATTCCCTTTGGAAAGGTGAGAGAGAGGGGGGGGGGAGATTGAGAGACAGACAGACAGACAGACACAGAATAGTTTTATTGTGTTTTCAAAAACAATATAAAGCATTATTTCATGGGAATTTTGGTCATCTCATATCTCTTTCCTCATAATAAGCACTTGTAAAAAGAGCACAATGAAGAAAATTTCAGCTTAACTACCATCATTTACAGAGGATCAGAAGGTAGAGAAACTCTACAAAGAATTCAATCAAATCCTCCAAAGTAAATCAAAATATACTTTAATACCTGTTGACTTCAATGTAAAATTGAGTATAATGGAAACTTGTAAAAAACATGTCGGAGAATTTTGTTCCAGACTAAGGAATGAGTATATTATATAGAATCCACGTACCTAAATATCATAAATACCTTCTTTGAGAAACACATCACAAGACAATGAACAAATAACATTATTAAAAGATATATTTTATCTGACAAGAGAGTACATATTACTAACATGAAGCCATTTCCTAAATCAGTTGTCTATATATAGTTAGTCTGCCAAGTAGCTAGAGAAAAGATAAAAAAAATAAAAGCTAAAGAATCAAAATGAAAGAAATGGATAGCATGCAAAAAAACCACTTTTAAATATGAACTACATACATGATCTGTTGATGAGAAATGAGACATAAATATGAGAACAGATATTGACTCAAATTATAACAATTTAATTCAAATATTTAACTGATATAAAGGAATTTCCATAATGTAGAGACCAAAAGAGCTGAGAAGCTGCCTCAGCCAGCAAATATTGGTCAGGTAAGTGATACAGTAGAGGGGCAGCTAGGTGGCACGGTAGATAGAGCACTGGCCCTGGAGTCAGGAGGAGAACCTTAGTTCAAATCCTGCCTTAAACACTTGACACTAGCTATGTGATCCTGGACAAGTCACTTAACCCTGATTACCTCAAACATCTAGAAATCTCCAGTCTCCAGTCATCCTAATGTATATCTTGCCACTGGACCCAGATGGCTCTGGAAGAGAGATTAAGGCTGGTGACTTTGCACAGCCCTTCCTCATTTAATTCACTGCAAGTCATGACACCACCTCCCCGTGTGGTTCTCTTTGAGAATGAAGGACAAACAACAACATTAACTGGATTTCCTCAACAAGTAAAGAAATATGGCAGCCAAAACCAACCTAAGTTTAGAGTATACATTTGTTTATAAAATCTAATGAAGAACGATGGGAGACTATGACTAGTATCAAGTCATTAAACTTTGAGAATCAGTGGAGCTTAAAGAAAGTTTGGCCAAAGACTCAATTAGTCATTTAAAGAAGAGATTGAAAAGATGACAACAACAACAACAAAAGAAAGAAAAGATGACAACAAATGGATTAAAAATGGAAAAGATATAAGATTTTTATAACAAACTCTTTTTACCATTAATCAATGAACAAATTTTTCTTTTATTTTTTTAATAAATGTTTCTTAAATGCCTTCTTTATGCCAAGCACTTTGTTAAGCTCTGGAAAATGAAAACCCCAGAAAAGATATATCTTACTCTCAGATATTCTGCCCACTGAATTTTTAAAAAGAGAGAAAAGAAGCTGAACTAGACCAAGTAGACACAAAGGAGGCCTATGTTGAAGGCAACTCAGTTATGAGAACTTGATGATTTACAAGGTTTATGGCAACTCAGGTATAAGATATAAGGCAACACAGTTTTAAGAACATTGAGATTTCCAAGGTATATGAAAGAGGAGAGGATACCAAAAATGTGGGGAAATTTTATAACTTATACAAAAAAGACAACTGAAAGGTATCAATTACAAAACCCATTTTCCCACAAATACGAAAAAAATTATCAGAATAATCTATGCATGAAATAAAGGCCTCTTGATAAAGATAACAAGATAAGGGAACTCAAAGACTTTCACAAGTAATAAATATTACATAGTAGGCCACAGCTTTGTGATCACACAATTGATTGTAAGATATAGACTCAGAGGTGTCAAACATGTGGCTCATATCCTATAACATTCTTGAATGTGTTCTGAATCAGATTAAAACATAATTGGGAAATATTTAACAAAATAAATTAAAATATAATAGAACATAGATAATACTACTATTCGGTCTTCTAAGTCAATATGAGGCCACAGAAATCTTTATATATGGTTATTAGTCTTTGTTTCTATTTGAATTTGACACCATTGGTATAGAGGATAGAGAAATTCCACTGGCTTGTTGTTTGTTGAGTTTTTTAAAAATTATGCAGTTAGGGGCAGCTAGGTGGCACAGTGGATAAAGCACTGGCCCTGGATTCAGGAGGTCCTGAGTTCAAATCTGGCCTCAGACACTTGACACTTACTAGCTGTGTGACCTTGGGCAAGTCACTTAACCCTCACTGCCCCACAAAAACAAAACACACACACACACACACACACACAAAAAAAAAAATTATGCGGTTAAAGTAAAATTTTATACAGCAAAGTAAAAGACCACCTCTTTTCCCATGAACATATTAAAAGTATTCTAGCTACCTTAAAATACGCAAAAGCAAAGTTAACTTTGTTTGATGACCCTCTGATTAATCATATCAAATGAGTCATTAAACAGGGAGACATATACTTGTGAAAGTTCTTTATTAGTCAGCTATGTGGCATAGTAGATAGAGGACTGGGCCTGGAGTCAAGAAGACCTGAATTCAAATCCCACTGTAGATACTAACAGTGTGACCCTGAGCAAACCACTTAATCTTTGTCTGGTCAGTTTCCTCATCTGTACAATGTAACAGCATCTACATCACCATCAGAGTTGTTGTGAGATCAAATGAGGATCAAATGAGATATTTATTAAAATGTTGAGCACAGTGCCTGACACATAGTAGCAGATTAATAAATCCATTCTCCCACCCCACTTTTTCACAGAGAAGTTTGCCTAGGCTTCCCCAGACTGCCAAAAAAAGGCCAAGGAACAAAAGTGTATGATTCGCTGCTTTAGTGCTGAAGCCCCCCATCCCCCCCAACCCAGGTATTACTGTTTGACCGTGGCATTATGCTGATTACATCAAGTCCTCTTAAACTGAACATGGTGGTGTAGTCTCTTAAATGAAATTAATAATCACTCAAAAGAGTTTGGTTTCACATTCTCATATAAAAAAAAGTGGATGAAGAAGGCCTATTGTCTAGGCTATAATATATAGGGTTGGATTTGAAGCATATAGAGCTCATCCATCTATATCCAGTTTAGTACATTATACAGACATCTAGTTTACATATATCTAGTCAAGACGTTATTGATGAACAAGAAAAGTGGGAACAAAAAATGGGTCAGATTATCTTTGGAAAGTTGCAGTTATTGTTTAATGGCACAGATATTTTGCTAAAAACAGATGATCAGCTTTTTAATGACAATATTTTTCTGGTGATATTCATGGCTTCAAATCATGAATGCTACTATTACTTATGCCCCATGTATCCTAAGCTTTAAATTCATGTAGACTTGGTCTAATCATAGAGGAATCTATCCAGAAAATCAAATTTTATCTTTGGCTCATTAAACCTACACTCAGAATTTATGCTGGAAAACCTCCAAGCATAGTTCATGGGTAGGTTCCACAAATGTGGGCTAATGCATTCTCAGATCCCCTATAAGCATATCAAACTGGGGAAAATGAAGAGCCCATAAATAGCTACCCAAAAAATCATCTATGATATTTATCATAATTGTCCTACAGGACAAAAAGAACTTAGGGTGTTAAATTCCATGCTGACATATAGGAATCAAACAAAAATGTAACTGGGAAATATTTAACAAATTACATAAAAATATAATACAACACAGATAAGATTAATTTGTGGTTTTGTGAGTCAATATACTACCTTTACATTCATTCTGTTTGAGTTTGACACCACTGTTTTACATAGTTTTTTCCAGACTCAGTACCATCTTGTAATTTGTACTACCTCTAGAAAATACATACACTTCTAAGTTGCTGATTAATTCCTATTACACCATCTCCAAAGAAATAAAATTATGGATTGATTAAACGGCAATGGACTAATGAATATTGATGCTAAAATCTTAAATAGGATATTGGCAGGGAGATTACAGCAAGTGATCACCAGGATGGTACACTATGACCAGGTGGGATTTGTGCCGGGAATTCAATGCTGGTTCAGCATTGGGAAGGCTATTAACGTAGTCGACCACATCAATGGGAAGACCGACCAAGGTCGTATGATTGTCTCAGTGGATGCAGAGAAGACTTTTGACAGGGTACGCACCCATTCCTGGTGAAGGCACTGGAGGGTTTGGGAGTGGGGGGAGCTTTCCTTAGAATAATAAACAGTATCTACCTAAAGCCATCAGCAAGTATTGTATGCGGTGGAGATGGATTGGAGGCCTTCCCAATGGGATCAGGGGTGAAGCGGGGATGTCCATTATCACCCCTATTATTTAATATTGTCCTAGAGGTGTTGGCTTTGGCAATCGGAGAGGAGAAGGGAGTTGAGGGAATTAGAGTGGGCGGGGAGGAGGCGAAACTATCACTCTTTGCAGATGATATGATGGTATACTTAAGGAATCCTCGAGAATCAAGTCAAAAATTACTTGAAACAATTAACAACTTTAGCAAAGTAGCAGGATATAAAATAAATCCACATAAATCATCAGCATTTCTATACATGACCAACAAAGTCCAGCAGCAAGAGATAGAAAGAGAAATTCCATTTAAAGTAACGGTAGATAATATAAAATACTTGGGAGTCTACTTGCCAAGACAAACCCAAGAACTCTATGAACACAACTACCAAACACTCTTCACACAAATTAAATCAGATCTAAATAATTGGAAAGATATCAATTGCTCATGGATAGGCAGAGCTAATATAGTAAAAATGACAATACTGCCTAAATTAATTTACTTATTCAGTGCCATACCAATCAGACTACCTAAAAATTATTTTATACAGCTAGAAAAAATAATAACAAAATTCATCTGGAAAAACAAAAAATCAAGAATATCCAGGGAAATAATGAAAAAAAAATTCACAGGAAGGTGGGTTAACGGTACCAAACCTGGAGCTTTACTATAAAGCGGCAGTCATCAAAACTATCTGGTACTGGCTAAAAAATAGAGTGGTAGATCAATGGAATAGGCTAGGCTCAGGAAATGCAGTAGTAAATGACACTAGTAATGTAGTGTTTGATAAACCCAAAGACTCCAGCTTCTGGGATAGGAACTCAGTATTTGACAAAAACTGCTGGGAAAACTGGAAGATAGTATGGCAGAAATTAGGCATAGACCAACATCTTACACCTTATACTAAAATAAGGTCAAAATGGATACATGATTTAGACATAAGAGGTGATACCATAGGTAAATTAGGAGAGAAAGGAATAGTGTACCTATCAGATCTTTGGAAAGGAAAACAGTTTTTGACCAAACAAGAGATAGAGTATATTATAAAATGCAAAATGGATGATTTTGATTATATTAAATTAAAAAAATTTTTTGTACAAACAGAAGCAATGCATCCAAAATTGGAAGGGAGGCAGAAAGCTGGGAAACAATTTTTGAGGCCAGTGCTTCTGATAAAGGCCTCATCTCTAAAATATATAGGGAATTAAATCAAATTTATAAGAATCCAAGTCATTCCCCAATTGAGAAATGGTCAAAGGATATGAACAGGCAGTTTTCTGATGAAGAAACCAAAGCTATGTATTCCCATATGAAAAAATGCTCTAAATCTCTAATGATTAGAGAGATGCAAATTAAAACAACTCTGAGGTACCACCTGACACCTATCAGATGGGCTAAAATGACAAAAAAGGAAGATAATAAATGTTGGAGAGGCTGTGGGAAAATTGGAACACTAATGCATTGTTGGTGGAGCTGTGAGCTGATCCAACCATTCTGGAGAGCAATTTGGAATTATGCCCAAAGGCGATAAAGCTGTGCATACCCTTTGACCCAGTAATTCCACTTTTAGGTCTTTTGCCCAAAGAAATCATGGAGGGGGGAGGGGGACCCACATGTACAAAAATATTTATGGCTGCTCTTTACGCGGTGGCAGGGAGTTGGAGGTTGAGGGGGTGCCCATCAATTGGGGAATGGCTGGACAAGTTGTGGTATATGAATACAATGGAATACTATTGTGCTGTAAGAAATGATGAGCAGGAAGAGTTCAGAGAAACCTGGAGGGTCTTACGTGAGCTGATGATGAGTGAGATGAGCAGAACCAGAAGAACATTGTACACAGTATCATCAACATTGAGTGTTGACCTACTGTGATGGACTATATTCTTCTCACCAATGCAATGGTATAGAGGAGTTCCAGGGAACTCGTGATGGAGGAGGATCTCCAAATCCAAGAAAAAAAAAAGAAAGAAAGAACTGTGGAGTGTGGATGCTGATTGAACCATATTGTTTCTTTTGTTTTGGGTGCTGTTGGTCTTTTTTTCTATTTTGAGGTTTTACATCACTGCTCTGATTTTTTCTCTTGTAGCAGGATTGTTGCAGAGATGGGATTGATGTTGTTGTGTGTATATATATGTGTGTGTATATATCTATATCTATATCTATATGTATAGAGATATATAGATATGGCCTATATCGGATTGCCTGCTGTCTGGGGGAGGGGGGAGGGAGGGGAGGGAGGGAGAGAGGTCTGGAGTTGTAGGGCTTGTGTGGACAGGGGTTGGGAACTATCTTTACATGTAACGGAAAAAATAAAATACCTTATACATAAAAAAAAATGGCAATGGAGAGGAGTATGGTGGGTATGAGCAAATTTCAATACATGCAAATGAAGAAATACATAGGAGAAACAGAGGAAAGGATGTCAATCTAGGAAATGCATGCCTAGGAAAAAAGAGCTATCCTGGTCACTGATATCCATATAAGGTTAAGAGAATTCAAGGAAGGCCTTGAGAATATTAGGTAAATCACCTTTGGCAAATATTTTGGTGGCCAGAAATCATAGTATCATAGGATGGGAAGGCATGAGTGGGCTTTAATACATATCACTGTAGGGAATACTCACATTGATGAGGTCACTGATTTATTGGAATTTGTGGACATATTCTGCTGAAGATTTCACAGAATCACCACACCAAAGAATGAGAAGAGACCCCAGAAGTCATCTGGCCCAATCTTTAGCTGACCAAAAATTCCTCCTATAATATCTCCAGCATGGTTTGATTGACGACTCTTTGTGATGGGGAATCCACCACTTGTGGAAGCAGCTGGTTCCACTTTGGGACAGTTCTGTCTGTTAGAAAGTTTTTCTTACATCAAAACTAAATCTGTCACTTTCTACTTACACTCACTGCACCTAGTTCTGCTCTCTAACACTAAAAACAAAACAAAACACAAAAAAACAAATCTAATCGCTCTTTTAATCAACATTCCTTTAAATTCTTGAAGACAGCTTTCATGTTTCCTTTAAGTTTTTTAATATCCAGGCTGAAAATCCCCACTTTTTTCAACTGTTATTTAATATAATGTATGAAAGCTTTAGGCTAGCCCTCGGGAGAACAGTTTGTTTATATAAAAACCGATATATGAAAAGTCCCTCAAGACCTACTTAGCCAGGTGGGTGGCACAGTGGATAGAGCACCGGACCTGGAATTAGGGAGACCTGAGTTACTTTTTAGCTTTGTGACTCTGGATAGGTCACTCAACCTCTGCCTCACTTTCCTCAACTATAAAATGGGGATCAGAATAGAACCTGTCTCCCAGGGTTGTTGTGAGGATCAATGAGATAATATGTATAAAGTGCTTAGCATAGAGTAGGCACTAAATAAATGCTTGTTCCCTTCCCTTCTCCTGTTTTAATCCTTTATCAAATTATGAAAGTGATCTGGGTTGTCATATTTTCTTATCTTTTCCTCTTGTCCCTCTTGCTTGTCTCCTTCCTTCTCTATTTTTCTCTTCTTGTTGCTCATATGTTGGGGAGTAAGGTATAAGAAGCCTGGAAAGGTAGGAGGGGGCTAGATTATGAATGGCTTTAAATGCCAAACAGGAATTTGTATTTAATCTTAGAGGTGATAGGGAGTCACTGGAGCAACATTCATTAAATTCAATAGAATTTAAACAAATACTGCAATAATGATTCAGCAAGAATAATTTTGTAGTTCTCCCATTAGTGAAGGAAATTAAACTTAAAATCCTAGGAAATAAGATTGCTGCTTTCCAAATTCGATGATAATATTATTGACTCAATTTTTGTAGGATTCAACTGGTCTTCCAGGAGTATAATGGATTTGAGTTGATATATTTATGCATACTTACTTTGTTTCCCCTTGTTAAAAAAAAAGTACGCATTTGCAAGACAGCTGCATGACTTAGGGGTGGTAATGATTGGATTGCCACCCACACAGTGGCACAGGGACTAAATTCACAAGTCAGGTCCCACTAACAGACTGAGTCAACTTGAATGTAAAGTATAAATTCTTAAAATTCAGATCCCTTTGAAAGCAAATTCATGCCTTCCCTATATTAGATGATCATAAAATGACTAACTGACAAAAAAAATGCTTTCATGGTATTTCCACTGTTAAGGGTTAAAATTCTAGCTAAACTGTCTAAAATATCTAATGAGTGGTCGCCAATAAATTATAAGCTTTAGCAAGAGTTAGACTTTTAAGCATTTATTAAGGAGAATAAGAATTTGGTAAAGAGAGAGAAAAAGGCCTAGATTCCTATCTATTAAAGGGAGAGCACATTTCTAGCTCCCTTCTCCGCCAGAGTCCAGAGGAAAAAGAGTGAGACCGAGCGCCAGTCTCTTCCTTCCTCCTCCCACTAGTCCGCGTCACTTCCTGAAGCCTGGTCTTGCCCTCAAAGACCTTTGCTTCATGGGCAGAACTCTTCTACAGTAAGTATCCAGCAGGTGGCGTCATTCCAATCGTTACAGTCCCCCCTGTTGTTCCTCAAGAAACAAAATGTTTCCTTGATGGAACAGTAAAAACAATATAATAACTATTGCTAACTAATAATATGTGAACAACAATATAGAAAAGGAAGAGAGGAAAGTTTTGTCCAGAGGGGCGATTTTTTTTTTGTCCTCATGAACCGACGCTTTGACATTAGTCTTGCAAAGGGAGGGCCTCTGCAGAGAATACATGTTACAGATGGTGTATATTATAACAGAAAGAGAAAAAAACAACAAAAACAACAAATCAAAACTGTTCATTTAAAGTCTCTGAAAGTCTTTTCTTAGATGTCCTCTAGGTGTAGTCATGGAATGGAAGTCTTTTCCGGGGTTGATGTGTGGATGCTGGTAATCAGCCAGGAAAATTTCCTACAAAATTGAGCTTAACACAACTTTAAAATAGCTTTGTCAATAATCAAATCAAACAATGAAAGTTCTCAAAAACATGTCTAAGGGAATTCAGAATCTTAGTTGTTACACATGAAACATATAATAAAACAAAAATTGAAACATTCTTTAAAATTATAATATTACTATAGTCCCCCCTTATGGAGGGTAATTGAGAAGACAATTGCTGTGATATTAATTTTTTAAAATAATTTTTATCTTTGTTTCATCATTTTTTGCATCATCTGCCTAATTATCCTCATGCCATTATGAGAAATTTAAAAATCTAATATAATTGGTAACAGGTGTCAAGGCCAAATTCAACACTGTATTTATCATGACACCTGAGATAATTATGGGGGTTACCATAAAAGAACAGAGAAATGATGGGATATGAGCATTCCCACACTTGAGCAATATGTACTGTCCATGCAGTATGCCAGGCTTAAAATAGGTGGATGGAATATATGTCCATGCCACCGAACATATTGGAGGAAACTGAGTCAGACTTAATCAGATGCATGGGATTGAGATGTCCATGGCATCAGGCATATAGGAGGGAGCATAGAAGCCAGGTGTAGAAGTGAGATGGGTGGGATCAATACTTCCAGCCATCTGTACAATATTGTGGGGAAAAAAGAGTATAAAATATTAAACCAAGAGAATCCAACCTCAACATTTGTCAAAAGCCGTTCCCTCGGCCATACCTTGACTTCATGCATGTCTCCCCTCATGTGACAGTTCAGTGTCTGCTCCTTGAGCAATATGTATTCCTCTTGTGATTGGATGGCACCTTGGCCAACTGGCATCTGATAACTCAGAATAAAGGCAATTAATGTCTTAAATGATAAGTTCCCATAATCCAAGTCTCATATGGATTTAAAATTGAGGATAATAAATGATTGCAAAAAATGTGAATACATCTTGACTCAAAATATAATATATAATTATGCAACAATTTCAAATAATACCCTTTTTTTTTACTTAGTATACAATTACTTTTGTGAAAAATCAGAACATACTTAAATACAAGTTAAAGCACAACAGAATCTCAAAGAACTTTTTTTTTGAAAAAAGAAAACTTTTACAAATGTTCCCCTCTTTTTTTTTTTTGAATATGCTTATCAAAAATAATACTTCTAGAATCAATTTACACTTGCCATGGCAACCAATTTGCCAGGGAAATGCTTCGAAGAGTTTGATCAAATAATCAGTTGAGAAAAAATAACAAAAACAAACAACTCAGAATATGGGAGCACAATACTCCTAGAATTAACATTGTATTATGAAATCAAAACCATCTTGCAATTTTTTAAAATTAGATAAATGTATAGAAGAAAATACACATGGAACAATAAAAGACAGTGAAATTCAAACTAAGGAAATCTAAATGAGCATGAACTTAATATTAATGAGTATTACAAAATATAAACTTGATCGCATGACTATAAAAAGCTTTTACAAATATTCTCCTTGTTTTAGAAACTAAGTATAAGACACAATCTCAAAAGCATTAAAATCTCTATGAAAATAAACCTATACCATTAATTCCAAAATGTATATGTAATAGCATAGAAATCCTATGTAACCTCTGAACTGACATTAATAATCTGAGTGAATTCAGAACACTCTTGATTCCGATATCTAAAATCCCCAACACTCGCATCAATACCTTGCTGCTTACTTCTACATTTCTCTAAAATATATACCCTTCCATGGCAAAAGAAGCAGAGTCTTGAACTATGTTGATGGTTGTCATTCTTATTCAGTTTAAGTTTTTCTTCTTTAACCCCTTTATATTGTCTGTCAGTCTTTTCACCATACAAATGCTTTATAAGATTACTAATTAAAGACAAAAGCAGGTTAGCAAAATTATGAACAAAACAAGCATATCTGGAATTTAAAGAGTTTTCTAAGATTGTCTCAAAAGCACAGCCAGGCCGGGGAAGGGCTGAGCCTGAAGCTGCAAATGCAGGTAGAAAAAGTTGAGCATGCGCATCAGATCTCTGGACTTCCCAGGCAGGGGAAGCAATGGGCTTGGCCATAGGAGGAGTAGAGGGTGGGGTCTGGAGAGGAGGGGAGGGACCAGAGCAATTTGAATCAGACTTGATTTTGAACTCAGGCCTGGATTCCTCTTCCCCCACTTTGCCTCCAGGTGCTAGGGGATTAAAAGCTTCTAGAGGGTGGGTCATTGCCTCCAGGCATGCAAAATTAGAGCAACAATTAGTGTTAGAACTGGGAAAAGCTGCGGGAATCTCTTCAGGTTTCTCTGAAAAAGCATGGTTGGGAGAGGGAGAGATATTTCCTTGTGTGAGTAAGTTGCTGGCTCTTTTAACAAAAATAAAAAGAAAAATAGAAAATCCACAAAAACAAAGCATTAACATGATCTTATCTCCCATTTGTCTGGTTAAACAGACCAAAATCAAAAATAGGATAATTAGGGAGTTTAAAAGGTCCATTCGAAAAAATTCAAAGGAAAAACACAGCCAGTACACCAGTACTTAGCAGTTAAAGGGAGAGGGAGGGGAAATTTCTTACCCAACCAGCAGATCAGAAGAAGACTGAGGGTTAGCTTTCCTCTTCGTGGTCAGCCATCTGTTAAGGGTTAAAATTCTAGCTAAACTGTCTAAAATATCTAATGAGTGGTCGCCAATAAATTATAAGCTTTAGCAAGAGTTAGACTTTTAAGCATTTATTAAGGAGAATAAGAATTTGGTAAAGAGAGAGAAAAAGGCCTAGATTCCTATCTATTAAAGGGAGAGCACATTTCTAGCTCCCTTCTCCGCCAGAGTCCAGAGGAAAAAGAGTGAGACCGAGCGCCAGTCTCTTCCTTCCTCCTCCCACTAGTCCGCGTCACTTCCTGAAGCCTGGTCTTGCCCTCAAAGACCTTTGCTTCATGGGCAGAACTCTTCTACAGTAAGTATCCAGCAGGTGGCGTCATTCCAATCGTTACACCACTTATCTTTTCAACTTATCTATGAAACATCTTTTTTTTTTTCTCTAATGTAATGAATACACCACCACCTAAACATTATAGAGGTCCATTTTTAGGATTCATTTAGGAAACCTTAGCCTGCTTTAAATTACCGACTTTAGTTTTTCTCTAGGATGGTGAAGACAGAAGCCCACTAACATTTGGATGGTATAAAGGTTTTTAAAGTTAACAAATGATGGAAATTTTAATAACTAGTTTGTCAGGCTATGACAAGTAGACTTCTGTAGTTTAATTTAATAAAGAAACAGAATCCTGATTGCTCTACTATTCCTTTACTTGACTCTCTTGGGATTGAACAAAATAGGAAATAGTGTCTCCAGAATGGAGAGCAAGTTTACAGACAGGAAGTAAATATAAGAACCTCATCTTTTGCCACAACAGCTGAAAGAGCCAACCCATTTTCCCCTATGCTCTATCTCTTTAATTTCTTACTGGCCAGTTACAAACAGTAAGGGCTTTTCCCTCCCAAAGTGAAAGTCAAGGCATGGTTGGTTGCCCAAATTAAATATAGTTGTTAAGGGGTAAAATTCTAGCTAGTCTGTCTAAAATATTTAATGAGTGGTCGCCAATAAATTATAAGCTTTAGCAAGAGTTAGACTTTTAAGCATTTATTAAGGAGAATAAGAGTTTGGTAAAGAGAGAGAGAAAGGCCTAGATTCCTATCTATTAAAGGGAGAGCACATTTCTAGCTCCCTTCTCCGCCAGAGTCCAGAGGAAAGAGAGCGAGACTGAGCGCCAGTCTCTTCCTTCCTCCTCCCACTAGCCCGCGTCACTTCCTGACTCCTGAAGAAAAGACTCCTGGTCTTGCCCTCAAAGACCTTCCCTTCATGGGCAGAACTCTTCTACAGTAAGTATCCAGCAGGTGGCGTTATTCCAATCGTTACAGTCCCCCCTGTTGTTCCTCAAGAAACAAAATGTTTCCTTGACGGAACAGTAAAAAGAATATAATAACTATTGCTAACTAATAATATGTGAACAACAATATAGAAAAGGAAGAGAGGAAAGTTTTGTCCAGAGGGGCGATTTTTTTTTTTTGTCCTCATGAACCGACGCTTTGACATTAGTCTTGCAAAGGGAGGGCCTCTGCAGAGAATACACGTTACAGATGGTGTATATTATAACAGAAAGAGAAAAAAACAACAAAAACAACAAATCAAAACTGTTCATTTAAAGTCTCTGAAAGCCTTTTCTCAGATGTCCTCTAGGTGTAGTCGTGGAATGGAAGTCTTTTCAGGGGTTGATGTGTGGATGCTGGTAATCAGCCAGGAAATTTCCTACAAAATTGAGCTTAACACAACTTTAAAATAGCTTTGTCAATAATAAAATCAAACAATGAAAGTTCTCAAAAACATGTCTAAGGGAATACAGAATCTTAGTTGTTACACATGAAACATATAATAAAACAAAAATTGAAACATTCTTTAAAATTATAATATTACTATAGTCCCCCCCTTATGGAGGGTAATTGAGAAGACAATTGCTGCAATATTAATTATTAAAAATAATTTTTATCTTTGTTTCATCACTTTTTGCATCATCTGCCTAATTATCCTCATGCCATTATGAGAAATTAGAAAATCTAATATAATTGGTAACAGGTGTCAAGGCCAAATTCAACACTGTTATTTATCATGACACCTGAGATAATTATGGGGGTTACCATAAAAGAACAGAGAAATGATGGGATATGAGCATTCCCACACTTGAGCAATATGTACTGTCCATGCAGTATGCCAGGCTTAAAATAGGTGGATGGAATATATGTCCATGCCACCGAACATATTGGAGGAAACTGAGTCAGACTTAATCAGATGCATGGGATTGAGATGTCCATGGCATCAGGCATATAGGAGGGAGCATAGAAGCCAGGTGTAGAAGTGAGATGGGTGGGATCAATACTTCCAGCCATCTGTACAATATTGTGGGGAAAAAGAGAATAAAATATTAAACCAAGAGAATCCAACCTCAACATTTGTCAAAAGCCGTTCCCTCGGCCATACCTTGACTTCATGCATGTCTCCCCTCATGTGACAGTTCAGTGTCTGCTCTTGCATGTATTCCTCTTGTGATTGGATGGCATCTTGGCCAACTGGCATCTGATAACTCAGAATAAAGGCAATTAATGTCTTAAATGATAAGTTCCCATAATCCAAGTCTCATATGGATTTTAAATTGAGGATAATAAATGATTGCAAAAAATGTGAATACATCTTGACTCAGAACACAATATATAATTATGCAACAATTTCAAATGATACCCCTTTTTTTAACTTAGTATACAATTACTTTTTTGAAAAATCTGAACATATTTAAATACAAGTTAAAGCACAACACAATCTCAAATACTACAAATGTTCCCCTCTTTTTTTTTTTTTGGAATATGCTTATCAAAAATAATACTTCTAGAATCAATTTACACTTGCCATGGCAACCAATTTGCCAGGGAAATGCTTTAAAGAGTTTGATCAAATAATCAGTTGAGAAAAAATAACAAAAACAAACTCCTCAGAATATGGGAGCACAATACTCCTAGAATTAACATTGTATTATGAAATCAAAACCATCTCTCAATTTTTTTTTAAATTAGATAAATGAATAGAAGAAAATACACATGGAACAATAAAAAAAACAGTGAAATTCAAACTAAGGAAATCTAAATGAGCATGAATTTAATATTAATAAGAGTATTATAAAATATAAACTTGATCACATGACTATAAAAAGCTTTTACAAATATTCTCCTTGTTTTAAAAACTAAGTATGACACAATCTCAAAAGCATGAAAATCTCTATGAAAATAAACCCATACCATTAATTTCAAAATGTATATGTAATAGCATAGAAATCCTATGTAACCTCTGAACTGACATTAATAATCTGAGTGAATTCAGAACACTCTTGATTCCAATATCTAAAATCCCCAATACTCATATCAATACCTTGCTGCTTACTTCTACATTTCTGTAAAATATATACCCTTCCATGGCAAAAGAAGCAGAGTCTTGAACTATGTTGATTGTCATTCTTATTCAGCTTAAGTTTTTCTTCTTTAACCCCTCTATATTGTCTGTCGGGCTTTTCACCATACAAATGCTTTATAAGATTACTAATTAAAGACAAAAGCAGGTTAGCAAAATTATGAACAAAACAAGCATATCTGGAATTTAAAAGGCTTTCTAAGGTTGTCTCAGAAGCACAGCCAGGCTGGGGAAGAGCTGAGCCTGAAGCTGCAAATGTAGTTAGAGAAAGTTGAGCATGCGCATCAGTTCTCTGGACTTCCCAGGCAGGGGAAGCAATGGGCTTGGCCATGGGAGGAGTAGAGGGTGGGGTTTGGAGAGGAGGGGAGGGACCAGCGCAATTTGAATCAGACTTGATTTTGAACTCAGGCCTGGATTCCTCTTCCCCCACTTTGCCTCCAGGCGCTAGGGGATTAAAAGCTTCTAGAGGGTGGGTCATTGCCTCCAGGCATGCAAAATTAGAGCAACAATTAGTGTTAGAATTGGGAAAAGCTGCAGGAATCTCTTCAGGTTTCTCTGAAAAAGCATGGTTGGGAGAGGGAGTGATATTTCCTTGTGTGAGTAAGTTGCTGGCTCTTTTAACAAAAATAAAAAGAAAAATAGAAAATCCACAAAAACAAAGCATTAACATGATCTTATCTCCCATTTGTCTGGTTAAACAGACTAAAATCAAAAATAGGATAATTAGGGAGTTTAAAAGGTCCATTTGAAAAAATTTAAAGGGAAAACACAGCCAGTGTGCCAGTACTTAGCAGTTTAAAGGGTAGGGGAAATTTCTTACCCAACTGGAAGATCAGAAGTGAGGTTTAGCTTTCCTCTTCGTGGTCAGCCATCTGTTAAGGGGTAAAATTCTAGCTAGTCTGTCTAAAATATTTAATGAGTGGTCGCCAATAAATTATAAGCTTTAGCAAGAGTTAGACTTTTAAGCATTTATTAAGGAGAATAAGAGTTTGGTAAAGAGAGAGAGAAAGGCCTAGATTCCTATCTATTAAAGGGAGAGCACATTTCTAGCTCCCTTCTCCGCCAGAGTCCAGAGGAAAGAGAGCGAGACTGAGCGCCAGTCTCTTCCTTCCTCCTCCCACTAGCCCGCGTCACTTCCTGACTCCTGAAGAAAAGACTCCTGGTCTTGCCCTCAAAGACCTTCCCTTCATGGGCAGAACTCTTCTACAGTAAGTATCCAGCAGGTGGCGTTATTCCAATCGTTACATAGTATAGGGTCATCTCACTCTCTCTCTCTCTCTCTCTCTCTCTCTCTCTCTCTCTCTCTCTATATATATATATATATATATATATGTATATATATATGCATACATATACATACACACATATATACATGTTTAAATATGTGTGTATATGTAGTCTGTGAGCTACTGGAGGACAAAAAGAGACAGATAGGTAGATAGACAGATAGGTAGGTAGGTAGATAGTAGATAGGTAGACAGATGATGGATAAATGGATAGATTGATAGATTGATGATAGGTAGATGGATGGAGAGAGAGAGAGAGAGAGAGAGAGAGAGAGAGAGAGAGAGAGAGAGAGAGAGAGGTGATAGATGAATGTTGTCTTCCTCATTAGACTGAGTTCCTTGAAGACAAGAACTGTTCCAACCTCTCTTTACATCTGTAGCACTTAGTATGGTGCCTAACACAGAGTAAGAGCTTCATAAAGGCTTGTTGACTGATTAATTGACTGAAGAAAGGAATATAGAGTAATGGGATTAGATGTACTCTTGTATCAGTAAAAGGGGCAAAGGAAAGGGATATAACCTAATCTCTGACTGCCACATAGTACATTATTCTTGGGTTCAAACACTGCTACTTACTGGCTATATGAGTCTTGGATGTTTAAATCACTTAGCCATTTTAGAACTAAATTTATCAGTAAAAATAAAAAAAATTCAGGGAAAAATGCATTTTTCATTTTTTAGAAAAAGTTTTCTTTTACTTTTCATTTAACAAGCACTTATTTTCTCTTCCTCTCATGCCCCTATCACAAATTTAAAAGGGAAAAAAAATACATCGGAACAAATAAATATAGTCAAATCAAACAAATTCCCACATTGACCATGGCAAAAATTGAATGTTTCATTCTACCTCTTGCAGCCATTACATTTGTATTAAGAGATGGATGATGTTTTTCAGTATCTTCCCTCTGAAATCATGACTGGTCTTTGAATTGATCAGAGTACTTAAGTCTTTCAAAGTTGTCCTTACGATATTGTTGTTTTCTATAAAGTAGTTTCCTGTTTCTGCTTTACTAAATTCTGCATCAGTTTATACAAGTGTTCCCAGATTTCTCTGAGACCATCCCTTTTGTTATTTCTTACCCACAGTAGCATTCATATAGCATAATTTTTCAGCCATTCCTCAATTTATGGGTACTCCCTTAGTTCTGGTTCTTTGCTATTATAAAAAGAGACAGTAGAAATATTTTTGTGCATACAGGTCTTTTTCCTCTTTCTTTGATATCTTTGGGGCATATGCCTACTATAGATATCACTGGGTCAAAGGTGGGGTGCAATTTCTAGGAAAGATATTAACTTACTATAATAAAAGTTGGATAGGTCACCATGACCACCAAGAGATTAACTAAATTGTCGCAGGTCACACAGCCAATGTAGGTCAGAAGAGAGACACATGTAGAACCAATATGCCTAAGAAGAACTTGTACCCAGCTCTTCATAAATCCAAGAATAGCAATCTATCCACTATACAAAGTGGTCCAAGGCTCTAGGTAACTCTCTAAATATATGTAAGATAGATGGGAACATTGATATGCAAATGATCTGCATTGGGAAAGGGATTATATTCACAGGGAATTCTTGATACTGATGAAATTATGTCTGGTCCTACAATATTAGCTTTCACTTATAAAGTGATTTAAGGCTTCCAAAGTACTTTCCATATGTTATATCCTTTGATTCCCTACAAAAGGTAAATAGTTTAAGTCTGGTTATTCCCATTTTGCATATGGGGAGACTGAGAGGCTAAGTAATTTCCTTGAGAGTATGTGGTGAGTGAGTGAAAGGATTAGGAGTTGAACTCAGCTCTTCTGTCTCCAAGTCTCATAATCTTTGCACAACCACACATGGTTCTGAACAATAACAAAAAAGGCTATAAATTTTAAGAGCCCTGGATTTGGAATCAGAATACCTGTACCGAATCTTAGTTTTGCTATTTACTGTCTGTTACTTTAGTTATCATTTAACTTTCTGGAACTCAGTTTCCTCATCTGTGAGATGAAGGATTTGAGCTAGATGATCTAGGTTATCTTTCATATCCCTTAAAAGTATAGGTGTATGAATCTATGATCCTTTTTTGGGGGGAGGGGAAAGATATTTTTGCTCCAAAACATGAAAATCGGAAGAATATAAAAATGCATTTGTTTGGAAGAAAATATGGTATTCTTATGTATTTCAGAAATTGGGAGGTGACTGCCAGCAAAAATCAATCATTTAAAGTATGAGTGTTATAAATTATCCTAGGCCTTTTGCAGATGGTGGTACTCAGTTAATATCCAAAAATTAAGAAAAATTAAGTACAAATGAGAATTTTTAATTATGTTTACAAGAAGGAACATATGGACCCTGATTCTTAAAAAAACTAGTGTCATAAAGAATATTTTCCAACATTTGAACTTAAATTTTGTACAAACTGGGGCAGCTAGGTGGCACAGTGGATAGAGCACTGGGCCCTGGATTCAGGAGGACCTGAGTTCAAATCTGGCCTCAGACACTTGACAATTACTAGCTTTCCGACCCTGGGCAAGTCACTTAACCCCAATTGCCTCACAAAAAAAAAAAAAAATTGTACAAACTAAAAGCATTGAATGAATGGTTTTTAAAAAAGTTTCCCCCACGATGTCATTTCCATCCACCCAGAGAATTTGTAACTCAAGTTTCCTTATGAGGTGCATTTTCCTGATGTTCGGGTGGCAACACACGTTGACACTCGTGTTTGTCATTGAGGCTGGACCCTTTGGACCCTCCTGCTTCTTGCTGCAAAGTTATCTAACACAGAAGCATCCACTAAGAGAGATGGAAGGGGCTTCAGGGGTCATTGAGAACAAACCCCTCATTGTCCAAAGAATTTAAACAAACTTTCAAGATGAAGACAAATAATTAAAAAAAATTTCTCTGGGCATAAAAGCTAAATATAGTCAATGGTGGAATATGACCAATAACATTAAAATATGATGATATATAATGTTATGTAGAATCTAATATGATCTATCATTACATAATTAGGTAAATATGTAATATAAAATTATGTAAAATATATAATGGAAAGCTACTATATCATGTAAAAAGCACCTGTTATGAGGATCAAATAAGAAAATGAATGGGGGCAGCTAGATGGCACAGTGGAAAAAGCACCAGCCCTGGATTCAGGAGGACCTGAGTTCAAATCTGGCCTCTGACACTTGACACTTACTAGCTGTGTGACTCTGGGCAAGTCACTTAACTCCCATTGCTTCACCAGAAAAAAAAAAAATGTATGGAAAGCATTTTGTAAGCCATGAAGCACAAGATAAATGTAAGTTATTATTTTGGAGTCAGGTCTGATGTTTCACTGATATCAGGAATTCAGTTCTCTTTTCTTTTTTCTTTTTCTTTTTTTTTTTTTGTGGGGCAATGAGGGTCACACAGCCAGTAAGTGTCAAGTGTCTGAAGCCGGATTTGAACTCAGATCCTCCTGAATACAGGGCTGCTGCTTTATCTACTATGCCACCTAGCTGCCCCTGGAATTCAGTTCTCTTTACTACAAATCCAATATTATTTCCAGCATTTGACACTGCCCTACTCATCACTGCTAAGATGGTGATTGCCTTTTACTGATCTGCACACCCTATGGGTTTTAAATAGTGGTCCCAAGGGTTCCCACTAAAAATTCTTGAAGTCGAAAATAATTGCCTAATTATGTTACGAATATATTTTTTTCTATGACAACAAGCATATGTATTTTTTTTCCTTGCAGGGCAATGAGGGTTAAGTGACTTGCCCAGGGTCACACAGCTAGTAAGTGTCAAATGTCTGACACCAGATTTGAACTCAGGTCCTCCTGAATCCAGGGCCGGTGCTTTAACCACTGAACCACCTAACTGCTCCAAACATATGTATTTTTGAAGCACTACAGGACATTGTGTTGTGTTTTTTTTTTCTTACAACAATTTGAACTTTTGAAGGCAAAAGCTATTATTGTAAGCACTTAAATAAATTTTAAAAATTATTATCAGTTGTATTCTTAATTACCTTGGGGATTCAAGACAATTTTTTTTGGTCATTAATCATTGGGCAATGCTGTTCTAAGATAAAAGATAAACTTCCCCACTTCTTATTTATGTGTATCTATAACCTGACTTTTAACTTACCTTCTCTTTATTCTTACTATTGCTTTAACAAAACTGGACTGCTAATTGTTCTTTGAACTCCCAGCTCCAGTCAACAAAGGGTGTGTGTGTGTGTGTGTGTGTGTGTGTGTGTGTGTGTGTGTGTTTACCCACCTGTCTGAAGTACTCTCCTGGCCTTTCAGAATAATTGTCTTAATACAAAATACATCTCAGGCACCCCCTCTAACTGGAAGCCTTCCTTAAATCCTTCTATTGTTAGTTTGCTTATCTGTGTAAGCCTCTTATCCCCTCCCCAACCAGCAGTATAATGTTTGTCCCTTGAGTGCCCTGGAATCAGGAGGACCTGAGTTCAAATCTCACCTCAAACACTTAGTGACCCTGTGCCAGTCACTTAACCTTAATTGCCTTAAACATCTGGGTCATCTCCAGTTGTCCTGATGTATATGTTGCCACTGGACCCAGATGACTCTGGAGGAGAGAGTGAGGTTGGTGACACTGCACAGCCCTCCCTCACTTAAATCCAATTCAGTGCAAGTCATGACATCACCCCAATGTCATGGTCCTCTTCCAGAGTGAAAGACAAGTTTCAGGGGCAGTTTTGTTGTTGTCTTTATTTCCATGACAACTGCCATGGTGCCTTGTACCATTGCAGGGTCTTAACAATTCAAGAAGTAGAAAGGGACCTGAGAAAGACTGTAATACAACAAACATCCCTTCTTTTTTGTAATTGGCAAGTGGTCATCCATCTTTGCTGGAAGACACCCAGGGAGGGGGAAACCACAATCTCCCAAGGCAACCCCTTTCACTTTGTTATTGATCTAATGGTTAGAAAGTGTTTCCTTCTGTAAAGCTTTAATTTGAGGCTTTACAACTTCCACCCCAAATTCCTAGTTTTGCCCTCAGGGACCAAGATGGAACAAATCTCTCACCTTCTCCTCAAAAGAATCCTTCAAATAAGTGGAGACAGTATCAGGTCCTTTGAAATATTATCTTATCCAAGATAAACATCTCTAATTCTTCACTGGGTATAAACTACAGGCCTTTTACCACCTGGCTTCCCTCTTTTGAATACCTTCTCACTTATTGCTGAACATATGAATATTTCTCCACATATGTTCTGACTAGAATCCAATGGAATGATCATGTCTTGAATCCTATACTATTCTTAATGCAGCCTATGATGGCATGAGTTTTATTGACTTCTATAACATACTCATATTGAGCTTGCACTGTGCTAAAGTCCACAAATATTTTTTTTTCCTCCCCACGGGAACAATAGTGTATCCAAGGTTCTCCCCCTGCCCCATCTTGCTTCAAACCCAAGTATTTGTTGTTGTTCAGTCATTTCGTGTCTGATTCTTTGTGCCCCCATTTGGAAGTTTCTTGGCAAAGATAGTTGAGTGGTTTGTCATTTTCTTCTCCATCTCATTTTACAGATGAGGAAACTTGAGCTAAACAGGTTTAAGTGACTTGTCCAGGGTCACACAGCTGAACCCAAGTATAAGAACTTAAACTTATCTCTAGTAAAATGTCATGCTCACTTGTACTCTAGGTAATTCTCTAAGTTAATAAATTGCAGAGAAGGCAAAAGGTCTTGGAATTTCCTCACCTTTATGCCAGTGTTCCTAGCCTAAAAGTGTAACTGATTAATATTAGAAATTCACTGACTCATGATTTATTGCTAATTGTTGTTTTTGTGTCTTTTAATAAAGTATCTTTAAAAAGTCATGTTATTAATATGAATTAAAAGGAATAAGCGTAAGATAAACTGCCACAAAAGTAAACTTTGCCAATATAAAAATGGAGGAGGTATGATTAGCTAGCATTTTATTTGAAAAAGACTTGATGGTTTTAGTGGACTGTAAGCCAAACATGAGTTAATATTATAACGTTTTTTGAATAGAATTGAATTGCATTGAGATCTGAGGAAAACTTTAAAGGTGGAAGACATATGTCAAAGACTCAGAAGTGAAAACACTTTACAGGGAAATTGTTTCACCCATCTACTTTATTTATGAAAAATTGTTTCACTCTGACCCTACTGTCTGAGGGCCAGGTCTATTATATTTCACCCCTCTCCCTTGGTTCTCCAGTACCTTGAGGAGTTGGGGTGGGGGAGGCATTTCAGAGTTCTCTGATATAGGTTAGTTGTTGTTTTTCAGCCCTTTCAGTCATGTCTGTCTCTTCATGACCCTTTAGATCTCTTGTCCTTGAAGTTTTCTTACTGGAGTGATTTGCCATTTACTTCTCCAGTGGTAAACAGGGCTTAAGGGACTTGCCGAAGGTCGCACAGCAAGGATGTTTCTGAGGCTAGATTTGAATTCAAGTCTTCTTCATCCAAGCCCAGAGCTCTATCCATCTAGCTGTCCCATCATAGGCTAGAGTCTTCCCCAATTGTATTCCTCTAATTTGGGAGGTCCATACAACCCAGTTCCATTTAACCACCTAATATTAAATCATATTAGCTTTTACAAAGAAATCTTTACTCCAGAAGTATAATGAAAGTATGCACATAAACACCTTTCCCTAATGGCGCATAATCTCCCCCTACACTGCCTCAGTTTCTGGGAAGAGGAAGGGGATCCAGCTCATGTATTAATTCAATTCCTACATAGTCCCACCAAATTCAAGTCCACAAAAGTGGGATGTCTCCCCCTTTCATCTTTATACCCTGCCTTCTCAGAGCTTCCTTGCTGGGCTGACTACAATATTTGGCCTGGAATCCTGGGCTCCAAGATTGCCATTGTGAGAGCTAAGTTACATCTGTAACTTAAAAGGACAGATGAAATAGAACAAGTCCCCAAACCCATTTCTTAGTGTCACATAACCTGGGAAGAAGGGAAGATGTCACCTTCTGAATGCAGGTAGCCCATTTTAGCTATATATACAGTCAGAGGAAAGAGACTGCTCTCAGCCCTGTTGTAAGACAAATGGAATGCCCAAAGCTTCACTAGACCAGCTTTCTCCCAGAAGCAGGTGCCTGGCAGCTCCCATGTAGGGGAGGCATTTTAGATGATCAGGGTATGTACTAAGTCTTCATTACATTTTATTTTTGAATATCAGATCGAAATTCATGATATTTTGTGTCAGCTCTCTAGTTCCTTACCACTGTACTCCTGAAATGCCTGCTCTCCATCTCTACCCATTGAAATGCTACCCATCCTTCAAAAGCCAAACCAAATGTAGCCCCTTCATGGACATCTAAAGCCACAGTGAACTTGATTTTCTCTGACTACTCACTCTAGTCTGTGGCTCTTCTGAATATTTTATATTTTGTAATGTTGTTATTTATATTGTAATTGCATTATATTGTTATGTCATTTCCTATATTGTATGACAAATTGTTTGAGGTCTGGCTCCCTGTGCTATTTTTCATTGTATTTTCTTTCCTGCCTAGCAGCATATTTAATACATAATTGGTAATTAATGAATGCTGAGTAAAAGAGAATTTAACTCATTATTGAAGGCTAGAAAAGGATAAAAGCTAGATAGAGCCCTGGGTCAGGATTCAGGAGGAGCCGAGTTCAAATTTGATCTCAAATACTATGTGACCCTGGGCAAGTCACTTTACCTCTATTTACCTCAATTTTCTCAATTGAAAAATGGGGATAATAATAACATCTACCTCCCAGGATTGTTGTGAGGCTCTAATGAGATAATATTTATAAAGCCTTTAGCATGGTACCTGGCATTATTGTTATTGTTATTATAAAGCTCTTTTATAACCTCTTACTATGCTGTTATCACCATCATCACTAAGAAATAGTAAGTATTATAAGTAATAATAATTACTATCTTCCAGTTTTTAAACCAATAATTATAGAATGCTTTAAATTTTGCAAAATACTTAACACATTTTCTCATTTGAAGCTTTCAATAGCTCAACTATAAAGTACTCACAGTTAGAACATTTTAAAGTTTATAAGTCATTTTCTCGGATATAATCTCATTTCATCTTCACAGTCACCCTGTAAATGTGGTAAAACAATGGAATTTGGCAGTCTCCTAGGGGTCCCACCTGAATGACCTAGTACTGTTTGGGAAACTGGCTAGGGATAATTGGATATGGGCCATACCTGGCCTATCCTGAGTGACGTATGCTGCTGATGTCAGCAGGGGAACCACTCTCAGATCCAGCTTGAAGGACCTCCCTTTTGGGGGAGGGAGAGTAAAAGTAGAAAAAAGAATGCTTACTAAGGGGAGCTCGTCTTTCCTGTCAGTGAGCTTCCAAGGAGCAGACCAGAGAGAGGTTTTCCTGTCGGTTTCTCCTGTGGGCCTTGCTGGTCAGCTTTCCTGTGGGCTTTTCCTGTCAGTGCTAGTTGCACAGCTGTTTCCAAACAAAACTACGGACTCCAGGTGGTGAGTTAATAAAAGGAATCCGGCTCTTTGAATTAGCTGAGCTGGAAGCAAGTTTGGGGATTATATAGGCCTTTGCCAGAGTTAGGGAGATTATCCATTTTTCTTTTTCTCTATTCCCTTGTCCTTGACTTTATTAATTTCACCTTTGCTGTGTATTTTATTCCCATTAATAAAACCTGATTTGTTTTTTGAAAAGAGGCTGTTAAATTCCTTTCTTATTGGTAGTTTGGAGGTGAGGAAACTTTGGACCTAGAGGTCCCTCATTATTTTCTGAACCCCAATATTATGGCGGGCCACCCAATTAACTCTCCCCATATTAAATTTGGCCCCTACATAATAAAGTCAAGTCAAGTGTTATCTGAGACTAGAAAGAACCTAGGTCTCATCATCCTTCCACATATTAGGCTAAGAAATGGAGTTGCAAAGAATTTAATTGTGCAACATCTATTCTGTAAGAAGCAAAAACATTTTTTATTTGACCTAGTTTATGATTCTTTGATATCTAGAACTGGATAAAAACAAAAAATATCATTTTTCAAAGCAATTTTTAAATACATATTTACATGTATATACACATGCATACATACATACATATATACATGCATGTGTGTGTGCATTACCTAACAATGACTCCTTGAATTAGAACTCTGACTGTACAGCCCTTTGCCACTTTTCCCAGGTTCAGGTATAGTCTATATTGGGTGAGAATGGTGTGAATCACGGTGTGAATAATAGTGTGAATCATGGTCTAAGCCCCCACCAGCACTATCTATTCATAGACCATGATGAGTCTCTGACATAAAGGCAAAATTATCCCACTGCATAATAAAATAGAGTAAGAATCAAGTGGCATAATCAATGAATCAATCAAGATTGACTGAGCACCCACTATGTGCCTATCTCCTCAAGGGCAGGGACTGTTTCACATCAATATTTCAGTTCTAGCACCTAGAATAGCTTCTGGAACATAGTAGGTGCTCAGTCAATCTTGTTGATTGATTCATTGATTCTCAGACCCCACATAATAATGGGTATAAGCTCCTAAACCTTCCAAGATGGTGCATGGTGAAGAAACTTTCAATGGTAAATGTAATGAGGGGGTTGGTAAGCAACATATGGGCATATAGGGTGAGAAAGCAGTCATTTATTCTTCTCTTTTTAGCATGAATGCAATAGTTTGCATGAAGATCTGCTCCCTGATCCCCTGGGGCTAAATTTGTCTCAGCCAGGCTCTGGTTTGCTAGCAATAATTTATACATGTATTTCAATCTCCTGGATAGTCATTCCCTCACTGGACACTGAGGGGACCAATTACAGCTGGCATGGGTGGACTATAATCTGCATTGTTTGAGAGAACATCTAACTTGGTGAGGTCAAAGAGCTATTTAAGTTGTCAGTCAGACAATAAACACTTATTAAGTATCTACCATGTGCCAGGAACTGTGTTTAGTGCTAGGGATAAAAAGAAAGGCAAAGGACAGAACCAGCTCTCATGAAGCTCATAATCTAATGAGGGAGACAACATGAAAATAGCTAGGTGGCATAGTGGATAGAGCACTGGGAATTGGAGTCATGAAGACTCATCTCTCTGAGTTCAAATTTGTCCTCAGACACTAACTAGCTGTGTGACCCTGGGCAAGTCACTTGACCCTGTTTCTCCTAGAGAAGGAAATAGCAAACCACTCCAGTATCTTTACAAATATCTCTTCTGATTTTCACAACAAACCTGGGAGGTAGAGTCTATTGTTATCCCTACTTTACAGATAAGGATACTGAAGCCAAAAAAAAAAAAAAAAAGAAAAATCACAGATAGTAAGTGTCTGAGACTGTACAGTTAACACTAGCTAAGTATAAATGAGGAAATGGTCTTCTTCTTAGGGTAGTGTGTAGCTTAAAGCATCCTACAGCCACCATATGACTGTTAACCTGGAATTTAATGAAACAATCAATATAGGAGAAATAAGGTCTTTAATCAGGGCAAAGGAGTTATAACTTGGAGTATCACAAAGCAAGATGCTATGAATACCCAAAGATGGGGACTGAGGATAGGTTTTTATGGGGTAACAGAACAGAGGGAGCTATAAGACGGTCCTTGGGAAAAGTAAGTTTCTCACAGACAGAAACTACTTAATTTAAATGAACCTTTTTACATAATAACCTAAAAGTCCAGGAAGTAAGCTTGGGAGTTTTGGGGAGGGGATAGTTTGGGGGACATCCATAAGTCAATTAAAAGTCTGGAACTGACAAAGATTGGTTAGCCCCAGGAAATTCATTGGTCTGAGATGAGGAGTAGGTGGGGAATCAGTCAGTTCTCAGTATATTGTGTAGGGGCCAAATTTATTATGGGGAGAGTTAATTGGGTGGCTCACCATAATATTGGGATTCACAAAATAATGAGAGACCTCTAGGTCCAAAGTTTCCTCCCTTCCAAATTGCCTTTTTAATTTATTTCTCCCAGGCTAATAAGAAAGGAGATTAACAGTCTCTTTTCCACAAACAAACCAGGTTTTATTAATGGGAATAAAATTTACAACAAAGGTGAAGTTAATAAAGCCAGGGACAAGGGAATAAGGGAAGAGAAAAACAGATAAGCTCCCTGGCTCTAGCAAAGACTGACTGAAACCCCAAACTTGCTTCTAGCTCAGTTAACTCAAAGAGCTGGCCTGGCTTCTAATAACTCACCACCTGGGGGTCCATAGTTTCAATGGGAGTCAGCTGTGAAGTTCCTCTCCAGTCTGCTCTCAAAGCTCACCAAAAGGAAAGAGGGCTTCTCAGAGCAAGCATTCCCTTTTTCTACTTTTTCTCTCCCTCCCCCAAAAGGGAGATCCTTCAAGTTGCTTGGCTGAGAGTGGTCCCCCTAGTGACATCAGTAGTACATTAACATGTCACTCAGGCCAGGCCAGGTATGACCTATATCTAATCACCCCCAAGTAGGTACTTAGTCAGTTTCTCATTCTCATCCAATTCAAACAATACTAAATCAGTCAGGTGGGGCCCCTGGGCATCTGCCAAATTACATTATTTTATCACAATTGTCTATATAATGACTCTAGCTACTGGGTCATTTTCTTGTTGTTTTCTTCAGTGGCTTCAGTCATGTCTGACTCTCTGTAATGCCATTTGGAGTTTTCTTGGTGAAGATAGTGGAATGATTTATCATTTCCTTCTCCAATTCATTTTTACATATGAGAAAACTGAAGCAAACAGGGTTAAGTGACTTGCCTGAGATCACACAATTGTTAAGTATCTGGGGTAAGATTTGAACTCAGGTCTTCCTGACTCCATACCTGGCTCTATCTACTTCACCACCTAGTCATTTTCTTGGGGGGAGGGGGGTGTTGTAATTCTTTGCTTAAAAGTCCTATAGTTATTTATTCTTAATAGAATTTCTCCTGCCCATTAACTTTGTATATTCAGATTACAAATGAATTAGTACTTAAAATATATTTTAATATCCTGGATGCAAGACAATATGTAAATGGTAAGTGTTTGTTAATACAATTAGGAAACACAATGATATTTCTAGATCACTTACTCAGGTTTACAAACATCTCTTCCAGCAAAGAGCTAATCACATTCTTTATCTGCAATTAACCTTGAAAGACAGAATTGGCCCATATTGTTCCCAAAGTGACAGGGAAATTGCCTTAACATTTTAATATTTGATAGCTCCTTGCGCTGTAAAACTAATTAGAATAATATTCAGTTTGTGACAACAATCAGCTACAGAAGAGACAGCATGATGAAATGGCTGAAAAGCTACATTTGAAGGCTAGAAAACCTGGGTTCAAATCCCACCCCAGATATTTATAATAGCTAGCATTTATGTAGAAAGCACTTCAGATATATCATTTCATTTTATCTTGACAAAAATCTTGGAAGGCAAGTACTATTATCTCCATTTCACAGATGAGAAAACTGAGATAAAAAGAGCTTTAAATGACTTGCCCATAGCCAGAGAATTACTAAGTATATGAGAATAGATTTGAACTCAGATCTTCCTGACTCAAAGTACAATGCTCTAACTTTATGCCATCTAGCTGCCTCATATTTACATACTTTGGTGAGTGATCCTGGGTGAGTCATAAATCTTTCCTGGGGCTCAGTTTCCTGGTCTATGAAATGAAAGGATTAAACTCTATGACCAAATCTCTAATCCTATGATAAAAAGAAATGCTGTATTTTATTAGATGAGGAAAGAAAATAAGTAGCTAGTATATCAAAAAACTAAAACCCATACCCTGTGATCTAGCAATACTGTTATGGGAATGCAGTAGGACCCCAAGAAACCTAGAGATTCCAACCCCCCAGGAATCTTTGAACTCTCCCAGGGGAGGGGCAGCTCTGCCTCCCAACTCAGGAATGGGTATTAGAGCAAGACCCTGGAACACTGATATGCAAGATATGAATGGGTGCTGCATATCTTACTGATGTCCCATTATTCCAAAATCGCCTCCCTGTTGTTACATTTCCCTCCCAGTTCTTTGTAATGCTCTTCCCTGCCTTTTGTCTGATAAAAATATAAAAGACCAGTCTTCTCTAATTCCAGGGGGGACAGTCACCAAGGTGATCTGTTCCCCAGCCATATTGCTCTCTCTTAATGAATCTCTTTTTATTTTACAAGATTCATGATGAGCCTCCAATTATTTGGGTGAGCTAGTCCCCTGATCCAGGTTGCAAGTCCCCCCCCCCCCCCCCCCGCCCGATATTTTCACTGCTAGGTTTATATCACAAAGATATACCCCAAAAGAGAAAAAGACCTATTTGTACAAAAATATTTATAGCAGCTCTTTTTGTGGTGGTTAAGAATTGGAAATCAAAGGAATACCCATCAATTGGGGAATGGCTAAACAAACTGTGGTATATGATGGTGATAGAATATTATTGTGCTGTAAGAAATAACAAGCAGTATGATTTCAGAAAGGCCTGGAAAGACTTGTATGAACTGATGTATAGTGAAGTAAGCAGAACCAAGAGAATATTGTGTATAGAGACAGCAATATTGTTTGATGAAGAACTATGAATGACTTGACTATTCTCAACAATATCCAATCCAAGACAATCCCATAGGACTATTGATGTTGGGTTTTTTTTTTTTTTTTAGTGAGGCAATTGGGGTTAAGTGACTTGCCTAGAGTCACACAGCTAGTAAGTGTTAAGTGTCTGAGGCCGGATTTGAACTCAGGTACTTCTGACTCCAGGGCCGGTGCTCTATCCCCACAGGACTATTGAAACATACTATCCACCTCCAAAGAAAGATTATTGATATTGATTGAACACAGACCAAAGCATGCTATTTTTCACTTTCTTTCATTTTTTTTTCTTTTATTCAAATTTTCTTGTACAGAATGACTAATATGGTAATGTTTTACATAATTGTACATGTATAACCCATATCTGATTGCTTACCACCTGAGGGAGGCAGTAGAGGAGGGAGGGAAAATGGGATAAAAATTGGAACTCAAAACTATAAATAAAAATGTTTATTACTTTAAAAAAAGAATAAAAAGGTAATTCCAAATAATCTTTGTCTTATCTCCACACTTTAATACTGAAAAAAGGCCAAGGTCTCCCACTGCATCTGGGGCCATTGCAAATCATATTGACCTATGTTTTGGTGCTGGACTCTGGTGACTGGAGGAAAGATGGAAGTTGATGACTTTCTACAGCTCTACCTCACTTAAATCCAATTCACTTGCAAGTCAAGAAATCACCCTCCTGATGTCATTGGTCCTCTTCCAGAATGAAGGACAAACAACAATTTTCCAAAGCATCTAGGACCTCACTGAGTCAGGTACTCCGTCTACTGGTACAATTTATATGACCTTTTCCATCTTCTCATGCTAGAACACTCCTGTGAATGTTTTGCTATAAAGCCTCTCCATAGGAATTTTATTCAACCTACTAAGGACCTTAAATTATAAGAATGCCAATAGAGCACATGGCATGAATTGTCCATGTGTTATCCTTCCCTGTCACTTAGTGTCTGAATTGCCTCTATAGTCATATGTTTCATTTACTTCTGTATTTACCAAAAATTGTCACTGGTAAGATGGGTATTTAAGTTGAACAACTTGAAAAACCTATGGAACGGTCATAAGTCATCTTCAATAACAAAGACTAAAAAAAAAAGTAGCCAACATATTGAGTATTCAGTCAGTACTTCACATCCATATCTCCCCACCTCTCCAAAAATGGGAGGGAAGAACATTTTTTCATCTCTTTTTCAAAGCCAACCTTGGGCATTTAAATTACAGAGTTATACCTCATTTCCATTGCCATTGTTGCTTTTCTTTTCATTTTCATTATTGTAATTATTGACTGTTCTTTTCTAGGATAAACTCAATGTTTTAAAATCTACTAATAAGAATGTACTTTTTGAGATTTGGGCTAAGTTCCAGGGAAGTGAGGAAAACAACCAGCATAGTCAGTCAGCCAAGTATTTATTAAATACATATTAAGTTCCAGGCAGCAGGCTAAGTATTAGAAATACAAAGAAAGAAAAAACCAGTCCCTCCTTCAAGGAACCCATAATCCAATGAAGGAAACATCATGAAAACAATTATGAACAAACTAGATATATACTAGGCAAATTAGAGGTAATCTTCTAGAGATGGCACCAGCATTAAAGGAAACCAGGAAAGGCTTCTTGACCAAGGTATGATTTTAGCTGAGAATAAAAGGAAGTCAAAGAAGACAGGAGTTAGAGATAAAAAGGGAGACATTTCAGACAAAGAAGAGAGTCAATGGAAAGGCACAGAGTTTGTACATGGCTTGTTGTTGTTTGTTTGGTTTTTTGTTGTAGGGCAATGAGGGTTAAGTGACTTGCCCAGGGTCACACAGCTAGTTAAGTGTCAAGTGTCTGAGGCTGGATTTGAACTCAGGTCCTCTTGAATCCAAGGCCAGTGCTTTATCCACTGCACCACCTAGCTGCCCCCAAAATGGCTTGTTTTGTTAGAGGACTTGCAAGGAAGCCAGTGTCACTGGATTGTGGAATATGTGGAGGAGAATAAAGTCGATTGTAAAAGTTGAAAGGGGCCAGATTCTAAAAAGGCTTTAAAAGCCAAACATAATTTTATATTTGCTCCTGTAATAGCCACTGGACTTCTTGGAATTGATAGTGGGGTAATATGGTTAAATTTGTGCTTTAGGAAGATTACATTGGCAGCTGGGTAGATTATGGAATGGAGTGGCATGAGATATAATATAGGGAGATGAACCAACCCAGCCCCTACCCCAACTAGATATACTGTCACTGAATATACTACTTCCTCTTAGATCCTACCCCACCAGCTTTGCTGTCCACCACCAAATATCAAATCAATATCCTTTCTACAGAACCAATAGAACATTGTGCACAGACAGTAATATTGTTTGATGAAGAACTGTGAATGACTTGACTATTCTCAACAATACAATGATCCAAGACTATCCCAAAGGACTATTGATGAAATATATTATCCACCTCCAAAGAAAGAACTGATATTGATGGAACAAAGATTGAAGCAAGCTATTTTTCACTATCTCATTGTTTTCCTTTTAATCGTTTTCTTGTACAAAATGACAAATTTGGTAATGTTTTACATAATCATACATGTATAACCCATATCGGACTGCCACCTCAGGAAGTGGGGAGGGGAGGGAGGGAAAGAAGTATAAAAATTGGAACCCAAAACTATAAATAAAAATGTTCGTTACTACCCCTCTCCCCCCAAAATAATTAATTAAATGAAATTTTTAAAAAAATTATCCATTCTGGAAAGGACGGGTCAGTTCTGTGATTCTCCTTATCATCCTGTGGTTTTCTAGATCAAAAGACCTTTCCTGGCCACCACTCCTTTACATACTTTGTCATTTCCTGCTAGAATGTGTAAGGCCCTTGAGGCAGGGACTGTTGTCTTGTATTTATATCCACAGCTCCTAGCACAGTGCTTGGAACATAGTTTATAACTTGGCACATACTTTATAACTGTTATTTTTTTAATTAATTAGTTCATTTATTAATTTAATTAGAGTTTCAACTATAACTTTCCTTTTAATTTGGCACCCTCCTTACAGAAGGAGGCATGTTTAAGTGACACAGGGTCTTCTGGGTTGTTGGCTTTCATGCTTATACACATATTATTTGATCAGTTTTACCAAAAATTACACTCAGAGGTCTCTAATGATTTATTGGTAATGATTGGATTGGTAGTCAACCTATGCTCAAATTCTGCCTCTATTATTAGATGTATAACCTCTCAGCCTCAGTTTCCTCATTTGTAAAAGTAAAGGGTTAGCTTTTGGACATATACAAGTAAAGAAATCACATACAGACAAAAAGATCCAATCTATGCCATCATATTCACTGAGGCATTGTTTGTGATAGCAAAGAACTGGAAAGAAAAGTCAGTAGCTATTAACTGGGGAAAAAATGAAAAAAAAATTATTGCATAAAATGAAATAGTATATTTTTATGCAATAAGAAATGATGCATATGAGGAATTCAGAGAACCATGAAAAGATTTTATGAAGTGATGCATGAGGAAATGGGCCAAAACAGAAGGAAAAAAAAATAATATATACATATAGTTAGATAGATAGATATAATGGCTACAACTGTATAAATGACAAGATCACAAAAAAATACTGAAAGGAAAGTAAAAAGAAAGTCATAGAAAATGAATAATCAAACCTCCTCATAGCAGAGGGGTGTGGAATTATTAGGGTACAATAATATATATGTCACAAGTGGTCACTGGGCCAGATTGGGTTTTTTGTTTGTTTTTCTTTGTTATCAGGGATAATTTAATCTGAAAGGAGGTGAAGAGTTCTAGGAAATGATAGCATTATAAAGAAAAACAAAAAGTATGAATTAAGTGTGTTAAAAAAATTAATGAGTGGTTTAAATTAGATGATATCTAAACTTTAAATCTAATGACCATCCTATGTGTAGACATAGCCAAAGAGCAATAAAATGAAATGAAGGAAGGACTCAGGCTCCTGAGTCTCAGGCAAACTGTACTTTTGTTACACTTGATGGAATCAAAACACACAAGGGAGGCTCATGTAAAAAAAGGAAGGTGACCAAATGTTTGGCAAATAATACTGTAGCAGGATTCAAAATCAACTTATTGATTTGGAAAGTGATAAAATTCAGTAAAGGCAAATGAAAGGCAGAACCTTGGGGTGCAAAACTAAATGCCCTCTTAGGAAAAAATGGGAATGTATGTTGAAGATCTTGGAGAAGGCTCATTGACTAGAGATGATGATGATTAAAAGAATGGAAAATTAATATAAGAAAGAGGAAAGGAATGGTAATTAGCTTCATTAATGAAGAGGTAGAAAATCAGGATAATTTTCAAAAGCTCATCATCCATCAGCTTTTCTCTATCTTCACTGGAAACAGGACAAAGGCTAGAGCAAAATAAACCAAGAGGGATTTAGGGAAGAATTTATGGACAGTGATAGCTATCAGAATAAATAACAGGAATATTTGTGAAATTTATTTTGAAGGTAGTTCAAAATAGGATTGATTCTTATGTATAGGTGTGATTTAAATGTAGTCCTGTTAAAAAAAAAAAAGGAGGTGGACTAGATAATGTCCTAAGTTTTCCTTCCTTCTCTAAGATTTGTGGATGCTTCCAACATGGATTCTGAAAACAGAAATGACTGACAGCGTTCAAATAAAATTGCTTACGTCAAATCTTTGGAATTGCTTAATTAGAAGCAAAACGTTATGAATAAGTTCTCTAACTTCTCTAATTTCAGGTATGGCTCCCAATTTCAAATAAAGTAAATTGAACTCCCACAAAAGATGTTTCACCAGCTTGTAACACCATCATTTGATCTTCCCACATTTAACTAATGATTTCTTGTATGATGCAGCTAGGCATCTGTATCTCAAAGAGATATAGTGTGGGTGTCTTGGGATCATAATTTCCATTTCTTTAATATGCATTCTTACTTCCTGAGAGATGGTTCATTTTAAGCCTGACCAAATTTCTTATAAGGCCATGTGTTTTTGGACCTGTGCTAATTTGCATTACAATTCAAAATTTTCAAACTAAAAGTACATGTAAATTCAAAGATATTTTACCCTCTTTGAAAATGGGCCCAGTCTGGGGAAAAACAAACAAACAAACAAACAAACAAACAAACAAAAAACCTGAGGACAAAACAAAAACCAAACTGGAAGCAAAAAGAGTATCTATCATTTGGAGGAAATGTACAAATTATGATATATTCCTTTTTTAAACTATACTTGTGATTTCATTGCTATACAATGCTCCTAATTAAAAGAACAACACTTTACTAAGGCCATTTGGTACTTGTTCTGCAATTTTAGAGTCTTAGAATTTGCCTGGGAACATGGAGGGGTTAAGGCTAGAGTTACACAGCTAGCATGTGTTGCCTTCCAGGATCCAAGGCAATCTCTACATAAATGAAAGGGGATACTATTGTCCCCTAAGGAGCACAATGAATATGCAACATTCTGAGAAGCCTAGAAAGACTTGCTTGAACTGACATAGAGTAAAGAAAGCTAACCAGGAAAACAATACATACCTAGACTACAGTAATGTAAATAAATCAACATTTAAAGGCAACTGATCTCAGATTAAATTAAATGACCAATCCTTGTCCTTTAGGACAGATGATGTAACACCACCACCCATCCTCCTTAAAGCAGAAAACTTTGGGACTACTTAAGTAGAATGGTTTATATTCTGCATTGGGCTGCTTTGCTCTACTTCCGTAGTTTATTAAAAATGAGAGTCTTATCAGTCAGAGAATATATTTGGAAATGATTGCAGTATAAAAAACAAAAACTGTAACATAATTTATTTTAAATGAGCTATTTATAAATGAGGGCATTTAGGTGATACAATGAATAGCGTGCTGAGCCTGGAGTCAGGAAGACATTTTTGTGAATTCAAATCTGACCTCAGATACTTACTAGTTGTGTGACCCTGGGCAACTCACTTAACCCTGTTTGCCTCAGTTTCCTCATCTGTAAAATGAGCTGGAGAAGGAAATGGCAAACAACTCCAATATCTCTGCTAAGAAAACCTCAAATGGGGTCATGAAAGAGTTGGACATGACTGAAAACGACTGAACAACATTAATAAATGAAGGAGGGGGCAGCTAGGTGGCATAGTGGATAAAGCACCTGCCCTGGATTCAGGAGGACCTGAGTTCAAATCTGGCCTCAGACATTTGACACTTGCTAGCTGTGTGACCCTGGGCAAGTCACTTAACCCCCATTGCCCCCCCCCCAAAATAATAAAATAAAATAAATGAAGGGGAGGGTCTGTAAAATACCACCCAGCTCCACATATATGGTCTCTTTGTTCTTCCTCACACAGGATATTCCAACTCCTGACTCTTGGAGATTGCTGTCCCCCATGCCTGGAATGATTTTCCTTCTCCCCTTTACTTCCTGGTTTCCTTGACTTTTTTCTAGGTTCAGCTAAAATTCTACTTTGTAAAAGAAGTCTTTCCTAGTACCCTTCAATGTGTCTTTTCCTCTGAGATTACCTTAGATTGACCATGAATATGTCATGTTTGTACATAGCTGTTTGCATATTGTCTCTCTCCTTAGACTGTAAACTCCTTTATGTCAAGAATAGGTTTTTTGTTTGTTTTTTGCCTTTCTTTGGATCTCTAACACATCATAATGTCTGGGTCAGAGTGGGTGTTCATTATCTGTTTGTTATTTTGTCCTTCATTTTTTAATAGAACCAATGACATCAGGAAAGTGATGTCTTGACTTGCAAATGAATCGGATTTAAGTGAGGCAGGGCTGTGCAAAGTCATCAGCTTCACTCTCTCCTTCTCATTCAGATTCTAGTGGCAAGATATAGGTCAGGATGACTGGCAATGGCCACAGATGCAGTGGGATACCCTGGCCTTTTTAAGCTAAGATTTTTCCCACATCTAAGTTTGATCCCTATCACATGCTTCTTGGGGTACAAAGACTAGTAGATGTCCGCAATTGAAGGGATTGCCCAAATGAACAAGATCACAGATTCATTTGAATATTTGAGTACCCTTTCCTTCCTTCCCAACTTAGATCTGTATTATTTAAATTTATATTCAAATCAGTTAAATATTACCCTAGAAAAGTTATACTATATAATAACTACATGTCTTGATTCACTTATTTACACACTGAAGTGATGGAAATAGGCAAAACAACTCTTTAGAAAACTATATGTGACCTATCAGATTGACTAATATGACAAAAAAGGAAAATGATAAGTGTTGGAAATGTGAGAAAACTGGAACACTAATGCATTGTTGGTGGAACTGTGAACTGATCCAACCATTCTGGACATAAATTTGGATCTATGTCCAAAGGATTGTAAGACTGTGCATACCTTTTGATCCATTACTAGGTGTGTATCCCACATAGATCATAAAAAAGAGAAAAGGACTTACATGTACAAAAAGATTTATAGCAGCTCTTTTCATGGTGGCAAAAAACTGGAAATTGAGGGGATCCTATTGTAAAGTCTAAAATTCTTGCTGTGATGTCTAAAATATAATGAGTGGTCACCTTAAATTAGAAGCTTTAGAAAGAGTTTAGGCTTTTAAGTATTTATTAAAGTGTATTAGAAATTAGTGTAGAGAGAGAAGAAAACCATTGTTTGGATCTATTCAGTATAGCCAGAGAGGAAAACTTGCCTTTCCCTAACAGCCCACATGAAGTTCTCTCTCACAACCCCAAAGTCCAGATGAAAAGCCCTCGCTTCTCTGTGGCATTTCCCAGAAGCCCCCTGTCAAACAGGAAACAGGGCCATCCACACACACAGCTCCAAGCTAATTAGCTGGTAACCTTGATAGATAAGACCCACAGGCATTAAACATAACTTCTGGATGCCAATCTGACCTTCAAAACCCCTAAAACGTCATTTCTGGACGCTGAAGTCACATGCTTTCTTTTCATGGTGGAGCCTCCCTGCAATATCTTTCTCAGCAGGTTGGTAGCACTCTGATTCTCACACTGTCAATTGGGGAATGGCTGAACAAGTTGTGGTATATGAATGTAATGGAATACTATTGTGCTATAAAAAATGATGAGCAAGTAGATTTCAGAAAAACCTGGTAAAGACGTATATGAAGTGATGCTGAGTGAAGTAAGTAGAATCAGGTGAACATTATACACGGTAACAACAATGTTGTGTGATGTTAAACTGTGATAGACTTAGCTTTCCTCAGCAAAAGAGTGATCCAAAACAATTCCAAAAGACTCACGATGAAAAATGCTTTCCACATAGAGAAAAAGACCTATGAAATCTGATTGCATATTGAAGTATACTATTTTCACTTTTGTTGTTTTTTGTTTGTTTTTATTTCTTGTGGTTTTTCTTTTTTCTTCTGATTTCTTCTTTCACAACAAGACTAATGTAGAAAAATGTTTAATATGATTATACATATATAACCTATAGCAGATTGCTTGCTGTCTTGGGAAGGGGTAGAGAAGGGAGGGAGGGAGAAAATCGTGGACCTCAAAATCTTACAAAAATGAATGTTGAAAACTATTTTTACATGTAATTAGAAAAAATAAATTATATTAAAACAAAACAAATTTTTTTAAAAAAATCTATATGTGAGATAATCATAAATGTTCATATAGTAGGAAGAGTATTGAATGTGAAATTGAGACCTATATTCAAATTCCACTTCACTATCCACATGACTGTGAGCAAGTCACCTAATCTTTCTGAGTCTCAGTTTTCTCATCTGTAAAATGAGTATAACAATATTTTGGGATGAATTGAAACAATTCATGTATAGTGCATGTATAGCATATATAGCTTAAAGCATCACATGCCTTTTTTTTTTAGCTATTATTTTCTTGGAGTGATACCTGTCACTAAGCTGAAATAGCTCCAACACAAATTTCTGTGTATGTTAAGAAGCTACTGACCCATTCTATAATGGGCATACAACAAAAATCCTGTATTTAAGATCAATCTAGGCCAAGGTCAGTCTATTCCTTTCCTGAAAAAGATGGGAGGATTCCACAAAAGACATATTGGCCATTTATTCAGAGAAAATACTGTAGCAGCTGTGGAAAAAACAACCCAACTATGTGACTTAAATATTCACTGAGAGGTAAATTCTGAACATCCAGGATAAAAATGGCAGAAGTACCTATCTTATCCATTGTCACAGACTAGCAAAGTTGAAACCAGAACTCAGGTTTCCTTACTTTATCATTCAGTGGGATTCATGCAAAACAGACTCATGAATTTCAAGCACCTTTAAGCTACTGGAAAATTACTGTGGCACTGAGAGTTGTTGCTACCTTAAATGTCTGATTTGAAACTATTCATTGCCATAGTTATCAGTTCATGAGCCTGACTCATCTTGATTTCAAGCTGGCTTCAGAGACTTACTAGCTGTGTGACCTTGGGCAAGTTACCTAACCCTGTTTGCCTCAGTTTCCACATCTGTAAAATGAGCTGGAGAAGGAAATGGTAAACTACTCTGGTATCTTTGCCAAGAAAATCGGGTCACAAAGAGACAGATATGACTGAAAGTGACTGAACAACAAGTAAGAGTGAAGACAGCTGATCATGGGAGTAATGCAAGTTTGGGGCTTGGCAAGGCATGATTGGTGATAAGATAAAGGATCTAATAATCTTTACTGATGAAAATAAATGTGCCCCAGACTCATTTCTCCCTGCCTCAGTCCCCTTACCTTCTCTTACATGCAGTTACACTTTTCCTTTGTTTTGCTGACAAGACATGGGTTATCTAGGACTATATATTAAATATGGTCATACTCTCCAGAATCCATTCCTAGAACATTTGTCCAAGTTCATTTGGGAATGGGTTATTTAAGAAAAATGAGAGATTGAGAGAGACAGAGAGAGACAAAGAGAGAGACAGAGACAGAGAGACAGAAAGAGACAGAGAGGCAGAGAGAGAAAAGGAAGGAGGGAAAGAGGGAGGGAGAAGGAGAGGAGGGAGAGGGAGAGAGAGAAGGCTTTCTGTTGAAAATATTAAACATGGAGAAGTTATCTCCGTAAACAGGATAGTGGGCCAAGAAGGTTCCTGTTTTTATTATCCTTTGGTCATTGAATTTTCAGTGGTTAGCAGAGTGCCTGGCACAAAGTAAGCATTTAAATACTCCCTGAAAAACTCAATTTAACTACAGTGGCCAATGTTGGTACTATATGATTCAAGCCAAAGGACACATTTTTCCTTTTTGTTAATTAGTAAAGTATAAAAATGTACAAAAGTAGAAAGCAACATGTGCTGTTAGTCACCATCACACTATGAGAAAGTTGGTTTTTTCCCCAACTTTTGTGGGATGTGGTTTGTGGGGGCTTTGTTTGGGTCTTTGTTGAGAAGGATCTTTTGTTTCAAAACAAAATGTATTAACGATTTTTAAAAGATCAAAAATAAATATGGACTGATTATTAATCAATTCCATTCTGGTTTGTAACATTGCATTAGGGAAAGACTTTTCTCTTTCCTTTGTTCCTAGCCAAAAGAAAGGGAAAAATTTTTCTAGCAGGGAATCCTTTAGCAGCAATTGCCATTAGTCTCATTAATGTTAGCATGGTAACTAGAAGAACCCGGCAGAACTGTGGAATCTAGGGGAACAGCTAAAATATGTCAAGTGTAATTATATCTGCCATTCCTGCCTGCAAGGAGAATTCTTAAGTGAGGTATCTAGGAAGGGAGGGTGGTTACTTAACTTCCCTAAACTCAAGTTTTCTTATCTATAATATTGGCCTCAATGGTTCCTTCCAGATCTAAATCCATAATCTTACCATAGTAATGCTTTGGACCTATTTTCCCAACCTAATTTGCATTGCCAAGTTAGCAAGTCCTAGCCATGTTCCAGGCCCTATACTAATTGCTAGATCTACCCAAAAAAGGGCAAAAATAGTCTGTGTCCAAAGGTAATTGTCAAGGTCAAATTGTACTGTGCGGGACTAAAGAATCTTCTTCCATTTTCACAACAGAGATCATCACCATTTACTGAGCCCAAGATACCATCGCTAGGCAAATGAATACAGAAAGACTTTGGCTCCAAGTCTCAAGAAGTAAACAACCATTAGACAATGTGATACAGTGGATAGAGTACTGGACTTAGAATCAGAAAAGACCTGGGTTCCAATCCCACATCAGACATTTACCAGCTATATAACCTTGACCAAGTCACTTAACCTCCATGGGTAACCTTTGGAAAATATTGAATTAGTCTTAGAGAGAGGCACTCTTAGGAAACCCAAGTGGTACACAGGTAGGGTCTACAAGCTCTAGGAAAGCAGCTGAGGGGCTGCAGTGGGGTGGCTGCGTCTTCTCCTTCAGGCAATTAGTGTCTTTATTACCTTCCCCAGGCCAGTTGGTCAGTTCAGGAGAAAAAAAAGTCTGTGATAACAACATATTTCAGATACAGTCTTTTAAAAATTTTTTTTGTAATAAAGTATTTTATTTTTTCCCATTACATGTAAAGATAGTTCTCAACTTTTGTTTATACAAGCTTTCCAATTTCAGATTTTTCTCCCTCCCTCCCCCCCCCTCCCCTAGACAGCAGGCAATCTGATATAGGTTTATATATATATATATATATATATATATATAACATTAAACATATTTCTGCATTAGTCATGTTATAAGAGAAAAATCAGAGCAATGACAAAAAAACTCAAAATAGAAAAACAACAGCACCAAAGACATAAGAAATAGTATGGTTCATTCAGCATCTATACTCCACAGTTCTTTTTTTTCCTGGATTTGGAGATCCTCTTCCATCATGAGTTCCCTGGAACTCTTCTGTACCATTGCATTGGTGAGAAGAATATAGTCCATCACAGTAGATCAACACACAATGTTGATGATACTGTGTGTGTTCTTCTGGTTCTGGGATAGAGACGATACTGTGTACAATGTTCTTCTGGTAGAGGGATAGCCTTATCACTCTAGAGAGTAAACTGCTTAATCTCAGATGCTATTATTCAACCCTCTGATTATCCATCTCAAATGTTTGGTATTTCTTCTAGAGACATATATTTGTTCCTAGGTGTGTCATTTATTTTTTAGAGTAATAAGGAGAACCCTGTAATTGATCCTAATGCCAACAGGGTTTGAACTTTGAACACACTGTATCAACAAAGCCCATTTTCTCAGTTGAAGTAAAATTCCCAGTTTGGCCATGTCTGGTTAGAAAGGTTGGCTAGAGGGTGGTGCTCAAGGGCCTAATTTTACAGTTCCAATACTAGACACTACATTTTAGAAGGGATATTGGCAAGTTGAAGTATTTTGGGATGGTGAGCAGGCTGCAAACCATGTTATATGAATATTGATTGAAAGAAATGGAAATAATTAGGCTGAAAAAAAATGAACATAGCAGGACATAATAGTAGTGTTCAAATATTTGAAGGATTGTCACATGGAAAAGATATTAAACTTGTTCTCATTTGGCCCCCCCAAAACAGAACTAGCACCAATGGATTGATGTTACAGGCAGTCAGATTTAGTTTAACATAAAGGAAAGTTTTCTAATTATTAGAGCTATTCCCAAATGGAAAGGGCTACCCCATCCCTTGAGGTCTTCACGTAGAGATTGAATGACCACTTATTGAAGGTAAGATTGATGCTTTGAGGAGGGCTTGCCCTAGGCAACACCTCAGGGTACTTCTGACTTGAAATTTATCATTCGATGATCCCTGGAAGACCATTCATGGATTAATTGTTCCATGAATCCCTGCCAGTCACATCACAAAAATATATTACTAATCACAAGGTAGAGTGAGATAGTGTGAAAATCTTTAACCAATATCTGAAAAGTCAGGAAATATTAAGTTTTTGTGACATTTTCAAAGTACAGGGGATGACCTTATTTTGGTAAGTAACTTAAGATTTTATATATATATATATATGTGTGTGTGTGTGTGTGTGTTATGCACATGTGTGTGCATACACAATATACATATGTCACACACATATCTACATAAATACATATATAATATGTGTGTATGTATAAATATATATCTAAACACAAAGAGATGAGATACATATATGATAAATGTAAGATAGAGATGAGATAAATGTCAATGTTCATTGTTCACTTGTTTCAGTTATGTCTGACTCTTTGTGACCCCATTTGGGGTTTTCTTGGCAAAGATACTGAAGTGCTTTACCATTTCCTTCTCCAGCTCTTTTTACAGAGGAGAAAACTGAGGCAAACAGGGCTAAGTGATTTGCTCAGGATCACATAGATAGAAGAGAGGTTCGGTGCCATGTTCAAAGTCATGCAGGTCATAAAAGATCATGGCGGGGGCAGCTAGATAGCACAGTGGATAAAGCACCGGCCCTGGATTCAGGAGTACCTGAGTTCAAATCCGGCCTCGGACACTTGACACTTACTAGCTGTGTGACCCTGGGCAAGTCACTTAACCCCCATTGCCCTGCAAAAAAAAAAAAAAAAAAAAAAGATCATGGCATCAGATATGAGATTTGAAGTCAGGTCCTCTAACAACAAATCCATCATTCTTTCTACTATACCACACTATCTCCTTCCAGAGAAAGTATATCTGGTGGTTGCATTTCAACTTCATTTCAATGTAGCATAAATCTGCTCTGATGGAGAGAGTGCTGAAGGCCACAGGAAATTATATCTTCCCTGGACAGTTTGATCACTGTTCAGTTTCCTCATTAAAATGAGATTAGGTCATAGAGCTCTGGATTTTCTAGTAATGGAGACCTGAAGTAAGGGTTTAGTTTTCAATGTGGTTTGGAGATATAGTTGATTACCTTGGAGATAAGTCTGAATATGGAGAGAGTACAAATATACTTTTTAGAACAACAACATCCAAAGAAAACTGAATGCTGTGTAATTACAGTGACTAAGCTTGACTCCAAGGAAGAGAAAAGAACATGTGCCTCCTTCCTTTCTTTGCAGAGGTGCAGGACAATCAGTTTGGGATATTCTATGTGCTCTTCAGACTTAATTGTGGTATTTGTTTGTTTTGCTGAACTGCTCTCCATTTTCTATTTTATTCTTTGTCACAAAGGCTAGCTCTCATTGGTAAAGAATATATTGGAAATGAAGGTGACATAAAAATGAAAGATACTCTCAAAGATTGAAATGGACTTCTGATTTCACTGACTGGGAAGTTCCCTCCTATGATACAGTTCCCAACCCAACCTATCCATGCCTGACCATCCTGTGAGATTGTCGACCACTTCTTCCCATGTTTGCCACAAGCCATCTGCCTTCTTCACTTTCTTCTGACATCATGAAGATACCAGTGGAAAGCTTTTGTTGTTTATCTGTCATTCTTTTTTTTGTTTGTTTGTTTTGGTGGGGCAATTGGGGTTAAGTGACTTGCCCAGGGTCACACAGCTAGTAAGTGTTAAGTGTCTGAGGCCAGATTTGAACTCAGGTACTCCTGACTCCAGGGCTGGTGCTCTATCCACTGTGCCACCTAGCTGCCCCTGTTTATCTGTCATTCTTAACCCTCATCACTTAATCGCTTCATCTTTCCTTCTGATCATACAATTCTTTGCTAGCCTCTTGTTCTCCTTTGGAATTTCTTGTTGGTGATAAATAGTAGCCTGCTCACAAAACCAGGAAAATCTCCATTGCCTTCCATATGATATTAATTTTCAATTATTCAGGGATTGTTCATTACATATCTTCCAGGCATACACACACAAAAAAGGAAAGAATGTTGATATAAAAAAGATGGGGTTTTGCTTCCATGAGAAGCAATTCCCAAAGACAATCTAACCCTCTCTCCTTCTCCTGTTCAACTTGAAGCTTGGCTCATTGTCTAGATGTCTATCCAATATATACATACTGATGGATAAGCTCTGTAGGCTATCCATCCAAATGCATGTTGTAATCTGGGCAATAGACATTCTGCATTTGGTCTTTCTTCTATGAATGGCCACACCAAATTTCTTTGATTAGGAGTTTCTGCAATGTTCCAGAGCTTGATGCAATAAGAACAAAATATTTGTGAACAGAAATACCTGGAAGACATCATCATCCACAGGGAATCCTGGGTTCTCAACTTAGACTCTCTACTGACTCTCCTCCATCATTATGGCAAATATCTTTGGAAAGCATCTACCTAAAGTCCCACCTGGTGTTGATAATCAGAGGATCACTGAATACTGTCATGTATGTAGTTATATCTTTCAAGGAATCTTGAATGATACTGATACATGGATAAGTGGCATCTTATTGGAAAAAAAAAACTTGGTAAGGTGATTTTTTTTTTATCACATCAAATGCTTTATGTCATTGACAAATAAAACACGCAGTGGGAGCTTACATTCTCTACTCTTTTCAGAGAGTTGTGAAATGTTAAGGATGTAGGTCACTAATTAACATTGATTGCAAAACCTTGCTTGTTTCCTGCTAATATTCTCTTTCAGGTTACCTTTGATTCATGTATAGATGAGTTTTATAAAGATTTTGTATATGTGAGAAGACAGATCCACTTTTTAACTTTTTTTTATCAGTCTCTCAATACCCTCACAATTGTGTTTCCTCAAGCGTTTATTCTCTCTATACATATTTGGTCCAAACAGGCTGCAATTCCCATCTTTGTTCTTTTTAGTACCATTTTTATTTTTATTTTTTGTGCCCCTATAAACGCATTCATGACTGTCATGTTAGAATCTAAATGTGGTGGTTCCATTGGTTTTTTGTTGTTGTTTGTTTGTTTGTGTTTGGTTTTTTTTGGTGCGGCAATGAGGGTTAAGTGACTTGCCCAGGGTCACACAGCTGGTGAGTGTCAAGTGTCTGAGGCCAGATTTGAACTCAGGTCCTCCTAAATTCAGAGCTGGTGCTTTATCCACTGCACCACCTAGTTGCCCCCTCCATTGTTCTTTGTGGAGAAAACAGTTTATAATAATACATTTTTAATAAATCTTTTCCATTTTTCTTCTTTTTTTCCCCATTTTCATTCTTAAATGCCCTTGATTTGACTGCTTAGGTGGTTATCTCACAATGACTTCTTTAAACCGGACTGTTACTTTCTACTTTGAGATGCATGTGAGACTGAATGATAGGGTCCCTGCTCACTATGAGCCCAAAATTCAAGTATAGAGGCAGGATACCATACTTCACACAGTGTCTGACACACAGTAGTCACTTAATCAATGCTGCTTGACTGATACTACAGATCATCATATTGAAGAATAGAATATAAATCACAGAAGAGAGAGGAACAAAATGGTGCTGGGGTTAGGAAAGGTAGAGATCATTTCTGTTTGGCAAAATCAGGAAAAAGGTAGCATTGTGACATATGTAGCACAGCTAGGTGGCAAAATGGATAAAGCACTGACCCTGAAGTTGGGAGGATCTGAGTTCAAATTTCAACTCAGACACTTACTAGCTTTGTGGCCCTGCACAAATCACTTAACCCCAATTGCCTTAAACATCCAGGGCCATCTCTACTCTTCTTGAATCTTGTCACTGGACCCAGATGACTCTGTAAGAGAGAGTGAGGTTGGTGACCTTCCACAGCCCTCCCTCACTTCAATCCAATTTAGTGCAAGTCATGATATCACCCTGATGTCATGGTCTTCTTGGAGAATGAAGGGCAAACAACAACAGCATTGTGAGTGGAAGACCTAAATACTCTAACATCTATTAGACTTGTTTGGGACCTCTTTTCCATGACTATATTGACTGAGACAAGATGGGCAAATCTTTGTTGGTGTGGAGTTCTTAGTAAATAAGTGCTGTGAATGTAGAGGGTGTCCCAAAAGTTTTAGTGTGGTTTTAACCTTTAATATCTTAAAACTACACTAAGACTTTTGGGACAAGCTCTGTCTTTGGAAAGAAACAATGGATTGAACCAGATACAGTTCAAGAATCCTCTCTCTGATCCCCTATATCCCCAAGACTCCCTCTTCCAATATTTTCTTACTCTCCTTCATCATGCCTTAATCCCCACTTTGCCCTCTTGAGACCAAGATAACTAATTTTAGCAAATTGCCGAATGCTTTGTCCACAAAGGAAAGATGAGGGGCTTGGGGTTGGCGGGGGGTGACTATTAAAAGTTCATTTTCAGTTTCATTCTGCTTCAGGATTTGATTCTCATAGTTGAGAAAAGTATCAGTTTCCCCCTGCTCATACTGAGGAAACTAAATAACTATTAATAAGCTTGATGATCTAATTAAGAAGAGGACTTTTACTAATCCTTTAAAGCAAATGAATTACAACTCTGCACTCTGAAGTGACCCAGCAGATGAAACCATGCAGGGGAATAAAATCTGATTTCCATAGTTTATCAAAACCAAGATAAGAATCCACATTCTCTTATTAAAATCTGTTTAGCACAATTAAAGGATGAAATGTTGCCTCCTTTATCAGATTCTTGTTTGACAGCCCAGGGAACAGACCTACTTCTGACTCTTACCAAAGCTCTGAGCAGTGACTAATATGAATTTATCCTTATTCTACTCCCATGCAGCATGGGAGAAAGACTGAGAACAAGCCATTACAAACAAATGCATTTCTACCATCAGACTTTTTCCCTCTGCATGTTAGGCTAATGATAGCCTTTTATCATTTTATGAAGGCAATATTACTCAAAAACCTTGTTAAGCCACAGGGTTAACAAAACAAAAGCTGTGTGACACGATGGGATCCAGTTGAAAAAAAAAGTAAAGGACCAGAAGTCAAGAGATCTTGGCTTTGTCACTAATTAATCAGATAAATCACTTGACCTCTCTGGGTCTCTGAATATCCTCTTATGAATAATTGAAGGACCTGGGTTAGGCAGTCTCTCAGGTACTATCTGGCTTTAATTTAAAAAATCAGTGGCTCTGTTTCATAGCTGCAGCACTGAGCTAGAAATTCAATTCAATTTAATCCCCCCTGGAATGTAAGCTTCTCAAGGGCAGGGATTGTTTCCTTTTGGTTTTTTTCTACTTCAATGCCTTAGTAGAGTGCCTGACAAATAGCTGGAATTTAATGAATGTTTGTTGAACTGAATTGAATTAACAAATATTTATTAAGAAGCTACTCGATGAGAGACCTTAGGCTAAGTGTTGCAGATAATTTAAAGATGAAACCAAAAAAACAGATGAAATCCTAAGGGAGATAAATGCAAATTGCTCAACGAGTTCCAAGGCCAAGATGGCCTCTCCTATTAGAAATCTATTACTCACTAAAACAAATTCACAAATAACATCTTAATACACACAATGCTCCCCCTCTCTCACCCCCAAAATAAAAAAGAAAACAAAACCTCAAATAATATTCTAATTCATTGGGTGCCATTTTCTTGTCTGTTCAGAGAGAGACAAAGTGCCTTACCTAAAAACATGGGCAGTGAATGACAGAGCCAAAGTTGGATTCTAGACCAGAATTCTTTCTACTATCCCTTGAATCCTGATAAGAGAAGCAGTATAGCATAACAGGAAGAACATTGGTTGTGGGATAGTGTGAGAAAATTATTAATAATAGAGCCAGGCCTGACTTTTCTTAAGGTCAGCCCAGAGTCAGGAAGTTACCTCATTCAAAACTACACCTACCTGAGCCTGGCCCTCAGAGGGTGTTTTCTCTGACCTCAGCACATTCTGCTCATGAACTGCCTTCAAGTCCAATGAACCAATGTATTTGGGTGAAACTAACCAATTAGCTTGGAGCATGTGTAGGGACCTCCTCTCTTCTAGACACGCAGGTAGCTTCTGCTCTTACAGGCAGAGGGACTTATTCTTTTTGGCCTGAGACTCAGAGGTGGTGGGTGCATGCCTTGTTTTAGGTATGTAGGGCTTCTGAACTTTCTGAACTCCACATGTCCTCTCTTTACTAGTATTTAATATACTTTAATAAATGCTTAATGACCAAAACTGGTGCGGTAGCCTCTAATTTCTAAGTAACAAATATATGATAAACCCTAGCTAATTTTCCCTATACTTGGGACAGAAATAGGGTAACCACATTTAATTTTACTCATCACAATAGGAAGATCTATGTTCAAATCTTAGTTCAGCTACTCACTACTAAAGTGATCTAGGCAAACTTTCTTACCAGCAAAACAAGGACTCTGAACAAATTGATCATTTGTATGCCTGTTGCCTAGCACAAAAGCTTTTCAACATAGTAGGTACTTAACAAATATGTCCAGAATTGAATTTTTTAGTGAAATCTCTAAGGTCCTTCACTGTTCTAAAGTTCTATGATCCCTATTCAGAATTAAATGTGTCATTACCTTCAACTAAAGAAACTCATAGACTGAAAATTTTTACAATACAAAGGATTGAAGATGTAATAATAATATGAGAAGTGTTAGAATTGTTTCTGCTTAAATATTCTCAACAATACAATCATCCAAGACAATCCCAAAGGACTGTTGATGAAACATACTATCTACCTCCAAAGAAAGAACTGATATTGATAGAACATAGACTGAAGCTTGCTATTTTTCACTTTCTTTCATTTTTTTCTTTTATTCAAGTTTTCTGGTACAAAATGACAAATTTGGTAATGTTTTACAAAATCATGTATGTATAACCCATATCTAATTGCTTACCACCTGAGGGAGGGGTTTGGGGGGGAGGGAAGGAGGGATAAAAATTGGAACTCAAAACTATAAATAAAAATGTTTATTACTTAAAAAAAAAGAATTGGTTTTGGAGTTAGGGGCTTCTGTCAAAGATCTCTTCAAATCACAACATAGAACTTCCTTTGGTGCTGAAGGAAGCTCTAGGATGAGAAGATAGCTGAGTAATGGTGGAAAAGTGCAGAGTCAGAAGCACAGTTTTATATGAAGCATTATATAAATTTGGCTAGTAGTAGTAATGGTAGTGGTAGTGGTAGGAGTAGGAGTAGGAATATTTACCATGCTCAGACTACAAAGGGTGTATTATTTTTAGTCCTGGCTACTACATTTAAGGAAAGATATTGTAAATTCCTAGAGGGCAATACCTTTGTCTTTGAATCTCTAGCATCTAGAAATGTGTACCTAGCACATAGTAGGTGAATAATAAATGCTTGTTGAAGTGAAGCTAAAGAGCCACCAGGATGGAAAAGAATTAGGGTGTTTATCCTGGAGAAGACAGGGATGGAGAGGGGGGAAGAAAATATGAATGTTATCATTAGGTATTTACTGGGCTGTCACAAGGAAGAGGGATTAAAATTGTTCTTATTAGACCAGAAACAATGAGTAGAACTTTTGAGAAGGTGAATTTAGGCTTGATGAAAGGAACAGCTTCCTAGCAATTAGAATTGTTCCAAAATGGAATGGGATGCCTGGAGAAGGATGGCAAGAGCCATTTGTATAGTGCCTACAGTGTGGCAAACACTTTACAAACACAATCTCATTTGATTAATATTTATACTGACTATATATTTATATGTAATTATGTATTATACATTTATGCATATAATTACATATGTTATACTCATACATGACTTTTATTTATATTTCCTCACAACAACCCTGTGAGGTGCTACTGTTACTATCCCCATTACTATGGCCAAATGAGGAAACTAAGGCAAAGTGGTTTGGCCAGGGTCACACACTTTAGTAAGTGTAGGATTTGAACTCAGGTCTTCCTTACTCTTCATTGGTTCTTCCTCTTCGGAGACATCCCAGCAAAGGGTAGATAAGCGCTTTTGGAGGAAGCTGTAGAGAGAATCTTTTCTTCGATTATGGATTAGGTACTGTAACAATTGGAATGACACCACCTGCTGGAGACTTACTGTAGCAAAGCTCCACCATGAGGAGAGGGCCTCTGAGGGCAAGCCATGTGGTCAAGGTCCTTAACCTCAGGAAGTGACATTTGCTCGTGGGTACTATCAAGACTACCAGCCAATCAACTTGAGGAGCCTCCCATTCCTGGGAGGAGGACAGGAAGTAGGAAGCAGATGCTGGTGGAGGGGTTCTGTCTCTTTTTGGTTCCTGACCTTGCCATGGTGGGTTGGATGATAGGGTCACTTAGAAATAGTTAGATTTTTACCTTTCTCTGTGATCCTAATGCTCTTTAATAAATACTTAAGCATTTAAATACTCTTGCTAAAGCTTATAATTTATTGGCGACCACTCATTAGATTTTAAATAGTTTAGCTAAAATTTTAGCCCCTTATAGTGACCGGGTCACTTCCATAACTTCCAACCCTGAGATTCTGTGGTTCAGGGATATTTTTGATAGAGCTATTAGAAAGTTATGAAGAATCTTTAATAGATTATTCCTGATGGACCTTTGTCTGTTTGGTTCCCACTATATAATTTAAAGTAAATCTTGAAGCACTATATAAATGTCAACTATTAAAATCTTATTTAGGAAATAAAGATTCAGACAATAAATGTTCATTTGAATAAATTGTTCATTTGAAATTTAACTTCCTACTATTGTTGGATGACACTAATCTCTCAGAAAACAATCAAAATAAGACACTGACTTTCTGAATATCAAAAAGGGACTTTCAGGCCTCAGTTAATACATAGTCTTCACTAAGACTCATCTTCTTTTTGTTTGTGATCCTAACAATCTTTTTTTTTTTTTTTTTATGGGGCAATGTGGGTTAAGTGGCTTACCCAGGGTCACATTGTTAGTAAATGTCAAGTGTCTGAGGCCGAATTTGAACTCAGGTCCTCCTGAATCCAGGGCCGGTGCTTTATCCACTGGGCCACCTAGCTGCCTGATCCTAATAATCATAAATGAATACAAACATTTCAGTTTACTAAGAAGCACAAGAAAGAGGTTTAACATGTTTTCTCAAAATAACCCTTTTCTCAAAAACAGGCATTAGTAAAATTAAGATCCACATGTCCCAGTGTGTAAAGGATTATTCCAAAGTGCTAGCTGGCTCATTGGAATTCCAAAGGGCAGTGATGAAAGTTGATCATTTACTCTGATAATCAGGAAGGATTACAACAGTTGCTTAAACTGGTTTGAGTGAGGCTAGGTAGCACAGTGGGTACGTGCTGAGCCTGGAGTCAGAAAGATTCATCTTCTTAAATTCAAATCTGGCCTCAGACATTTGCTAGCTGTGTGGCCCTGGGTAAGTCACTTAACCCTGTTTACCTCAGTTTCTTCATCTGTAAGATGAACTGAAGGAAAAAGTGGCAAAGCACTGCAATATCTTTGTCAAGAAATCTTTTTTCCTCTTTTTTTCTGTCCTTTTTTATTTTTATTGTTTTAAATCATAAAAGTATTTTATTATTTTTCTAGTTACATATAGAGATTGTTTTCAACATTTGGGGGGTGGGGTGGGGCAGTGAGGGTTAAGTGACTTGCCCAGGGTCACACAGCTAGTAAGTATCAGGTGTCTGAAGCCGGATTTGAACTCAAGTCCTCCTGAATCCAGAGCCAGTGCTTTATCCATTGTGCCACCTAGCTTCCCCCTCAACATTTGTTTTTATAATATTTCTGGAAAGGTTTCAGGTATTCCCTGAACTCAGATTGAATCTGTTTTCCAAGGCCCAATTTTGCCAACTAAAGAAAAGTTGATTTAGCCACATGGTGATTTTTTTTTTTTGGATGGCCTTGGCAATCCATGAAATGTATGGCATCAAGAATTGAACATAATGCTCCAGATGTGGTCTGACCAAGGTAGAGTAGAAATATCATCTTATTCCTGAGCAATAACTCCTCTCTCTAAGACTGATTTAACTTTCTTCGCTTCCATCTTACACTGTTTACTCATACTCTAACTGTTGTCCACTGAAATTGCCACTTGTTTTTCAGATGAACTCTTGTGTCTCCATGTCTCCTCCATTTTGTGCTTGCAAAGTAGATTGCTGAACTCAAGTATAAGCCTCTGGGCAATCTCATCTCAGATTTAGGCCAACATTCTAGCCCATAAAGGTCTTATTGAGTCCTAGATTTGTCCTCTGGTGTGTTAGCTATCTTTCCTGGCTTTCAAATTAGAAGTGATTTGCTTAGATCCACTAAAGCAACAGGCCTTTGCCTGTAGGGATTGCACCCAAGGCCTAGTTTTTTGAATCCCATTGATGTTAATGATGCTCCTTCATAACAGCAAAGAAATTTTTAACATTAACAGGTTTAATGATGATGTTCTATGTGTTGTCTAGCAGTTTCAGCATAAAAGGTCAGGTAGAAAGACATTAGCATTTTATGAAATGGACCTTTAAAGGTTAGCACTTCATGTATTGGGATTAAAACTATTATCCAACATTTATTTTTTCCTCTCAGGGGATAGAGTTTTGAGAGGAAGATGATGTTTTAGGGGAAACATGATTTTTTTTCTTCTAGTAGGATATAAAATAAGTTAGGGTTGAAGGAAGAAAAATGGCAATGTTCACACTGAGCCAAATTCTAAATCCTTTTTGAACAATAAATTTAATGATTTAAGAGTTTTCCTTTTCCTAGGGAAAAAAAGAGAAAGAATGCTCTTACTTACTGAATGAGGTAACTAGCCATAACCAGTCCTGGGAAAAATTGTTAAATGAAAAAAAAAATTCATCTTTGGTAACTTCCTAGAGCAGTGTAATAGTATGCAAAATGTGCTCTTTTGGAGGCAGAGGACCTGGTCTGAACCTTACCATTCATATCGCCTTGGATCAATCACTTAAATTATCTGTGCAAAGGTTTTCTTATTTAGGAAATAAGAAGGTTGGATTAGATATCCTTCAACATCTCTTCCAGCACCAAAGTCTACTGTTTTGTTTATGCATGTATGTGTATGTGTGTGCACATGCGTGCGTGCATGCGTGCGTGTGTGTGTGTGTGTTTGTATCCCCAGGACCTAGAAGAATCTGGTCCATAGAATTCTTGTTGATCGATTTATTAATTGCAATCATCTCCCACTGTTTGACTATTTTCTTCTCCAGGTAATCGTCCCATGCCTTATTCCTATGAAAGTGTTATTCTCAGCTACTTGTCAGCTAATGCTCTTCTGTCATTGATTCAGGGATATGCTGAAGCCAGAGCAGAGGTGTCACTTTCATAGGGATAAATTGTCAGTGGGAGAATCTACACCTTGGAAATAGGCAAACGCTACAAATTCAGGCTTGATTTCCTGTTTTGTTGATTGTCTAGACATAAGTAAGTGATGGAGGAATGTTAATAATGTATATTAAGCTTAAAAATGTGTCCTGCATGCATTTTTCCCCCTGGAGAGTCACTTATAAACATTTACCAGAACACTCTTGCCTAGACGTCCTACTCCCCAAGGGATTTATATCATAAGTTGTCATATATGACCAGGCTGAAGGAATTGAGAATATTTAGCCTAAAGAAGAGAAGACTTGTGGGGGCATGGTATCTATGTTCAAATATTGGAAGGGCTTTCACGGAGAGATAGAATTTGTTCTTTTGACCTGTGAGGAGAGAACCAGGAAATTTCAAGGTAAAAAAAATGCAAAGAGACAAATTTAAGCCTATTGCTAAAGGGGGAAAAAATCTAACAATTTGAGCTGTATCAAAGGGCAGTGGGCTGCTTTTAGCGGTGGTGGGACTGCTTCCATAAAGGTCTTTAAGTAAAGCATGGAGGACTACTTATTATGTGTGTTACTGTGGAGATTCATTTTGTTCATAGGTAAGCCTCTGGTAAGGTCTCTTCCCACTCATATTCTGTGATTCTGTGAGGTGATTCTTGGAAAGTAATAAGTCTTTAAGACTCAAAAAAGGGTCTAACAGTGGAATTTCAGACACTATGACAAGGGGTGGAGACTGATGTGGTACAAGGGGGAGCCCTTACCCCTTCTTGTTTCAAATCTCTGGTGAGGTCCTCATGGAAAGAACTTTTGTCGTGTCTCTTAAGCTGTACTTGATGAATGATGGATGAGTGATAGGCAGGAGAGATGGTGCTGCTGTTCATGGGAAATCTCCCTTGGGAATCTTGATGCATCTGGGTCTGCAGTTGGTACAGTGAAGCAAGGCGAATATCTCAGCCTCTAAACGAAGTCCCTTGGATTTGTGTGAGACACATGAACTCCTTACCTTCATTTAGTACTGTGTGTCCCTGATCTAATCTGCATTGACTTCCTGAATTTTGTACCATTTCTCTGAACTCTCTTTGATTTATGCCTTGCCCTCCCTCGGATTTAATCACCCTATGAAATCTTGCTTGACACTCATTGACTTCACAGAGTTCTAAATACTCTTCTGGATGATGATGAATCAGTCAAGGTAGGGTTGTACATTGGAAAGGGGGTAGGTTTTTTGGAATCAAAGGACATGGATTTGAATCTCAGCTCTGCCATTTGTAACCTGTGAGAATTCTGGCAAATTGCTTAACATCTGTGGACCTACCTTGATTTCTTCATCTGTAAAATGAGGACATTGGTCTAGATGATTCCTTAAGGTTCTTTCTAGCAAAAAAAAATATGGGGGGCAGCTAGGTGGCACAGTGGATAGAGCACTGACCCTGGAGTCAGGAGGACCTGAGTTCAAATCCGGCCTCAGACACTTAACACTTATTAGCTGTGTGACCCTGGGCAAGTCACTTAACCCCAATTGCCTCACAAAAAAAAAATGATCCTATTGCCCACCCTCTTTCTTTGGAAGCCTTTTCTCAATTAGTCTCTCTTTATTTTCCTTAATCAATTGTCAGCTATTCTGGGACAAATCATAGCTATCTTCAAATATCCAAAAGGATGTCAAAAGAAAAGAAGCTAGAACAGAAGATCAGTGGTTAGTAACCAGTGAAATAGAGGGTGGGAGAGAGAATAGAGAATCCAAAAGACTTGAGATGTAGATAGCTTTTCTATATCTGTTCATCGACATGTTATATCCCTATTTAGAACATAAGCTCTTAGATGACAGGAATTGTTCCCTCCTCCCCTTTTGTTTTATATTTCTACCACTAACCCACAGCTTACATAGTAAGCAAAGTAGGTCCCAATTAGGATGAATAATGAATTCCCTGAAGGTATAATATACTTGAAATTATAATTATGTTAAATATGGTAATTAATTCCAACCCAATGGAAATATTCTGCATGAATTCAAATAATGGGACTACTTCAGGGGGTTCATTCTTCTCACTAATAGGGGATGTAGCTGCATTCAATAAATGCTTCTTGGTTGGTTGATTAATATGTTAAAATTTAATAGGGATAAATCTTGCACGGACTTCACAAAATCAGTTTCATAAGCACAAGTTAGAGAAGGTGTTCCAAGGCAGGATTTCTGAGAAAGATCAGGATATTTAGGGACTAGTAAGTTTGATATGAGTTAATACCATAATACTGAATTCTACATGCATTTATTAGGTTCTCATCTGTGCCAGACATTGGTCTAGACTTTGGGATTACAAAGATAAACAAGTAAGCAGCTTGAACCTTCAACAGCTTACATTTTTCTAGTATGGAACAACATGAAATTGATGTACATGGAACTAATAAGTAAATGAGAAAAGTATGTAAAATAATTATGAAGTTATTTTTGAGGCTCCAGAAGAGAAAAGAGAACATTAATGACTGAGGGAATCTTCTTATAGGAGGTGGCATTTGGGCTGTTCCCATAAAGGAGCTTATGATGTTAAGAAGTGAATGTGATGATGGTGAGCACTGTTCCAGATGGAGATAAAATATTGTGTAAGAGTAACATCAAGTTGGCCATTTTGGCTGTAATATAAAGAGTGTCCTAGAGACTAAAGTGTATTTGCCTAATTTGGAAAGATAGATTGGAGTCAGATTAGAAAGGTCTTTAAGTGCTAAATAGCCACAAAAATTAATTATCTTTTTCCCCATTAGGGGACTCATAGCTTCCAGAAAAACAGGGAAGATAGTCTCACTGTACTGTATCCTAATTTGCCCACATCTGGTATATTCAGTTCTGGGAGACATATTTTAGAAGGATATACATACACATATACATACATACCTCTCTCTCTCTCTCTCTCTCTCTCTCTCTCTCTCTCTCTCTCTTTGTAAGCTGGAGGGCATCCAAACATAGGCAACCTGTTTGTGGAGTCCCCAACTCCATCCAGGGCTAGGTCAAGTGCCAGCTCCTACATGAGGCCTTTGCTAATCCCCACTGATTGTTGCTGTTTCTTTGTCTTCTTCTCCCATCTCTTTGTATATATTTTGTATTTATTTGTCTCTATTGCTATTGTTTCCTTGATTTAAATGTAAAATTTTTGAAATGAAGGACCATTTAATTTTTGTCTGTTGAAGGATAATAAAGGGCCTTGAATTCATGCCATATAGGATCAAATGAAGGTTATAAAGATGAAGAGAAGACTTGGGCGGGTGTTGTAATAGGTGGGCATACTATGTGCATTTAAGTATTTGAAGGACCATCATGTGAAAGAGGCACAGGTTTATCCTATTTAGCCCCATGAGGCAGAGCAAGCAGCAAGGCAGGAAGATGAAAAGAAGACAGTTTTGGCTTCTGAGGCTTCTACTTTGATGTAAGGACGTACTTGCTTAGAGTTAGAGCCATCCAGAATGGCAAGGAGCTGGGTCATAATCCCACATCACTGTAGATTTTCAAGCAAATTCTGGATGATCATTTGGTGGTTATGTTGTAGGAGAAATTCTCATGCCAGTGTGGTTGGATCTGGATCAAGCTCCATCTGGACCCAGTGCTCCCTTCTGACTCTGTGATCTTATCCTGCTTAAAACTTTACCTTCATTCTGGAGAGCTCATTCTTATTTGTTTGGTTGGTTTTGGTTTTCACTAAAATGATGGATATATCTGAGAAGCAGTTCATATTTCTCAGGACTAAAGCTTCTTGGAGCCACAGGTTGGAGTTGATTGCCAGGTGAACACCAAAGGTAGGGGAGAAGCCCTGATAAGGACTCACTAAGCCCTCACACCAGAGGTGCTAGTATCCCCTGAACACCCCATACACCATACACAAGTAAAACCATCTCATCAGTCAGGTTAAATCAGGCTGAGGATAACCTAAGGGCTTCTAACTCATTGGGAAATTATAGGGATGTCTACCCCAACCATGTGAAGTTTCCCCTGGTGGAAAGGCAGATCAGAACAATTTGTTCCAATGGCTAGGAAGGCAGCTGAAGTAGGTGCAGTGGAGCACTTAAAGCCTGATCAGACACTGAAAATGCCAAAGCCATCCACTGCATCCTAGGCCATTATCAGGCATCTTGTCTTTTGTCTTGCCACTGGACTTCAGTGATTTTGGAAGAGAGAGTGAGGCTAATGACTGTGCAGTTCTGCCTTATTTAAATCCAATTCATGTAGGAGACAAGACATCACCCTGTGATGTCATTGGTCCCCTTTGAAAATGAAAGGCAAAGAACTACAGTATTTCTCAGGATAAAATAAATGAGTGTCTTCCCATTGGGACTTATCCCATATAGAGGTGATTCTTTCTTTCCTAGAAATATGCATAGTTCATAAAGAGTAAATGAAAAAAGCTGGTGACAAAAGCAGTTAAGTAGATAACTTGCTAATTTTTTTTACTCCAACTTTGACAGTTCAGGTCTTGTACTTTCATGTATGTTTAATAATAGCTTTTCAAATGCCCTGCACAAAATGTATACTGACCTCTCCCCCAGGACCCTTTCTTTTTTAAAATTAGATTTTATTAATATTTCCTGTTTCTTATATCACCATAATTATCCCAAATATCCATTTCTCTCCCCCTCTCAGATAGCTATCCCATAGGACAAATAGTATTTTTAAGAGAATAAAAACTCAGCCCAACTGATTAATACATTGAAAAAAATTTTAAATGGCCATTATGTAATGCCTATTGACCTTCCCCTTCCATGAAGAGGTAGATCAGGGGTGTATACATACACACATGCCCGCATGCATGCACACACATAATCTAGCAACTTCTAGAAAAAAAAAATGGAAAGAATTCTAAATTCCTACATGTTGTGAATTTGGAGCCTATAAGAAGGATTGAACTCTGTAAACAAAAGTGGTGTTGAACACATTACAAGATAACCAATGTTGACATCATCAGTAAGATAAATCCTGGATTCAGAAGGGAAATCCAGCTGTTCGAAGGACTGAGCTAAATCAACATCCACAAAAAAATCTGACAAAAGCATTCATGGCTACCTGGGAGGCATTTGTTCAGGTCCTCAGACTGGAAGTATAGAATTATGACTAATGGGGGGCATCTCATATTTTTGCTTTTCACAGATGATTTATACCTTTTTTATAGTTGCCATTTCAGAAGTTCAAGAAAAGCCACACAAACAGCAGAGGGTCTGATGGGATCAGAGGTGACATTTAATAACACAAAGGGGATGTGAAGTGAACACCAACCATAAGGCATAGTGCCCACAGTGGTTTGGAGATCGAAAGGGTAAGGAGATTTTTGTGCCACTTAGTCACCAATTATAGCAATATAAAAACATGGATGAAAAATGAATCTAAAACATCAAGCCATCTGGGTTAATTTCAGTCATGTCAATTTCCTGATGATTAAAATTTTTATATTGTTGTTCTGTACTTCAGAGGCTTCAAATGGGCTGCATTGAAGGTCTGAATCAGATTAAAATGTGATTGGGAAATATTTAACAAAATAAATAAAAATACACTGACACAAATAATGCTAATTTATGCTTTTTGAAGCCAATTTCTAGCCCGAAGGGATCCTTATGTATTGTTTAGTGATCCCCATTTCTTTTTTGAGTTTGACACCACTGCTGTACTTGAGAAAGAAAAAAAAATTAGAGGAACATTTCCATTTATAAAGAACAGGAGAAAAAAGAGAATTGTACATGAAACCATGGATCTCTATTACATAGAAATTTTAAAAATATAATCAGTTTGATGGTTTCAAAGTTTTCCTGCTTGTCTGTGTTTTTCTCTGAACTTCCTTCTGTTCTCTTCTCTGAATTCTACATCAACACATTTTCTTTCCCTTGTACTCTTTTTTTTGGGAGCCATCATTGATACTATGGCCCTTAACTCCCCAATTCTCTCTATCACACAATGATCATGTCTAATTCCACACCTCTAGGCCATTTCCTGTCAGAATATGTTTCTTTTAAATAATTTTGTGAAAAAAAGAAAACAAAAGAAAGGAAAATAAATTTGTGTTTTTCCTCTGGGTAATCCTTTGGTAGTTTGTTTGGAATGGCACTGTATAAGAAAGTTAATTAAGGTCATATTATCATTTTTATTACATTGATATTGTGCAAACATGAGCAATGAATATCTCTCCAATTATTTAGGTCTACCTTTTATTTCTGAAGAGTGTTTCATATAATTCCTGTGAGTCTTTGGAAATGCTATGAATCATTGTTTTGATTTAAGACTTTCACTAAGAAATTCAGTCTTTCATAATTGATTGTTGTTTCAATGTTTCTTACTGTGTACAACATTCTTCTGGTTATGCTCACTTCATTTTGTATCATTCATGTAAATCTTCCCAGGTTTTTCTGAAATTATTCCCTTTGTCATTATAACACAATAGTGTTACATCAAAATCATATACCAAAACTTCTTTAGTCATTCCCCAACTGATGGGCAGCCCCTCAATTTCCAATTATTTGCCACCAAATAAAGAGCTTCTATAAATATTTTTAACACATAGGTCCTTGTCCTTTACCTTTGATATCTCTGGGATACAGGCTGAGTAGTGGTATTGCTGGTCAAAAAGGTATGCAGAATTTTATAGCCCTTTCAATATAGTTTCAATTTTTCTCCAGTATGATTGAACAAGTTTGTAGTTCTATCAACAATGAATTGATGTCCTATTTTTCCATATCCCCTCCAACATTTATCATTTTTTTCCCTGTCATATTAGCCAATCTGCTAGGTGTGGGTTGGTATCTCAGAGTTGCTTTTATTTGTATTTCTTTAATTATAAGTGACTTAGATTAGAGTTTTGATTTATTCACCTTAAAATTACCTTTTAATGTCCTTTAACCATTTATCAAGTGGGCAATGACCAGTCCCTAAATTTAGCCTGGTGTGAATTTTCATAATTACAGGTCTATTTCTTATAAACAGCATATTTTTGGATTCTGTTTTCTAAATAATCACTTTCTCCTTATATTTATGAATGAGTCATTTTTATTTACATTTATTGCTGTGATTATTAATTGTATACTTCTTTTTATCATAATGTCTTATACTTTTTCCTCTCTTCCTCCCTACTGACTTTCTCCACCATGTTTATATGCTCTTCTCATGCCATTGTTGAGAAATAGTGTTTCACTCCCTTCTTCATTTCCTTCCTAGTATATTTCTTTTCCCTTCTTTTTTCTTACTATTCTTAAGACTTTCAAAACACAATGCTCCCCCTGCCCTCCCCAACCTAGGCCTCTGTTTACTTTATTTAACTCCCTCTGAAAATATTAGGATTTTGAAAGGGATACTTTTCTCTTCTCACCCTATCAGAATCTAAATATTTTATTATCATTTAGCTCCTTCTAATTACTCAAATGCATTTACTCTTTTAAGTTTCTCTTTACTTCTGTGGTTTCATTCAAAAGTTTCTATTCAGCTTTGGTTTTTACATCAGTAATGATCAAACGTCCTGTATACCATTAAAAATGCCCCCAATACTTTTTTCATTTGTTTTGTTTGGTTTTTGTTGCTTTTTAAAATTTAAAACAATTATTTATTTATTTTTATTTTTCTCAGTTACATGTAAAGTATTTTCTGAGTTTCAAATTTTTCTCCCACCCTTCCCTCCCTCCTCCTGAAGCCAGTAAGCAATTTGATATAGGTTATGCATTACAATCATGTTAAACATATTTTCATATTAATTAGAAACAAATAGGGGATAAGATCGTGGTTAAACAGACTAAATTCAGGAACAGGGTACTTAGGGAGTTTAAAAGATCCATTTGAAAATTTAAATAGAAAACAGCCAGTACTTTAGCAGTAATTCAGATTTAAAGGGACAGGGTAGGGGAAATTTCTTACCCAACCGGAAGATCAGAAGACGGATGTTTCAGCTTTCCTCTTCCTGGTCAGCCATCTGTAATGGGCTAAAATTCTAGCTAGTCTATCTAAAATATCTAATGAGTGGTTGCCAATAAATTATAAGCTTTAGCAAGAGTTAGACTTTTAAGCATTTATTAAGGAGAATAAAAATTTGGTGAAGAGAAAGAGAAAGGCCTAGATTCAGCTATCTATTAAAGGGAGAGCGCATTTCTCGCTCCACTCTCCACCATAGTCCTGATGAAAGAGACAGAGCGTCAGCCTTGCCCCCTTTTCCTCCCACAAGCAAACATCACTTCCTGATGCCAAAGAAAAGCCGCGTGGCCTTGCCCTCAGAGGCCTTCTCCTCATGGTGGAGCTTTCCTATAGTAAGTCTCCAGCAGGTGGCATCATTCAAATCGTTACAGTAGTCAAAATGCATTTCTTAATGTTCTCTCTCTCATCTTTGGTCATAAATTCTTCCCCTCTCCACAATTCTCACAAGTAAACTATTCCTTTTTTTTTTTTTTCTAATTCACCTATGGTATTACCCTTTATGTCTAGACCTTATACCCATTTTGACCTTACTTTGGTGTATGGTGTAAGATCCCAAATCCTATAGTATTATATTGTCTTTCAATAAGTTATTCTTGGTTTTAAAGCTTTATCATTTGTCTTTTGGGATACTATATTCCAATATTTTGTCTTCTTTTTGGTAGCTGCTGCCAAGTGTTCTGTGATCCTAACAGTATTTTCTTGATACTTGAACAACTTCTTTCTGGCTGCTCAAAGTACTTTTTATTTAGAAACTCTAGGTTTTGGTTTTTATATTCCTTGGTGTTTCTATTTGTGTTTCTTTCAAAAGGTACTTGATAGATTTTTACACAATTTTTACTTTGCCTTCTTTTTCAAACAGAGGTAGGCATAATACCATAATAATAATAATAATATCATCTAGCATTTTTATAATGCTTTAAAATTTGCAAAACACTTTACAAATAACTTCCCTTTTTTATCTTCACAACAACCTTGGAAGTGTGTCAAGAAAATGGAACTCAGGGGTTCACCTGGAGATTGATTTAAACTGATCGAACTGGATAAGGTGACTGACTACAGAATGGCTTACTAGATTGTAAGCACATCTGGTGGGTACTTAAGGGTACTTAAGAAAGGAATTGTTCTCAGAAGCTAAAAACTTTGAACTTTACATCCAGACCACCTTCAGGTCCAGTGAACCAATGAATTTGAATGACACTAGCCAATCAGCTTGAAGAACCTCCCATTTCTGGGAGGGGAACATGAAGCAGGAAGTAGACACTGGGGAGAGTCTTTTTCCTCTTTTGGTGCGAGAGATTGGCGTGGTGGCAGAAGAATTCAGAAGGGGGAGCTCAGGAAGGTTAGGATTGTCAGGTTATAGGAAATCTGTTCTCAATCTTTCTCTTTCTTTTATTATCTTTCAATAAACCCTTAAAAACCTAAGCTCTTTTATTGGTGATTTTAGGCAGTTTCCCCCCAAAACTGGGGGGACAGATTAGAACCCACATTTAGAATTTTAAATAACACAGTTGATAGATAATAAAATCTCCATTTTATAGATGAGGAAACTGAGCTACAGAGAAGTTTAGCAACTTGACCCAGGTCACACAGCTACTTAAATATCTGAGGCAGGATTTGAATTTAAGACTTCCTAACCTCAAATTTAAGACTTTATATGCCACTGTTTACAATATTTTTTAAAATATGGGACCTAGGGTTTTTTTTTTTCATTTGGCCATAGTTTTTAGGGAGTCTAATGATTCTTAAATTTTCTCTCCTTCATTTATTTCATGGATTTTAGTATCTTCTTTTTACTCATATGCATAGCCTTCATTCCTGAATTGGGAATTTATGCCAGAGCATACCAAAGTCTATTTCCTTCACTCACTCTTTGGATAGGGTGGCCTGACTCTGAAGGTGACATCAATTTTCTGTCCTCATATCCTTGGCTTCTCTCCATCCCACTTCACCTCCCAAACTGTTTATTTTCTCAGGGTGCTAGAAGGTTTCATACTTCCAGAACTATCTAAGCTATGTGTATTTTGTTCTTTCTATCTGGAACATCTGAAATGTTTGCCTTTTACTTCTGGTTGCTCAGAGTGTTACTGTCTCCTAAACCCACATACCTTGTTAAGAAATGTCAGAAGAGAATAATACATGAACAGAAACTTTGGGTCAAACAGCATCCAGTGGTGGGCTAGGCAAAAGCAGCAACAGTAGAGTCCAGAATTCTTGATTCTGATATTCAGTAGATCTATGTTTATATCATACTAAATAATGAGCAATTTAAATAAAGACCATAGAATAAATATTCTAGGCACTTCACTAGGCATAAGACACACAAAGGTAAGACAAAACAGTTTCTGCCTTAAACTATTTTATACTCTATCATCATAAAATATCTCCATGATGTCAGATACAGTTTCGTTTTTGTATGTGCATTCTTAGCATCTAGCACAAGGGCATATGGGTGTCTGTTTGATTTGTCAATTGGTTATCAAAGAGAATAAATAAATTTAAAGTAAATGAAAGCATGATATGTGTCTTGGTGAAGTCCAAACTTGATTCCAAGAAAGATTCAAGGATCACTTTTGGGCAGAAAATTGAGTAGGGGGAAAGAATGATCAGCAAACCCTTCACAGACTTTAATAAAGGGGAGGATTTCCTCTGTTGGAAGTGGGGAAAGTGGGGGGAAAAGAGGAATAGTGAGAACAAAAGCAGAAATACCAGAAAAGGCTAAGATGAAATCAGGGACCTTTGTCAATACTTCAATTTAGTTAAAACATGGAGCCCATGAAGGGGGAATGATAGTGAAAGACAAAACTCAAAAGTCAGGATGGAGTCCAATAATGTATGGTCTTGATTGTCAATAGTCAAGAATATTCTGAATGACTAGGGAAGTAGATCTCTGACAAAAAAAAATCTGCTATGGAAAATCTGCAAAATTTATAATTTATACTGGCAATCACAATTTTACTGTACCAGAATTCTTTTGTACATTTATTCTGCTTCCTTCTTCTTGTGACTTTTTAGAAAGTATAACACTCTATAATAAACACATAAGTCTGATGGGGATCAAAGGACGAAATGTGCATATGCAAACATGATATGGATAAAGACACTCATGATTCCTCATTTCACTGCCATCTATGAATGAAATTCCATCATATCATAGATATAGAGCTAGTAAGAACTTTAGGGGTCATCTGGTCTGACCACATCATTTTATAAACAGGGAAAATGAGGCTCAAAAATGACTGACCAAAGGTCAAAGAGGTATCATTATTATTATTATTATTAGTAGTAGTAGTAGTAATAGTAGCAGCAGCAGCTAGCCTTTAACACTGGTTTGCAAAGAACTTTACATGAGTTATCTCATCTATTCCTCACAATAACCATGTGAAATAGGTGCTATTATTATCCTCATCTTACAGATGAAGAAACTGAGGCAGACAGAGGTTGAGTGACTTGACCAGGATCTTGACTACAACCAGTGTCTTTCTAAAATAAGATTTAAAGTCCAGTATTCTGCCCACTGTACCACCTAGCTGTCAATGAATAGAGGAGTCAGGATTTGAATTCGAATCCACTAATTTCAAATCTAGTGTTCTTTTCACCATAGTACATTGATTCCTTATCATAGTGTATGTAGACCTTTGACGACTTCTTCTTCTTCTTCTTCTTCTTCTTCTTCTTCTTCTTCTTCTTCTTCTTCTTCTTCTTCTTCTTCTTCTTCTTTTTCTTCTTCTTTTGGCAGGGCAATGAGGGTTAAGTGACTTGCCCAGGATCACACAGCTAGTAAGTATTAAGTGTCTGAGGTGGGACCTGAACTCAGATCCTCCCGAATCCAGGGCCAGTGCTTTATCCACTGCACCACCTAGCTGCCCCAGCCTTTGATTTCAATGGTGTAGGGAACGAGTGGTGAGGAACCCCCTCTAGCAATGCACACCAATAGCTATTCTGTAATTTAAAGTCTTGGAGAACTAGTTACCTATGGCTCCGAAACATTAAATGATTTGCTCAGGGTCACATGGCCAGTATGTGTCCTAGATTAGCCCTTACACACATCTTATGGATTACCAGATCTCTGTTCACTAAGTAGCTCTGTCTTTCATGTCATAATAGATTTATTTCTTTTTTCACCTGAGGATTTATTTCATAGACTTTTAAAAAAAATTTTAAATTTTAATTTTTGGGGGGGCAGGAAATGGGGGTTAAGTGACTTGCCCAGGGTCACACAGCTAGTAAGTGTCAAGTGTCAGAGGCCGGATTTGAACTCAGGTCCTCCTGAATCCAGGGCCGGTGCTTTATCCACTACTCCACCTAGCTGCCCTTCATAGACTTTTTAAAAAAGTAGATAATAGTGTGTCCATGGGGAATGTGAATGTCTGACCATATATATGGGGAGTCATCTTACTATCTCACATTGGCATTAAAAAACACAAATCTCAAATGCGAGATTTCCCAAACAAGATGGTGGGAGATGTGAAGTCAACTTCTGGGGGAGGCATCATGTGGTATTTCATTTCCAAAAATAAGCCAATCATTATACCTTTAAAATAGATATTTATGTGGTGGCAAAGAACTGCAAATCAGGGGGATGATGATAAATTGGGGAATGGCTCAACAAATTGTGGCATGTGATTATGATGGAATACTCTTGTATTATAAGAAATAATGATGGGGATGGTTTCAGAAAACATGGAGAGGCCTATTGAACTGATTCAATGTGAAGGGAGCAGAATCAGGAGATCATTATATACAATAACAGCAATTTTGTAATGATGTTCAACTGTGAAAGACTTAGCTACTCTGATCAATATAATGATCCAAGAAAATTCCAAAGGACTAGCTGATGAACTCTTAGTGAAAATTGAAGTATAGTTATCTTTCTTTATTTTTCTTGCTCTCTGTGTGTGTGTGCACAATATGGCTAATATGGAAATATGTTTTAAAGGATTTCACATGTATAATTGATGTCATATTGCCTGCTTTCTCAGTGGGTAGGGAAGAGGTAGGAGGAAAAGAATTTGAAGCTGAAAATTTAAAAGAAGTTAAAAATATAATTTTTTTTCAAAAATAAAATAGATATTTAAACATTTTCAAAATGAAGAAGCATATTTATTTCTAGAAAAGAAGCAGCAAACATCTGGCTTCAAGATACAAAACTCTTGCCCTTGGAGACCATTCCTTAGTTTAAGCTTTATTGCCTAGTGTTACCATGGTTACTGGCCATGAACTGAAATTGCTGTGTAATACATTTTATCTCCCATGATTACACTCTGAAGCCCATGGTCAATTTCCAGTAATTAGAAGAGACAGGTTCAGAGGAGGACGAGGGAGTGGTGTAACCCTGTGAGCTTTGCAGCCACCCCCAGGGGCTAGAAGCTGTGGATTCCAGAGCCACATTGGTGCAGACAGGAATATTCTGGCTCCTGGTGAGGCTCTGGACAAAGAAGCGTGTGTCAAGCCATGTCAAAAGGGAAAAAGGAAAGAAAGGGTCCAAGCTTGCATTAGTTGGATGTACAGAGCAGTAATTCTTTGTGTCCTTTCCAAACAGCAATTGTTGGATCCAAGGTAAATTACTTTTGTGCCAGCTATTTGACTTGGACATGAGTCCTAACACACACAAACACACACACACGACTAAACCTCATGAGTATCCTGAGAAATTATGCATACGTGCATACATATATACATACATATAGTTATATTTATATGTAGACATATATTTTTACTTAAGAGAGAGGCATGGTGTTTGTTTAGGATAATTGATTTCTTCTTTTGTCTCCAGAATTAGGAGAGAATGATAATGCCTTAAGAAATGTCCAGCCCAAAAGCAAAGAGATGGTTGTCCCGAACTAATGCAAACTAGGCTTTATGGCTGCCATTCTGGTGAAATCTATTTCCTTTTTCAGGGCCCAAAATCAGGGATTTTCTGGGGTCAGCTGTGTCTTTTTTTTGCCATATGCATTTGTATTTATTAAATACCTACTATATGAAAGACACTATGCTAAGGACTGTGATACAAAGGCAGAAATAAATCAGTTCTTGTCCTCAAGGACCTTACATTCTAATGGGATGATGGAATATATACATAAGTAATAAATGCAAAGTATTTGGTGGGGTTCCCTAATAACTGGAGGAATCAAGTAAGGTTTTGTGTGGAAGATGCCACCTGAGTCGAGCCTTGAAGAAGGCAGTGAATTCTAAGAGTTGAAGGTAAGGAGGGAGAGTGTTTTAGGCAGAGGAGACAGCTGGTACAAAGGCAAAGAGGTGGGAGAAGGAAGATTGTATAAAAGGAAAAGCAAGTAGATCAGTTTGGCTAAAACATAACTGCATAATGTGATATCAGTATGGGAAAATAGGTTAGGCCAGATATTATCTGTTTTAAATCCAAACCAAGGAGTTTGCATTTTATCTAGAGGTCATGTGAAGCAGGCTGGGTAGTATAAGCATTTATGTAGCACCTACTATATGCCAGGCACTGTGCTAAGCACTTTTAATAAATATATAATTTGATCCTCAAAACAACTCTATGAGGTAGGTGCTATCATTCTCTTCATTTTGCAGTTGAGGAAACTGAGCCAAACAAAGGGTTAAGTTACTTATCCAAGGTCACACAGATAGTATCTAAGGCTGGATTAGAACTTTGGTCTTCCTGATTCCAGGTCCAACATTCTATCTACTGAGCTACCAGATGCCTCAATATTGGAGGCATTAAAGGTTGTTTTTTTCTTTTTTAAATCACAGGAATTAATGAGATAACTTAGAGAATGGAGAAGAAGAAATAGAGAGCCTAGGATATAGTCCAATGGTGCCCCCATGCAAAAGTGTGGGGGATGGGATGGGAGGGGGTAATGGGAGGTAACCTAACAAGAGATGGAGAAGTGATACACAGGTGCACCTACAACCAGGAAAGGACACGTCATGAACACCCGAGGAAAAGATCATCTGGGAGGAGGTGGTTAAAACTATCAAATACTGCAAATAAAAGACCATCGGATTTTGCAATTAAGAGGTCATTGGGAATTTTGCCCAGAGTAACTTCAGTTGAGTAATCTGGTCAGAAGTCAGATTGTTTTACAATGTATGAGAAGTGAATGAGAGCAGCAGGAGTAAATATGATGTAAGGTTTTTTGGTAAGAGTTTAACTTGTAAAAAAAATAGGGGTCAGCCAGGTGGTACAGTGGATAAAGCACCAGCCCAACATTCAGGAGGACCTGAGTTCAAATCTGGTCTCAGACACTTGACACTTACTAGCTATGTGACCCTGGCCAAGTCACTTAACCCTCATTGCCCCACCCCACTCCCAAAAAGGAGTTTGACTTGTGAAAGAAAGGAGAGATATTTAAGGACAGGGAGACTTGAATGTGTTTGTAAGTCATGGAAAGAATCCAGTAGCTAGAGATTAAGCATTAAGGAGAGAGGATGATTGTGGGGAGTGAAATAGGGAGAAAAGATTGAATCAAAGTTAGAGATAGAGAGGTTGACTTTGGCCAAAATTGTCACCTCTTTATCATAGTCTAGAGTAAAGGAATAGACAATGGAGGGTGATGCTAAGTTTTTTGAGATGGAGAAAAGGGAAGAAGAGGGAGCTCATGGAAAATGGCTTCTATTTTCTCTGTAAAATAGATGAGAGGAAAGGTCATGGGGGGTAATGGAGGAGCCAATGAAAAATAGTGCAATTGTGGTTGTTAAGAAGTTAGTATATACATCACTGTAGATATAGCTCTAGGGTTACTCATTTGGGAATGTGGATTCAATTCAGATGCCTCACTGGTGCAGCAAATGCTTTTATTATTATTTTCTCAGGTATTATCCATGTGCACTATAATTGCCATCTGAATCCTCCACATCAGTGTCTATTCCATCCTTGGACCCAATTGTCGTTCCTTAATGAGTTCCTCCCTTCATTTTGGCTGAGGCTTTAAAAGAGATGACCTTGGTCAATTTTTACACAGTTTCTTGTTGAGTAGGAAAAAAAAACTGGAAGGAATAAAAGCAGCATAAAGTCCAAATGTGTTCTGTCTATGAAAATGACAGTAGAACAGTGCTTAGGTGCCTAATAAATACTTGTTGACAGACTAATAAGCAATAGCTTAATTCAACAAAAGCCAGTAGAAAATTATTTAATGTAAAAATACCTTAAATGATCAAATTATATCATTGTTGGCATAAAAATTAGAGAACTAACTCTCTAAATTGCAAAATTTAATTACTCTCAAATATCCACTTAACTTGCTTAGGATCTGAATGAACTTCCATATTTTTGAGAATAGAAATTACTTTGAAAACATCAAGCTTCTGCTAATAAAATTATAAAAAGCATTAAAGAAATTAAAGACAAATAAATGCAAAAGTACTTAGCCTCTTCCGATCAGGAAACAAGTACAATTGAAGCGACAATGCTTCTGAGCATTTTATTTTCTCTAGTATTGGTCTCTCCATGGTATTAATCTGAATACCAGGCACACTTTTTCCTGAAAGCACAAGGTGAATGTGATGTATTGTATTCCTGTTAGAGAATGACAGGGAACGTGATGCAGATGAAGACAGCAATGATAATAATGAGAAATAAAACATCTTTATTTGAATTGAAAGACCTGAAATAATCTTTTTACAATAAATGCATTTTGCACAGTAATTTTGCGTAGACGTAATGTGGTTTAGAGTCAGGAAGATTTGGGTCCACATCTTGCCTCTGATACTTACTAGCTGTGAAATCTTAGCCAAGTAACTTAATATCTGTGTCCTTTACAATTTTTAAGTTCTTATTGACTAAGACACAATAAGTTTGAGGGAGGAAGGTGGGTACTGGCCTTGGTGAAGGAGGTTCCCTAGCAACCCATAGATTCTTAGGTTAATTTGAGGTAATTACTCTTCTTTTCTTTTTCTTTCTTTCTTTCTTTTCTTTCCTTTTCTTTCCTTTCCTTTCCTTTTCTTTTCTTTTCTTTTTTCTTTTTTTTGCAGGGCAATGAGGGTTAAGTGACTTGCCCAGGGTCACACAGCTAGTAAGTGTCAAGTGTCTAAGAAAGAATTTGAACTCAGGTCCTCCTGAATCCAGGGCTGGTACTTTATCCACTCTGCCATCTAGCTGCCCCCTAAATGCCTCTAAAATAATTTCTTTTTAATTTTAAATGGCATAAATCAATTGACATATGGAAGACAGAATAAGAGTCTATAAACTGTCTCATTCATGAAATAATTCATATCCTTGCTAAATGGAGAACATGACAGTCAAAGGCAACACTGTTTTAAAATATAGATTCATTAAAAAATCTTACGGAGAAGGATGGTGGAATTTTATGCATGATATTGCTTTATAATACATAAAGACAACATGGAGAGGAAAAAAGTTTAAGTAATAATTAGTGAGAGATCTTAACTTAAGCAAAGTAATTGAAAAGTATTTAGGAAAAACCAGGACAACAAACAGATAAAAATGAAAAAGAAATCTATAAAAGCACTGTAAGAATATCTTTTCACCATTCAAATATAGCAGAATCATCACATTTGAACTCTAACATCACAATCCCAAATATGCTGATAAAGAAATAGAAATGGTACTTTCAAAATGCAAAAATAGGAAAACTAGTCATATTAGACCAGGTATATAAAGAAGAAATCCATATTGGAAATCTTAAGAAATAAATTCTCATGTTATTGGAAAAAAGGAAAAGTACAGGAATAGAAAAAAATTTGAACATTATTACCCCCCCAAAAAAGTGACTAAGAGAATATTATTACTTGTGTAACAATTGGAATGACGCCACCTGCTGAAGACTTACTGTAGAAGAGTTCTGCCCATGAAGTGAAGGTCTTTGAGGGCAAGAACATGCATCTTTTTTTTGGTGTCAGGAAGTGACACGGGCTAGTGGGAGGAAGAAGGAAGAGCTGGGTGCTCTGACTCGCGCTCTTTTCCTGGGGACTGGCGGAGAGGGGAGCTAGAAATGTGCTCTCCCTTTAATAGATAGGAATCTAGGCCTTTTCTTCTCTCTTTACCAAATTCTTATCCTCCTTAATAAATGCTTAAAAGTCTAACTCTTGCTAAAGCTTATAATTTATTGGCGACCACTCATTAGATATTTTAGACAGTTTAGCTAGAATTTTAGCCCTTAACACTTGCCAACCCATATGCCTTACTATTCTAGCTCTGTCTCTGCCCATCACTTTGTCAGTTTTTGCCTCTTCTCGCTGTGTTTAATAGTTGTTCACCATAATAAATCAGTAGAGCAAACAGCCTCCTTAAGTGTCCCTTTCCAATAAAGTGTCTTCTGGGAATATATCAAAATCATACAAGATTCTCTTCAAGGTATATCAACAGAGATAAGTTCATTTAATCATCTTTCATTATTAATATAAAGTGAAGCATAAAACAGAGAAATATGCTCACCAAAACTGTTTCCTACCATTTCAAAACTATCCAGTAAAAAGTATAAATGGAAGAGAAATTCTTGATACATGGTAAAGTTCTCTAAATGCACCAATTTGCAGATGGGCATCTAGGTGCCACAGTGGATAGAGTACTTGGCTTTAAGTGAGGAAGACTCATCTTCCTGATTTCAAATCTGGCCTCAGACACTTACTAGCTGAGTGACCCTAGGCAATTCACTTAACCCTTTTTGCCTCAGTTTCCCCCTCTGTAAAATGAGCTGGAGAAAGCAATGGCAAACCCCTCCAGTATCTTTGCCAAGAAAACTGCAAATGCAGCCATGAAGATTCATACAGGACTGAAATGACTGAACAACAACAAAATTTGTAGGTGGCATTGTGCTGACTGCATGAAACCACCAAACACTGCAGTCTCCTAAATGATATCTATAATTATTTTTTAAAGTATCTGAGAAATGCATGTTTCCCACATTATGATATGTAGTTGGATGGACAACCTAGAAAGTTGATCCATTCAGATATATAATCAGATAATTCAAACAGACAGTAATCTGGGACCATATTGCACAGGAGCAGGAAAGTGCCTAGATTGCTTTTGGGAAATCATTCAGTTTTTTTCATGACTCCAAGCTTCTCCATGAAATAAAGGTTCATCTTTTTTTTAAATACTGATGCTCTTCAAATGATATCGTGTGCCTGAAAGTAATGGAATCTTACAGCCTCCAAATAGTTGAAGTGCAGGATGATTCAAAGTGCAATGGAGACTCTGCATGTGGTAGGTTGCAATCCGTTACAAATGATGAATTATATAGGAGAACAAGTACACAGTGTGTAATCAGAGAGATGAAGAACTGGAAAACAAGATAGGAAGCGTCATGTATTGAGAATGAGGGATAACTAGTTAGACTACTGATATGCTTCATGGGCATACTTGCAACGTCATACTAGCACAGTGGAAAAGTCATCTATGTTGGATCTTTAGAGGATACAGACAAGAATCCAGCATATTAGGTTGGCATGGACATGTGATGATCTCTTTGCAAGGAACTCATATAAATGAGGTAACAGATCCATTTTAGTACTAGAGAGTTTATATTCCAGAAAACCCTAAATCTGGACCAGGATAGTATTTTAATTTGTTCTAAATAGTTGATAAGGGTACAATTTAAACTACAACATATGGTTTAAACTGTAAAAGATCAGTAAAAGAAGATATAAAGCCATTCCTTGCTGCAAAGAGTGATGATTAACAAAATAAAAAGCATAACTAAATGGAACAGAACTGAAGATAATAGATGAATCACGCATAAAAAAGTAGACTGTTGGGGCAGCTAGGTGACACAGTGGATAGAGCACTGGCCCTGGAGTCAGGAGTACCTGAGTTCAAATCTGGCCTCAGACACTTGACACTTACTAGCTGTGTGACCCTGGGCAAGTCACTTAACCCCAATTGCCTCACCAAAAAAACAAAACAAAACAAACAAACAAAAAAAGTAGACTGTTATCTTCCCATGATAATTAATTTCAATTCGCTAACCTATTTGAAGGGGCTCCATATAAGAAAACTGTACCTATAAATGACTCCAACTTGCATAAGACTTAAATACAATATTTTTTAGAATAAGTATAATAATAGAAATTGAACATTAGAGGTTTTTTTAAATAACTATAGAAAACATGGCAACTTCAATTATGAATTTGTGGCTCCCTTGGAGCAGTAACAGGGGGAGAGCTCCAGGGAACTTCCATCAGACTCTTCACCATATTTCTTTTTCTTTTTCTTTTTTTTCTTAGTGAGGCAATTGGGGTTAAGTGACTTAGTGACTTGCCCAGGGTCACACAGCTAGTAAGTGTTAAGTGTCTGAGGCCGGATTTGAACTCAGGTACTCCTGAATCCAGGGCCAGTGCTCTATCCACTGTGCCACCTAGCTGCTCTCTTCACCATATTTCTAAAGCACAGAACCAGATTCTCTCCAGAACCCATCACCCAAAATAATAAAATAATTACATTAATATAATATAATATACTTCCTATTATAACTAATTGGCATTTTCTATGCAAGTTCATAAAATATAACATATGGGGAGCAGCTAGGTGGTCCAGTGGATAAAGCACCAGCCCTGAATTTGAGAGGACCAGAGTTCATATCCAGCCTCAGACACTTGACACTTACTAGCTGTGTAACCCTGGGCAAGTCACTTTACCCTCATTGCCCTGCCCAAAATTATATATATATGAAACAAATGGTGTTTTTTTTTAACATTATATAGTCCAAGTAAACACTCAAGAAGATGATTTACTTCTCGAAGGTCACTAGGAGCCAGGTTATTTTTGTTCAAAGATTTGTCCAAATTTACTGCTATGGGACAACTTAAGAGCTAGGGAAAATATAGCTTATACTTTATTCACTCAAGAAAACCCAAAGATATGGAGAAAAAGGAACCTTAGAGTCATACTTCTTTTTCTGAAGCAAAGGTTCACAACCTATGGATTATGTATCCTTAGGTGTCATGGAGTTTTTAAACAAGAATTACAAAATCCTTAAATAAGCATACTTTCTATAGAATAAATGCCACATATTTATATCACAATCTTTTTTTCAAATTTAGTTATGATTTATGTTGTCTATATTACAACTCAAAATCTAGGATTGTTTTGTAGTTGTTATATAACACACATAAATACATACATATGTACATATAAATATATACATGTGCATATATACACACACACATATATTTTTATATATATATAATACTCTGTGTGTGTGTATGTATAAAATGAGAGGGCTCCACATATAATGAGACCCACTTGTAGCAGGGAGTTTTCCTCACTCTTGAGCACTGGGGTGTCTTTTCATGGATTAAAGGGAAACAGAATAGATGATAGTTTCTTCTGTCCCTAGCCTTCTTCAAGGAAAACTTTCATTTGTTACTGAATTCATAGTAACTTTTTATCATTATGTGTTTTGTTTTGTTTTTGTGGGGCAATGAGGGTTAAGTGACTTGCCCAGGGTCACACAGCTAGTAAGTCTTAAGTGTCTGAGGCTGGATTTGACTCAGGTCCTCCTGAATCCAGGGCTGGTGATTTATCCACTTTGATACCTAGCTGCCTCTATCATTGTTTATACTTAATTAATATAAATTTTAAAACTACTATCATATGGGAGCTTCATGAAATATTTTTAAAAGGGACCTCTGTGCTCAAAAGACCAGATCCTACAACTTTAAAATGAAACATTAAGGAAATAATCTGATTTCTCCTTTCCCCTTAAAACCAAATTTCTTAACTTTTTCATGTCATGGAACTCTTTTGCAGTCTGATAAAACCTATAGATTCTTTCTCAGAATGTCTCTAACTGAATAAAGCAAAATACATAGAATTACAGATTACATTGAATGGCATGATTTTTTATTTGTTTGTTCGTTTGTTTGTTTTGTGAGGCAATTGGGGTTAAGTGACTTGCCCAGGGTCACACAACTAGTAAGTGTCAAGTGTCTGAGACTGGATTTGAACTCAAGTCTTCCTGAATCCAGGGTCAGTGCTCTATCCACTGTGCCACCTAGCTCCCCCTACAGATTACATTGAAATTCAGTTTTCAAAATAATTTTAAAGTCTAGTTCAATGTCTGGAGGTGAAGGGCCACTGCCTAAAGATAATTAATATTCTCTCATTATTAAGTTGTATTCACTCTTCCCCAGTTCTGCTTATTAAAACTTTAAGAGGCTCTCATAATCAGAGAAGTCTCCTACTTATTGTGGCCAGGCTAATATTATGCCAGGAAGAACTTATCTTAGCCAAACTGGAAGGTAGCCAGGACTAGACATAAAAGGAATTAATGGGAGGATGAAGGTGTGTCAAAAGTTTGTGAGTTTACCTCTCAACATTCCAAATCCGGAGATAAATCTTTTTTTGGAAAACATTTTACTCTGTGATATTGACATGTTAGCCTCCATTCTCTAATGTTGTTAATTGACTAACAAACTTATGAATTTGAGGTGCCTAATACTGAGTAATATGTATTGTTATTTTGAAAATATCCACTCTATTCCATACAGGATTTCAAAAAATGAAGCATGTCAGAGAAGTGATAAAATTTCATAGAAACTCATTTCTTTTCTCTAGTGCTTGTAATAATAGATGACCATTAAGTTTAAACTTGGAGCCCTCTGGGGTCTTTCAAAGGATGAAGAAAAAGATTACATCCCCTGATTTTTTCCCCTCCCTATTTATGTGAGCTTTTTAGCTTCTTCCAGCATCTCACCTATTTGATGGCCAAGATCAAAGGCAATTTCTTATAGAAAAAAAGCAATCTATACTGAAGCTTGTTTACTACAAAACTACAACATGTGAAAACAAAAGAAAACAAGAAGTATCCAGAAAAAAAGATTGAAAATCTCTAAAGACAGCTATGCCACAGAGCCTGGGGAAAATAAGCCTTATTTAAAAAAAAAAATCTATTTAACAAAAGAAAGTCTTATGAAATGTTCAATGGGTGCCAAATGCGCTTTTTTATCTACTGAGGAAATGTGCCAAAAGTATTCTGGCTTTCTTTACTTCCATTTCCCATTTGTTCCTATGATCTTTCCTTACTAAGCTTTATATATGCACAATCCTACAGAGCTCCCTTGAGGATTAAATAAGGTTAGTTGATTTGCCCAAGGTCACACAGGTAATAAATGTCAGAGCTGGGATTCATATTGAAGTCTTCTGACCCCATATCCAATAATCATTCCATTTACAGCACTACCTTATTTAGTCCACACTTCCTATGATTTTTCCTCCCAATTCATTGGGCTTTCATAGAAATGGAATAACAGAAGAGGAGGAAAGGTGAGTTTATGGTATATCTTTACTATTTTTATGCTTTCCTAACAAGATTTTGAGAGTGAAGGGGAAAAAAAGGTTGTGAAATAATAGGGAAAGCACAGAACAAAAAGGAGTAATATGAGAAGCAAAGAAAATAAGGGGGGGGGAATCTACTTAGTTAAGAAAATTCAGAAAGCATTTATTAAGTGCCTTGTATGTGCCAGGCACTAGAGATACAAAGAAAGATGAAAATAGTCTGAACTAACGATGCTCACATTCTAATTGGTGATGGATGCCACAGGCAAATAACTAAGTACAAATAATATATATGCAGGTTAAATTGGTGGTAATCTTATGCAGAATGTGGAATGTTAGCAGAGAGTCAAAGAAAGCCAGTTAAGCCAGGAGGTAGAGATGAGGAGGAAGAATATCTCAGATACAGGGGATAGCCAGTGGAGATGCACAGTAAAAAAAAAAAAAATGTAGTGACTTATACAAGAAATAGCAGGGAGGCTATCCCCATTGAATCACAGAGCACATGGAAGGGAGTAAAGTACAACATAACAAACCTGAAAAAGTTGGGAGGGGTCAGATGATGGGGGATGTTGCAAAAATTTCTAAGTTGCAGGGTTAGACAAAGAAAAACCAAAGTCTCCAAGCCAAAGAAAAAAGGTTTATTGAGAGAGGGATCCTGTCTCACAATAAAGCCACTCTCAGGTCTAGGGCCTCAAAACCCCAAGCCTGAGGATCTAAGGGTATTCATACACGATAAGCTCCTTCCACAATTTTAACACAATCCAAGTGGTACATGTACCATAAGTATGAAGTAGAGAGAAAGAAACCATCAGTCTTTCATCATGGCTTGGATTTTGTTGGATTTAGTTTTGTCACCATAAATGATGACAATCTGATGGCATTCCCCTGAGTTAAAGATTGCCAGTGTCTGACTGTCTGGCTGTCCACCATATTAATGTTCCAACTTTTTTCTAGCTCTGATTGGTCCCTTTCATCTCAGAACTTACTATTTTTGGTATTTAACCTTTAAGCCAATTGGTAGACACTTAACCACAATTAGAATTGAGTTGATGGATATCAGTTGTGTGGCTTCCAGACCAGTTCACAGTTTAGCATTTGTAGTAGCTCTACCAATATCTGTCTTCCTTACTCCATTATTATTTGCTTAAGCTACTAAAGAATAGCTAAACATGTTCAATCACAGTTTGTAGCCTATAAACTGATTATTACCTTAGTGAAATCACTTATATCTAAGGGGTGGGGAAAATCTCACTCACAGGGACTTTAAAAGAAAGAGATTTTTATATTTAATATTACAGGTTGTGTGGAGTCACTGGGTTTTATAGGTTTATTGAGAGAGGGTGGTGGTAATATTGTCAGACTTGTGCTTTAGGCAGATTATTTTGATAGCTCAGTGGAGGTTGGAATAAGGAACGAAGTCAAGTAGTGAGACCAGCCAGTCGACAATTGCAATAGCCCAGCCATGAAGTGAAAAGGGGCTATACCAGGGCTGTAGAAGTGACAAAGGAGACAAGGAGGCATATACACAAAATATTATGAATTCATAAGATGAGAACAGATTTTATCTGGGAGGTAGGAGAGGATGAGGAGGTGAGGACAACTAGTTTGGGAATCTGGGTGCCTGGGAGGGTGGTGGTACTCTTTACAATAATAAGGAAATTAGTAAGAGAGTTGAGTTTTTGGAGGAAAGAGAATAGAGACTTTAGTTTTGGACATTTTGAATTTAAGATAACTGTAGTGCTAAATGGTTACAATAAAAAATGTTAAAAATAAAATTCAGAATCAAGAAATGAGAAAGGTGACCTACTCAGAAGATACCAGTAGTTTATGAGATGCAGTGTGCTACTAAATATTGAACAATCAACTCTCTGAAAAAAATGTATGCATGACACACTTGTTAAAAGTGCATTATTAGGGGCAGCTAGGTGGCACAGTGGATAGAGCACCAGCCCTGGATTCAGGAGGACCTGAGTTCAAATCCAGCCTCAGACACTTAACACTTACTAGCTGTGTGACCCTGGGCAAGTCACTTAACCCCACTTTGCCTCACAAAAAAAAAAAGTGCATTATTAGCATGTTCTCCATCACTTTCTTAAGTCTAGGAAATCAGCAAAACAATAAATCAAGCTGTTATTTGTGGCATTTTCTGATATAAATGCTCGTACTGATAATTTAACAATTGACTTTCATGAGCCTATATAGACCAGCTTTGGCACCCCACTGGTTATGAGCACTGCTTTTTCCAGGTGCTAGAGCCCTAAACAACCTCACAAGGAAATGGCAGGATTAAGAAACAGGAAAACTAGAGAGCCAGCAGTGATTCCTGAATCAGTCTTACTACAGTTAGTGAACATGAAATAAATTCTAAGAAAAACACTTTAAAAGGAATGGCTTGTAAGCACTTAGAAAGATTAGAAAGGGAAGTGATGGTTACTCTGAACCAGCATGAGCTCTTTAAGAACAAGTCATGCTCGACTAACATACTAGCCTACCTCCCCCATGGTTTGTAGATGAGCATATCAGGGGAATATCTGATACATGGTGGGTATGGAGTTAGCAAAACATTTGACCATTTATTTTCACTATTATTGTAGTTAAGGTGGTGACATTAGGCTGAAACTATAGTACAGTTAGCTGGATTCAAATTTGATTGAATGACTAGACACAAAATGAATATTATAATATGTCGATGGCAACCCAGAGGTAAGTCTCTAGTGGATTTCCACAAGGCTCTGCCCTTGACCTTATTCTGTTAAAAATTATTTCAAGGGGCAGCTAGGTAGTGCAGTGGATAGAGTACCGGCCCTGGATTCAGGAGGACCTGAATTCAAATCTGGCCTCAGACACTTTACACTTACTAGCTGTGTGACCCTAGGCAAGTCACTTAACCCCAATTACCTCACAAAAAAAAGAAAAAAATTATTTCAAAATTTGACCTAAGAAATGATGATGTGTTTATCAGATTTGTGGGTGACATGAAGCTGAGCTCAATAACGGATATATTGTATGACAAAATTGGGATCCAAAATAATTTCAACACATTGAAAGAATGCACTGAATCTAATAAGATAAAACTGAATAGGACTCCATTCTATTCACATTCATAAATGCATACTCTGTTCAAAGCACCACACCTAACACAAATGCATAGTAAGCCCAGGATTTGACAAAAACAATTTAAATGAACAAGTATAACATGTGGAAGTTATGGTAAAAGGAACGTTTATGTGAAAAAGATGCCTGGAAGCATTAGTGGACACTATCTTTGATATGTGCCAGCCTTGTAATGGAGCACTCCAAAACACAAGTTCATTTTTTGTCTTCATTAATAAAGGTATAATATCCAAAGAAAAGGAGGTGACAATTTTCAGAGGATCCTTCTGACTCTAGAATTCTATGATTTTAAGCCCTGCCTCCAGTCAACATACTTCCTGCTCCTTGGATTGATTATTCAGTGTGGCTTCATCAATAGAAGATGTTACTGTCTTGGTTAGTTATACTGAACTTTTCCTCAGTCTTTACAGTTTTTATAGCCTGGATCCAGGATGACAGCAGGCTACCTAGGACATGCCACATACTGCTCTGTGAGCTTAATATATAGTCATGCACCCTGTGGACACTCAATAAGGAGTTATTGATGTTCATAGTAGAAAGTGCTTGCAAATGCAGGCTTGAGACCTTCATGTACCCAACTATGTGGTACAAATTCTAAGTTACTCATTTGTTCTCATGTGTTATGAATAGATACAACAATGAAATGGTGCCAGAGAGAAAAGAAGGTCTCACCCCATCACCATCTTTTTTCTTTGACTGTGGGAAGAACAGAAATGGAGTCAGGCGCATGGCCTAGGGTCTAGAAGGGATTGCGTTAGGTCTCAGTTCGGTGGATGATTATAAGAACCGGAAGGAGGGGAAGTGGATTTCTGGAGTCAGAGCATAAATAAGGCCAGGAGGTGTTGGAACTTAGTAGTCATGAGCAAGAATTTAGGTAGTGATACCACCACTAGAATAGGCAGTTTGGTGAGGATTTACAGAGAAGAAACTAGGCTAATAAAATAGTGACCAGGACATATTAGAGAAACAGAAGAGGCAAAATTTAAGGCTGAAACAACATGTGGGCTTGCTTCTGTCATACTGATAGACAGACAGTTCAAAGTAGAGTCAAGTCCGCTATAACTGACCTATGTGTTCGAAAAAAATCATTCTTCTGTGCAAAATTGTCAATAAAAACCACAGGGTTATTGAGAGAAGTGGGGTAAGGGGAGACAACACTCAAAAATTTCATCAGCAGAATGTCAAAAAGATAGGAACCAAAGATAGGAAATGTTTTTATGACAGACACTTTTATACATGTTAAATGATGAAGATATACATAAATATTACAATAAATAATGGAGGTATCTTAGACTTCAGGCTGCTGCTCAGCCTGTATCCTGGTTCCTACCAAGTCTTACAAAGTCTAGTCACTGGGGGCCAGGGGAGGGAGGGAAAGGGCAGAGCTTCAGTGGGCTGCAACTCCAGCCAGGGGTCTAAGCCATGGTATAAGATGGGATAAGAGTTAGGAGTGGACCAGCCCCCCTCAGCCCACAGTTCCTACTACCCAAGAAGATATATAATCCATATGCTACTTTTCTTTGAAAATGGTCTAAAGTTTGTTTGTTGAACTGGGTATCAGAAGGGTGGCAGCTTGTGAGTCATTGTGAAGTGGTGCAGTTTTCTGTGTTTCCTCTCTTTAATTTGTGGTGTTAACACTGGGTCAAAGGGCATGCAGTTTAATGACTTGGGGAGGGGCATAGTTCCAAATTGCATCCCAGAATGGCTAGACCAATTTGTAGCCCTATAAACAATGCTTCCGTTACAATACAAAAACAACTGGCACCTGTTTTCAATGGAATTGTTTTTCAGTGATTATTATTTCCAAGGACACTGATAAACTAGAGAATTTCCTGAGAAGGATGACTAGGATGGTGAAGGGGCCATAAATCCAAGTCATATGAAGATTAGTTTAAAGAATTGGGAATGTTTAGCCTAAGGAAGATAAGACTATTCTTATCTTCACTGGAGATAAGAAGAGACAGCTATCATGGAATCTGCTGTGGTCCTGGAGATGAGGAGACATGATATTTGTGTTCAAGTGCCTATTTGAAAGGCAGTCCTGTGGGAGGAAGGATTGAACTTGTATTTGTTCACAGAGGGTAGAACTAGGAGTCATGGATAGAAATTTCAAATTTCTTTGGTTTAGATCACTTTAGGTTTTTTTTAGGGTTTGTTTTTGTTTTTGTTTTTTTAGTGAGGCAATTGGGGTTAAGTGACTTGCCCAGGGTCACACAGCTAGTAAGTGTCAAGTGTCTGAAGCCGGATTTGAACTCAGGTACTCCTGATTCCAGGGCCAATGCTCTAACCACTGTGCCACCTAGCTGCCCCAGATAACTTTGGTTTTGATGGAACTAGGATGATGCTTGATGGTATTAGGAAACCTTCCCAATGATAAGCAATTCAAAGGTGGAATGGATTCCTTTAGTGTCAGTAGATAGTAACTCTCCTTGGAGTTATTTAAGCAGAGGATGGCTAATTGTGAGGCATGTTATTGTTGTTATATTATATATAATATAATAATTATATAATGTTATAGTTGGATTTGTTTAACATTTGGACAAGATGGCCACTGAGGTCCCTTCTGATAATCAAATTCTATGATTCTTTGATTCAAACTGTTCTCTTGTTAAGTTTTGACCCTTGTTCATTTCCATGGTCTTTCTATAGTATTGTATTGATGAGCCAACTCTGTGAGTTGCCTGTTAAATTCCATACCTGGAAAAGAGGCATTTTTTGGGCTAAATATATTTGGGTGATCACAGATATCATTTAGGAGGCTCAGCAATATTCTATAATTTTGGAATCTCAGTATAATATCATATTCAAACCAGAGGGTGCGGGAGAACTCTCTATCTACAGAGAATCATTTCTGAATTTTCACTCTACACTGGACATCCTCCACGATAATAGACAACCTTTGGGTAACAGATATCTTTATATTTTCTTTGATATTAATAATGAAAACCATGCACAAGTTGTGATCTATACCAATGGAAGGAATATATCAATCAATCAGTCAATAAGTAGTAAGTGCCCACTATATGCCAAGTACTATGTTAGGCACTGGATATACAAATAAAAAATTTAAATAATCTCTATTCTCAAGTAGCTTATGTTCTATTATGGTAAATAAGGAAAAACATATGTAAAGATTTGTGAAAAAAAAAACACAAAGACTACATCCTGACACTCAGTCTCTTGACCCTATTCCTTTCTTCTGGCTGTCCCCATCCCTGGAATGTTATTCTTCTTTGCCTCCCTCTCTTGGCTTCCCTAGCTTCCTTCGAGATTCAGCTCAAATCCCATCTTCTGCAAAAGTCCTTTCCTGTATGTCCAAAGGGCTAGAGAGCTATGCATACCCTTTGATGCAGCAATACCACTGCTAGATTTGTATACAAAGACATCCCCCAAAAGAGAAAAAGACCTATTTGTACAAAAATATTTATAGCAACAAAGAATTGGACATCGAAGGAATGCCTGTCAGTTGGGGAATAAGCTGTGGTATATGATGGTGATGGAATATTATCACGCTATAAGAAATTACAAGCAGGATGACTTCAGAAAGGCTTGGAAAGACTTGCATGAAATGATGTATTGTGAAGTGAGCAGAACCAAGAGAACATTGTACACAGAGACAGCACTACTGTTTGATGAAGAATTGTGAATGACTTGATTATTCATAATACAATGATCCAAGACAATCCCAAAGGACTATTGATGAAACATACTATCTACCTCCAAAGAAAGAACTGATATTGATGGAACAGACTGAAGCATGTAATTTTTCACTTTCTTCCATTTTTTTTCTTTTAATCAAGTTTCCTTGCATAAAGTGACAAATATGGTAATATATAATCATACATGTATAACCCATATATGATTGCCACCTCGGGGATGGGGAGGGGAGAGAGGGAAAGAAGGATAAAAAACAGAACCCAAAACTATAAATAAAAATGTTTATTATTAAAAAATAAGAAAATTAAAAGACATTTAAAAAAATAAATGACAAGCGGGATGATTTCAGGAAAGACTGTATGAACTGATGTTAATGGAGTGAGCAGAACCCAGAGAACGTTGTGCACAGGGGCAGCAATACTGTTTGATGAATAACTGTGAATGACTTATCTATTCTCCAAAATACAATGATCTGAGTCAATCCTTTTTTTTTTTTTTAGCAAGAAACATTTATTTTATTTTTTCCAGTTACATGTAGTTTTCAACATTCATTTTCATAAGATTTAGAGTTCCAAATTTTTCTCCCTCCCTCCCTCCCTCCCTCCCTCCCTTCCTTCCCCCTCCACAAGATCCCAACCAGGTTATATATGTACAATCCACAAATGTTCTTTTTATCAGTTCTTTCTATGGGGGTGCATAGTAAGCTTCCTCATTAGTTCTGTTGAGGGTACAGAACACCCCAGAAGTTCTCTGGGGCACACCAAGGAATCTTGTCCTTGATAAACTAAACCAGAGGACAGCCTAGAGAGATAAGAGGAAACAGATTGGATTGAGCCAACTTCAGGACCTCCACTCTTTATTCTGATCTCCCTTACCCCTGGGGAGATAACTTTGGGTGTGGCTGCGGCCTCTGTGTCCTGAAGAGAGAGATGGCATGAGAGATCAGTAGCCACCCCTCACCCAATTCCTCTACTCACCACCAGTGGGGGATGATTCTCCCTCACTAAAGGAACTTTCCACAGGCAGATGATACACCCTCATCAGTCCCCTATAAAAGTACCTGCTGGTCTCCTGCTGAGGAGATTGGTACCTCAGAGCCGTGTGCTTTGTTCCATACCTATCTCCCCATGAGAAATCCAAGGATTTCTTTCATGGTTTCCCTTCCCCCGCCCCTTCCCTTCCCTTGCCCCTAAATAAACTACCATCTTATTCTAACTGCTTTTGTGTGCAAGAGGGTGTAATTCTTTTAAGAGGAATTCTTAAGAACCCCTACCCCTAACCCAAACCCCATACACCATTTCCCCTATAACATTTTGGTGGCCCGTTCGGAGAAAAAGGAAATTCCCTCTTTGCTCTTGGCACACAAAACTGAGAGGTGGGAACCTCCCTTCTGGATTTCCTTTCTCCCTCTCCCACCTGACTCAACCTCCCGTTTGAGTCACAGAGAGGTAGAGATGATCAGCTTCTGCACAGGACAGTGGAGAGCAGCCTGGGTCTTCCTTCCTCACCAAAAACTCAGTCAGGCATCTGGACCACGCTTGGCACACAAAACCTGGAGGTAGGACCCTCCCTTCTTGGTTTCTTTTCTCCCTCTCCCATGCAACTCAACCTCCCGTTTGAGTCACAGAGAGGGAGAGGCGATAGGCTTTTGCATGCCACAGCAGACGGGTAGCCTGGTTCTCCCTCCCTCGCTGAAAGTTCAGCTAGATGTCTGAACCATGGTTGGTCGGACCCTCGGACTCCATGTTTCCCTAGGGATTGTCTTGGATCATTGCATTGCTGAGAGTAGTTAAGTCATTCACAATTGCTCATTGAATAATACTGCTGGCACTATGCACAATGTCCTCCCAGCTCTGCTCACTTCATTATACATTGATGTTCATTAGTCTTTCCAGGTTTTTCGGGGATCATCCTGTTTGTCATTTCCTGTAGCAGAAGACCATTCCACTACAATGATATAGCACAGCTTTTTCCATCACTCCTAAATTGATGGACATTCCCTAGATTCTTAATTCTTAGCCTTCACCAAGAATTGTTATAAATATTTTTCATACAATTTTCCCCCTTTTCTCTTTTTCATGATTACTATTGTTAACTGTTTTTCTTTTCTTTTTTTTTTTTTGCTGGGCAATGGGGGTTAAGTGACTTGCCCAGGGCCACACAGCTAGTAAGTGTTAAGTGTCTGAGGCTGGATTTGAACTCAGGTACTCCTGAATCCAGGGCCAGCGCTTTAACCACTGCGCCATCTAGCTGCCCCTGTTTTTCCCTTCCCCCATGATATTTATTCTATTATCCATCTTCTTTCATCCTATCACTCTTCAAAAGGGATTTGCTTCTGTCTGTCCCCTCCCCCACTCTGCCCTTCCTTCTTTTGCCCCTCTCTCTTTATCCCCTTCCCTTCCTATTTTCCTGCAGGGTTAGAGAGATTACTCCACCCAATTGAGTGTGTATATTATTCCCTCCTTGAGCCAATTCTAATGAGATTGAGGTCTTTGAGCCAATTCTGATGAGTGTTAGGCTCAGTTACTGCCAAGATTAAATAGATTACTCCACCCAGTTGGGTGTGTCTGTTAGTCCCTCCTTGAGGCAGCTGTGAGAGTGTGTGTGTGTGTGTGTGTGTGTGTTTGTGTGTGTTAATTCCTCCTTGAGCCAACTCTGATGAGTTTAAGGTCTTTGAGCCCTTTCTGATGAGTGTAAAATTCATTTACTGCCCTGTTCCTCTCTCATCTCTTCCCCCACCCCATAAGCCTTTTCCTGTTTCTTTCATGTAGGATTTCACCTCTGCCCTTCCCCCTCCCCCAGTGCATTCCCTTCACCCCTCAATTTAACCCTAAAGATGTCATCACCTAGCTAGGTGACACAGTGGACAAAGCACCACCCCTGGATCCAGGGGGATCCCAGCCAAAACCCAGCCTCAGACACAAGACAGTCACCCACTGTATGACCCCAGGTATGTCCCCCAGCTCCAATTTTTTATGGTTCTCTAGGGTCTTGTATTTGAAAGTCAAATTTGCCATTCAGTTCAGGTCTTTTCATCACAAATATCTGAAAGTCTTCTTTTTCATTAAAGTTCCATTTTTTCTGCTGAAAGATTATGCTGAGTTTTGCTGGGTAGGTGATTCTTGGTTGTAATCCCATTTCCTTTGCCCTCTGGAATATTATATTCCATGCCCTCCGGTCCTTTAATAGAGAAGCTGCTAGATCTTGTGCTATCCTGACTGGGGCTCCACAGTACTTGAATTCTTTCTTTTTGTCAGCTTGCAATATTTTCTCCTTGACCTGAGAGCTCTGGAATTTGGCTATAATATTCCTAGGAGTTTTCCTTTTAGAATCTCTTTCTGGAGGTGATCAGTGGATTCTCTCAATTTCTATTTTAGCTTCTTCTTCTAGAATTTCAGGGCAATTTTCCTTGAGAATATCTTGGAAGATGATGTCTAAGGTCTTTCCTTGATCATGGTTTTCAGGTAGACCAATAATTTTCAAATTATCTCTCCTGGACCTATTTTCCAGGTCAGCAGTTTTTCCCAGAAGATATTTCACATTGCCCTCTATTTTTTTATTCATTTGGATTTGCTTTATTGTGTCTTGGTTTCTCATAAAGTCACTGGCTTCCATTTGTTCAATCCTCATTCTTAGGCAATTATTTTCATCAGAGAGCATTTATACCTCCTTTTCCATTTGGCCAATTTGACTTTTCAAGCTGTTGACTTTTTTCTCATGTCTTTCCTGCATCACCCTCATTTCTCTTTCCATTTTTTCATCTACCTCTCTAACTTTATCTTCAAAGTCCTTTTTGAGCACCTCTATGGCCTGAGACCAATTCACATTTTTCTTGGAAGCTTTAGATATAGGGGCCCTGATGTTGACATCTTCCTCTGAGGGTGCACCTCTGTCTTCCTTGTTACTGAAGAAACTTTCTATGGTCCTCACCTTTCTCTGTCTGCTCATATTGCTTTTCTTTTACTTGACTTTTAGTTCTTTAAAGTGGGGCACTGTTTCCAGGCTGCAGTATCCCAAGCTTAAGAAGTCCCAGGTGGTATGATTTAAGGAGGATCAGGTTCTTCACTCACCTGGCCTGTCCCCTGGTCCATAGATGACCCCAGGCCAACTTGCTAATCAACCAGCTTTGTGTGTTGTGGTTGTTAGCTCTGAGGAGCCTGTGCCCCTCCCCCACCTGGGCCACTGCTACTCATGCCTACCTTCTGGTTCCCAGCAGGGGTGAAAAACCCAAGTTCTGCCTCAGCACCAGCATAGACCCCTGTAGCCTCCCTGCTGCCTAGGGCTCAGCCCACTCACCAGACTGTGAGCTTAGTTCCAGATGACACTGGTACTTCAGCTGATTCAGAGGCTCTGGGGGTTTCCTTCTTTGGTGAGGCCTTCCTGGGACTGGATCTGTGTCAGGGTGACTGTGGGGTTGGGCTCAACTCCTGTATCACCACAGCAGCTCCCTCCTTCTGACCTTCCAAGTCATTGTTGGTTAGAAGATGATTTCAGCACATTCTTCTGTGAGTTTTGCTGCTCCTGGCATTTTCCTATGGCGTTATTTGGATGTTTTTTTGAAGCCATTGTGTCATGAGTTGGAGAGCTCACTGCCTTTCCTCTGCCATCTTGGCTTTGCCCCTGGAAAGGATTCTTGAAATCATTGTCAATCCAAGACAATCCTAAAGGACTAATGATGAAGCATACTTTCCACCTCCAAAGAAATATTATTGATATTGATTGAACACAGACTAAAGCATGCTATTTTTCACTTTCTTTCATTATTTTTTTCCTTTATTTAAGTTTTCTTACATAAAATGACTAACATAGTAATGTTTTACAGAATTGCATGTGTATAACCTATATCTGATTGCTTACCACCTCAGGGAGGGGGGAAGGAAGGGAGGCAAAGAGAGAGAAAATTTGGAACTCAAAACTTTAAATAAAAATGTTTATTATTTTTAAAAAATAAATAAAATAAAAGAGGGCATCTCCTTTTAAGATAAAAAAGTCATTTCCTGCTTATTTTGGAAACTATATGATAGATAGATTGAAAAGGGGATGACTTGAGGCAGGAGGATCAATTAGGCAAGCATTGAAATGGTCTATGCAAGAAGCAATGAGGACACAACCTAAGATTGTGGCTAAGTGAGTGAAAAGAAGGGGTCAAATGAAAGAGATATTTTGAAAATAGCAATGGCAAGATTTGGTAATCAATTGGATATGTGTGGTGAGAGTGATTGAAGTATCAAGGATAGGACTGAGGTTATACACCCGGGAAGCTGGAAGAATGGAGAAGATTACTTCAACAGAAATAAGGAAGTTTAGAAGATGGGGTTGGCTTTGAGTTAAATACTGCATTCTGGTCTGAACATGTTGAGTTTGAGATGTCTCCAAGACATCCAATTTGGAATGTTTAATAACAGGAAGTTGATATTGAGGGACTAAAGCTCAGGGGAGAGAATGGGATTGTATATATAGATCTCAGAATCATCTGCATAGAGATATTAATTAACACACGGGAGCTGATAAGACCACCAAGAATGGAGAAAGAGAAAAAGGCCCAGCATGCCTCTCTAGGCTATACTATTGCTTCTCCCAGACTTTCTCTACAATGCCTGCAAACCTCTTCACCATGGAAGCTGACTTCACTCCTAGCTTGCTTCACACATAGGAATGGAAGTACCCTTTCGCCTGCCCCCTTACCCTGTAACATCTCCCTTTGATTGGTTGGTCCTTCCCAGAAAATCCATTGTAAGCAAGATGCCCAGACCTTACATGCCATAATTCCTCTCTTACCTCTCCTGTACTCTTAACTATCTTGGACTCTCTCTATAATGTCCTCATGCTGGGTACCTTCATATCTGCCTCATACCACCCTCCCACCAATGCCTTTTCAGCTTCCTTTATGTGCTGACTTCTTTCATTAAAATATAAACTCCTTGAGGGAAAGGCCCTTTTTTCTTTCTACTTGTATTTTTATTCCCAGGGTTTAGCCCAGTGCCTGACACATAGTGAGCAGTTAGTAAATGGTTGTTGATTTGATTTGATCTCAAATCATGTTAGGGGACATGATATGGATCATAGTTCTGCAAAGGAGACAGAGGATTGATAATATATATTGGATAAGAACCAAGGGAGAAGAGTATCATGAAAATCCAAGAAAAGGAGAGTATCCAAGAAGAGTGCACCCACCATTGACCACTGTCAATGGTTTCAAATATTAAAAAGAGGTTAAGAAAGGTAAAGACTAAGAAAAGAAAAGAAACATGACAATATTTGTCAACCAACAGATTGTCGGTAATGTTAGAAAGAGCAGGTTCATTCAAATGATGAGTTTAGAAGCCATATTTTAAAGAACTAAGGAATGAGTGACGAGAGGGAAGTGAAGGCAATTAGTGTAGATACCTTATTCCAGGAACTTGGCTAAGAAAAGGAGGAGAAATATAGGCTGATATCTTGGGGAGATAAGGTCTACTGAACGGATTTTTTTTTCTTTTTTAAATTCATTTTTGTGTTTTAGAGTGAGGGAGACTTAGAAATTTTCTAAGGCAGCAAGGAACAAATAGTAGATTGGAAATTTTGAAAATTAGAGGGAGAAAGGGGATGATTGAGGAGTCAATTCTCAATGAGATTAAAGATGCATTAGAAGTATTAAATTACTGGGGGGAAAAGTTCTGGGAAAAGGACATACATGGTTCATACATAGAGTATGTAGACAAAATAATGTGAAATAAATTTGGAAAGATAGGTTGGTGCCAGACTGTGAAGTTATCTGTCATTCTTCCTGAACAGGTGTCTTTTGGGATTTTCTACTATAGAATCCCCAGTCCAAATGAAAGAGAGCACCTGTTTTGTTAATTGGAAGACTAAGGGAGACAAGGTTCCTGCAGTTCCCTAGCATTACATTCTTAAACAAGTTCCTTGGAGAGTTGTTTCCTTAAATTCACATATGCTACCCAGAAGCCTACAGCTTCCTGAAACTTTTATTAGAAGTTTCAGTATTCCAGCAATAATTTTAAAATGTCAAAATTTCTGCTAATAGGACACTTTTATTTTGTTTGTTATGATACAGACACCATCAGCAGGAAGAGTGGTCATGCGTAGGGCATAAGTAGGAATGCATGTAGGAAACATGTGTGACTACTGTGCACCTGTGGCTGGACAGCTCCCTCCTGCAACAATGCAGGGCTGCCAGCCTCTTGGGCAATATCATTGCACTGTTCTACTCGGCCTGTTCCCCCGTGTACATCATGTCTCTTTTGTTCCCTATTAGGCATCATGTTGAATCTCTGCTGTTCCTCACATTTTTCTCTTTTTCACTTCTGCTGCTTTTTAAGCATTAGTTGAAGTGCTCAGAAGAGTAACTGCCTCTTCCTCATAAACAAAGCTCTTGACTTTGCCATCTTCTGCTTTGTTTAAAGCTTATAGTGCAAAGGCTAAGTTTCAGTTCTTTTAATGAGAAAGCCAAGGTTTTACTCAACAAACTTCAGCTGTGTTCATTCAGATTCTTCTTTCGTAGGAAAGAGGTGTGTCATCCTCCATATCTTAGTCGCCGGGGACAAACTCGTTTTGAATGGTGATCAGCTAGATAGCTCATCAAAGCCTATGTGCATTTAGTCAGTCTTTTGAACCTACTTCTTCCAGCTTTCTGTTCAAAGCCTCTATGTGGGCAGCTAGGTGGTACAGTGGATAGGGTACCAGCCCTGGATTCAGGAGGACCTGAGTTCAAATCTGGCCTCAGACACTTGATACTTACTAGCTATGTGACCCTGGGCAAGTCACTTAACCCTCTTTGCCCTGAAAAAATAAACAAAGCAAAAAAATCAAAGCCTCTATCAGACCTAAGGCTATAAATTCCCCTTTAATAACAATACATCTTGATTTTTAACTGTGTTTCTCTCCAAACAACTTTTAGGAGTTAGATTACAACAAATTGCAAAGCTTTCTGTGGATATAAGATGCCACATACTTGTCTAGCCCTCCAAATCCTCTGGATGTACAAATAAATCAGTCAAGGTAATCAAGCAAGAAACAACAAAAAGGCCAGGTAGAGGCGCTACAAGGACTCTACCTCAAACCATTGGCCCTAAATCTCACCCTTTCACATACAAATGTGTCCCCACACAAATATTCTCCTGGGCTTTGGCATGTGATGTATAATCCTTCCACTTGTTTTTAGTTTATATAACTATCAAGCAAGATTAGTTAGACTAGGTAAAAAAGAACATAGTTCATTAAATATTTTGAAAGATCCTTGATTTCATTATCTACTGATGTAAATCAACCTCTTCAGACTTTAGGAGAAAGTCTTACTGAGCTTCTATGGGCAAAGGAAATCCATCACCTGTTGGCCATCTTCCTGGTGATGAGTGTCTCTAAACTTAGCTAGGATGGGCCCTCAGACATATAGTCTGCTAGTAGGTCCACAGACCAGGCCTTTTCAGGTTGTAGGATCTGCCAAAGCTTCTAATCCCCTGATATATTCTTCCATGCTTGAGTGAGGCATATGAGGAGTATTTAAGTGGAGGAAGGCAAAATATAAAGGCAGAGAAAAATTTGATGAGTTATAGCTATTTTAGGATTTCAAGGTTATACTACGGACTGACTCTACTATGTATACTATATACCAACTCTTTGTTGAAAAAAACAAAGTAGGAGAGAATGGTTAAGTAGAGAAGAAAATCAGCAAAATAATAACTTGTAGCCACATTGTCAGTGCCATTCCCATAATATTTCTCCCTCTGTGTTCTTGAAAGAAGATGGTATTGTTGAAAGGGAGTTTATTTGAATGGTGCACATCATTACTGTCACAGTCCACCCTGCTGTTACTCTTCACCTCAGTCAAAATATGGAAGTGTTTAGCAATGACTAGGCCATTCTGGGGTGCTTCTGCAATATGACAAGAGATATAGCCCTTCATTTCCTTGCTACCATAGAGTCTATTCATATTAGGCATGTCAATCAGATGGTGCAATAACAAAAGGACAATTTGCTGCTTGCCAAATAAGAATGCCAAGGAAGGCTCTAAGAAAGGCAGAAGGCATTTGATGTGACAGCTTCAGAATTTCCTGCTTACCAACAGGCTAATAAACCAAAGAGTGGTAGTGATAATGTCAATCAGAGAGAGGATGTGCTACAAACATGGAGAATGTCTTGGAAGGGCACTGTAAAATGCAGATTGTTTATAGTTTAAATTAAACAATTGTCAGGCAAAGGCTGGCAATCTGAAGAGATGATGATTATATGGAATAAAATACTTTAATTTGCTTTTTGCCAATAAGAACTCAATGAATGATCAGCAAAGGAGATGGTTTAGCTTTCTTTGACATTCCATTTAATTAAAACTGAGAACTGGAAAGATATAAAAAGCAGCAATTCAAAACTAGAGACTCTGATTTTTAAGGCAGCAAAGTACAAGCACTGGTTTCAGGATCAAGGGACCTGTCTGAATCTTGGATCTAACACTTATTAACTGGCTCTGAGCAAGGCACTTAAGGAAACAGAGCAAAGTGAGATTGTGGATAAAATGGAGTCAATAATAATTTCATTATCTATCACAATGGTTGTTGCGAATAAAGCACCTTTTTTGAGATGGACCTTTGATTAACTCATACCTCATCAGGACTATTTACCCTTGACACCCCTCTCATTAGAGGGTAGAACAGAGACTTTCTCTCAAAAACACCATTTAAGGAGGCTGCTCTGGTCAGCCATCTCCTTATTTTTCACCAGACTGAACTCTTCTGCATTTCTCCATCATTCTCCCACTGGGTACCTTCTCTCTCTTTGCCTCTTTTCAGCTTCTTTTTGTGTGTGTCTTCTTTTTCTCTTACAGTGTAAGCCCCTTGAGGGTAGGGGCCTTTCATTTTTGTATTTGTAATTGCAGCATTTAACAAAAGTTTAGTATTTAATAGGTGATTAATAAATGTTTACTGACTGGTTTCATCATTTCAGGGAGCTTCAGAGGGGAAGTTCCTCTATAAATTCAAATCAATACCCTCTGGGCAATTATGGATTTAGAGAAATTATCTAGGGCACTAGGAGGTTAAGAGACTTGTTCAGGGTCAATCAGCCAGTCTGAAGCAGAAGCACAGTACCTCTTAAAGACAATGTTTTATAAACTTTAAAGTGCCATATACATATGAACTAGTTATTAATCTAGCTAGTCATTCATTCATTTATCTATTTCTCTAGCAAATACTCTCTTGATTTCTCTCAGACTCAGTTTATTCATCCCCCAAATGTTGTGGTTGGGCATTAGCCCTTCTATAATCACTTCTATTTCTATGACTCTTCACTCTCTTCTAGGGGGGTACCATGGTTACAAGTGTAGAAAATATATGAACCTGCCTATAGGGCTTGATTTGAAGGGAACCAAGCAGGTACTAACAAGTGTTTCCCCATTACATGGCTCAATGCCTGAAAAAAGCCTGAAAAACTAGAGATTCATTCTTTGTTTTTTTTTGGGGGGGGCTGAGTCAATTGGGGTTAAGTGACTTGCCTAGGGTCACACAGCTAGTAAGTGTTAAGTGTCTGAGGCCAGATTTGAATTCAGGTCCTCCTGTCTCCAGGGCTGATGCTCTATCCACTGCGCCACCTAGCTGCCCCTAGAGATTCATTCTTGATAGTGCTGAAGGGTATTAAGTAAATGGCCTCAAGAGAAGGATTGCTTCACATTACTCAGCTACCTCGATTAATAGAGATAAAAAACATTAAGCTAGTTTGTGGTCTTATGAAGATATGTCACAGGAAAGTTATCTGAGAAATATATGGGTTGTTAGTAAGGAAAAGTGAAGGGATGCTAGATGAAAGAAGTGACAGGTCAAGCTGTCAGAAATAAGCTTCCCATACATCATGATTTTGTTATCTTTTCTCCCCTACTCTCATGAGTATTGTAAGTACTATACTGTCTAGGAAAGAATATGAGAGAATCCTCCTTAAAATCCAATTCTAGGCTTTCTGTTTTAACCTGTCCTGTGTCCCTTTTGCAAAAAGAATAATTCTTCCAGATACTCAGGTTAACCACAGTTCATTTCCAGAATGACTCCAACAGGATATAAGAAACTGCAGAGGTTAGCATCAAACTGGATATGGATATTAGAATGATTCTAGAATAAGCTATTTATGTATAGTCCAAATACCAACTTATTCAAGTAAAGATCAAAATGACTACAAAACTAGAATAGAAAAGTGTAAAGTTTATAATTTATCATTAAAAACTCCAACATAATTTATTTAAATAAGTTACTGACACTGAAACAAGGGAGATGGATGGAGGAATGGACATCGAAATTGATTATGACAATTTACTAAAGGAATTTAAGAGATGTAATTCAATTGCTTCAATGAGGAGACAAAAAGAGTCTACCTACCACTGAATGCAGCAAACCCTTTAATTCACTGTCAAGAAGAGAGTTATGGCAGCCAAGGGCAACAAAGGTTTAGAATACAGACTCATTCATCCAATTTTACAAAGAAGGGTTTGGGAAAATTATGACCAGCATGGCTTCATAAGCTAGCAAATGGTGGGAAGGAGGAGAAAAAACAGGTTTAAAGGAAAGTACAGATGGTTTAAAGGAAGCTTGGTAATAGATCCAACTTAGTAAAGTTATCTTGTGGGTACATGAAGAACTGGAAGAATGATAATAAAAAGACAGAAGATGGAAAATGTTTGTGGCAAACTCTTTTCACCATCAAGAATAGTGAAGCGGGGCAGCTAGGTGGCGCAGTGGATAGAGCACCGGCCCTGGAGTCAGGAGTACCTGAGTTCAAATCCGGCCTCAGACACTTAACATGTACTAGCTGTGTGACTCTGGGCAAGTCACTTAACCCCAATTGCCTCACTAAAAAAAAAAAAAACCCAAAAGAATAGTGAAGCCACCACATTCAGACCCTGGCATCACAGTCCTGAATGTGCTGCTTGAGGGAGTGGAAATGGCACTGAAAAGAAAAAAGGATGGGAGGGGCAGAATTTCATGTTGGAGGCAATGAATTGACAGATATATTCTTGGTATATCTAAAAGAGGGAAGGATACCAAAGGCATGGATGGAGGGAAAATCTTAGACCTTGTTGCTGGAAGACAGCAACCATGAAAAATGTAGGGAGTTGACAACCCATAAGCCCCTTTCCCACAAATACACAAATTTAATGAAAGTGAGCCTTGCATATATACTGCATGAATGAGAAACAAAAAGGATGTTTTTACAAGCAGTATACTGCAACAATCCATATCTTCATGACCACTCAATCGACTAAAGAGTGTGACCTGAGAGCATCAGAACCTAGCATAATTGTTTATTCATTAAAATTTTAATTCAGTAGAACTAGGTGTTGCCTTAAAGGCTCTCTTCCCACAAGTGTCTTATGGACTGAGAGAATAGTATAGTTAATTGGATACAAAAATGGTTGAATAGACAGACCCAACAAGTAGTCACTAACAGTTCAGTATCATTTTGAAAGGTCTCCAGTGGCATGCCCTAGGGATCTGTGTTTAAGCCTAGACTGGTTGACATATTTATTAATGATTTGAATAAAGGAATAGATGCCATGCTTTTTAAAAGTATAGATGGTGGGGGCAGCTAGGTGGCACAGTGGATAAAGCCCTGGCCCTGGATTCAGAAGGACCTGAGTTCAAATCCGGCCTCAGACACCTAACACTTACTAGTGACCCTGGGCCAGTCACTTAACCCCAATTGCCTCACCAAAAAACAAAACAAAACAAAAGAATAGATGGTGCAAATCTGGAAAGTATACATAATATATTGGATAATAGAATTTAGCTTAACAAAGAACTCAACAGGATAAAATATTGCTCCAAATCTTAAATGATGCAATTTCATAGGGATAAATATAAAATCTTATACTTGGATAGTTTAAATTCAATAACCACCTTGCTGTTTAGCAAAAGGAAAATATCTTGTGAAATGTAGGACAGTAGTTCTCTAATTCTTGACAATAGATTAAATAAACTAATAGTTTTAGATCTTCCTCTTCCCCCAAAAGGACAGTCCCCAATTGTCTTTTTAATTTTTCACCTAATATTATTTATTCTAGTTGTTGACATCTTATCCTACCACTAGACTTTAATCTTTGAAAACTGGAAACATGTCATTTATACTTTGTTTTATTCTCAACACACAATTTTGCTTACAGTGGATTAAACATTTATTAAATGCTGAGTATATTTCAAGTAGCTAGTGGAGATGGAATAGGAGGAGAGAAATACATGGGCACGAGGACTTCATGAGGATCTTTGAAATACACATTAAACATGCAGGTAGATGCCTACTTCATCTATATTTAAGATCATCGATGTAAAAGCTCCATCTGATCCCCTCTAACATTTTTGATTTGATCAGGGTATTACCTGGTACAAATGTGGAATCTCTTGTCAGTATTCATAGATCTCCTAGGACAAATAAAAGCTCCTAAAGAAATTTCTCATTCATTTAAGAATCCATGCATAGAAGCAGCAGAAGTAATCGTGAGTTAATGGTCAAGGTTCACTCCAACTTTGCCCCAGAATGGACTTTGTAGATGTATTATCTCCATAGGCAAAATGTGTTGGGAAGGGGAAGGGGAAGGAAGTATTGAAAGGACCAAGAAAGGACAAGTGCATCTTCAAGATTTGTTCTCTTTTCTAGGGGTTGAAGAAACTGTTTTCATTAGGAAATGTGACAGGCTAATTAGTGATAGTCACTCTGATCAAGGATAATTTAGGTGGAAGTCTTCCTAGAACAAGGCTATGAGGATAGTATCAAAGACTAGGCAGATTGCGTCAGTGGAATTAACCACAAAATCCTCTAGCAAATACGTTACTGAATCTCAATTCGAAAAATGGTTGCACATTTTCATTCTTTCCCAAGTGAGCATCCACATTGTGCCTGGCACTGCAGGACTGCAAAACATAACATCAGGAAGTCTTGGTTCCAAATGGACATATAACATTTTAAAATTATAATTCCTTTTATGGATTCAGCTTTCATGTAAGGTTTATTTCAGGCCTCCCCCACCTTCCCAGTAGAATCACTCAACCAATCACTATTTTTAGATTCCCAAGAGTGTTCCTGTATTATTTTAAAATGCAGAGCAAGGATTTATGAGAGTGGTGCCCTCTCCTTGGAGGCTGGATCTCTTCACCAAAAGGTGGCTCACACCTATATAAACTCTACATAGTTTATATGCCAGGTAAGTCTATATTGCACTGATTTTCTACCTTCCATTGATGATTATCCCCAAACCAGAAATTTAACTTGGTAGGTCTTTTTTTGTTAGTGGTGGTCAACTGAATTGACTCAACCACAATTCTTTCACTGAACCACAAATGTCTTAACATGTGCTAATGTCTCCTTAGTAAGAGTGTTGACTTGAAAGTGAAAAATATTGAAACAGAAAAAGAGATAGGGAAGTCTACTTCCTATTGTTGTTGTTGAATTGTTTCAATTGTGTCCATTTCTCTGTGAGCCCTTTTGGGCTTTTCTTGATAAAGATATTGGAGGGGGTTGACATTTCCTTCTCTAGCTCATTTTACAGGATAAAGAACTGAGGCAAACAGGGTTATGTGGTTTGCCTAGGGTAACACAGCTAGTAAGCATCTGAAGTTTGATTTGAACTCAGGGTTCCAGACTTCCACTGCATTACCTAGCTACCCATACAGGTCCTGAGATAGGGACAAAGGAGGTATAGTAAATAAGGTTGCTGAGTTGCTAGACTAAGGGGCAAGAGAAACTCACTATTTGGACCTTTGCACCACCTCACCAACAGCTTTGTTCACTTGTGATGACTCTTCTCTTGGTCTTGCTAGCCTGGTTGAAGATCCTCTAGATAGGACCACCATTTTATTAGGATTTTTGTCATATACCCTTATTCCAAGTACAACATACTCTTGAATTTAACTCCTGACCTTCTCTACTTCAAGTTCCCCTTTATCTTCATCTATAAGAACTCACATTCCTTGAGAGCAGGCATTATCCTGTTTACTTACATTTGTATCCCTGACACATGACACATGCCTGTAATATAATAATTCCCATTGTATATCTATATTCAAACCCTCCTCTCTATATCTGGGTTCAAAGACTTAAAAAAGGAATGAAATGATAAGTTAATGTAAATATTTCTTTCCCATCTAACTCAGGAGTTATTCATATATTACATATGAGCAAAAGGGAAACAATTATAGTAACTTGAGGAAAGAAAAAAGATATTGAAAGGAATGTAGTACATTTGTAAGTGCATATTTATTTATTGGTTGCAGCTGAGTATGCAGTGGATAGAGTGCCAAGCCTGAAGTCAGGAAGACTCATCTTCCTGAGTTCAAATCTGGACTCAGACATTTACTACCTGTGTGACCTTGGGCAAGTGACTTAACCCTGTTTGCCTCAGTTTCTTCCTCTGTAAAATGAGCTGGAGAAGGAAATGGCAAACTGCTCCAGTATCTTTGTCAAGAAAACCCCAAATGGGATCATGAAGATTTGGAAATGTCTAAACAACAACAACAAAATTTATTTTGATGATAACGAGTATAGACCAGATAACAGACCAAATCAGCTAATCAGTAAAATAACTTTTAGATTTTCTGGTGATAAAACTTTTTTTATTTTTTTGTACAGGGCAACCTATGAAACAAAGAATATTAAAAATAGCCCTCGGGGCAACTAGGTGGCGCAGTGGATAAAGCACCGGCACTGGATTTAGGAGTACCTGAGTTCAAATCCAGCCTCAGACACTTGACACTTAATAGCTGTGTGACCCTGGGCAAGTCACTTAACCCCCATTGCCCTGCAAAAAAAACCCAAAAACCAAACAAAACCAAACCAAACCAACCAAAAAACAAAAAATAGCCCTCAGTTCAAGTCATGAGGCCTGGAAGACCTATAACTCAGTATAATGACAGAATTAAGATATGTGATTTATAAGACACTATCAGGGATCTTGGAAAGATTGTGAAGGATATAAACACTGCCTTAAAGGATAAGGGATTTCTTAAAACCAGTTTTCAAAGACAGAAAAGAACAGATTCTAAAAATTACTGGTTGAGTTCAAATACTGAAAAATTCTACAGTGTGTGATTAAAGGGATGGTTTAAGAACATTTAGAAAGGAAAGCAGTGATTACAGAGAGACAAGTCTTCACCAACATCAAGTCATACTAACCTCTTGACTATGAGATTACTAAACATTCTAATGAGTTCATACTATCCTCATTTCCCTTTTTTAAAAAACAGTATTCTGGTAGATGAAGAAAGCAGAGTTGAGAGATGACTAAAGAAAGGAATGGGATCAATTCAGAGAGGTCTGAGTTCACCTTTTCTTACCTGTAAAATAAAGTACTGCAAATACTTCTTTAGTATCATTCAGTCTTATAAAATACAAGTCAAATCAACAATCATTTATTAAACACTTACTATGTGCCAGGCACTGTACCAAGTGCTATGAATATACATACAAGCAAAAAGAAAGATAGTCTCTGCCCTCAAGGAGCTTACATCCTAATGTGTAAGGGGTGGTGGTGGAAAGAAACTGAAAAAGAGAGAAGGGAAGGAGAAGGCACTCTGGCTGGGGCATGATGGAAAAGTTCAGAGGATGAAGCCTGGTGGGAAATGAAAAGATGGCTGGCCTGGGCACCCTCCTTAAATGGAGGTCCTGAGAAGATCTCTTCTGCTTCAAATAAGAGGGAGGGGCCTTAAGGGAAGAGGGTGTTTCTGAGATGAAGGGACTGAAGTGCTTTCAGGTTCTGTACATGTGATCATCTCACTCACCACTGAAGTGCATATGCTTAGCTATCAGCTATGCCCACCCAGTTCCCCAAACATTGCTTTGGACATATGGTGGTGCTAGAATTGTAATTGCTTGGGAGATTTTCTTATTAATTCATATGTTCAGAGTTTTTAAAAATGTCCTTAAGGGGACCAGATATATATTCTTGCTCTTCTCCTGAAAAGATTTGGAAAGTTTTATGAATATCTGATTATTTTTGCATAAACCAAATGAGAAGCTAAATCTGTTTTTTTTTTCCAGAAGAGATTTTTCAGCTTTTTTGATTCTTGTGGCACTTCAAATGGTTTTGTTTTTAACATTCAGATTTGGCGTGAATGCAATACCAATAGAATAATACATACTTTGCCTCTTTGGAAGATAATTGACTTTAAAACCAACTTAGGATATATAAAAATAGCTTTTTCTATTGATATGGGTTTTCTCCAGAAATTAGGAAAAAAGTCACTGGAATGAGAATTTTGGCTCAGGAGTGACATGAAAGAAACTAACAACTACCTGTGTTTAATAAGTATAACTGTTTTCAGAGGTGATAGTGAGATTATTTATTGAAGACAAAAACAAGGAGGGAAGAAACTTAATATAGCTGGAATAGAGCTGAATTTGGAATCAGAAGACCTAGATTTTAATCTCAGTTCTGTGAGAACTTAAAAAATTCCTTAATCTCACTCAGCCTCAGTTTTCTCAGCTGTAAAATGAAGTTATTATGCAAGATGAACTTTATGGTTCTTTCTAACTCTATATGCCATGACCCTGTGACCTTCCCAGGTATCACCTAAAAAGCTGGACAACCTTTAAATGGTCCAATTCTTTGATTATAGTAGAGTATTGAAAGTAAATGTCTTTACCTCAAATAACATCTTGAATTATACAGTGGCTAATAAACTTAATGAGGGGAAGCCTGGATTATAGCTGGCCAATGAGAAGCCAGTGATTGCTAAATTATCACAGTACTCATTGTGTCAGGTATAAAACCTTAATGACCATATTTCCCAAACTCCTAAGTAGGTGCATGTGGTTTGACATGGGATAATTCCTTTGCAAAACCTTGTAAAAATGCTTTCTTTTGTCCAAGTCATAACTTTCCCAGGACATTCAAGATTTACATTTTTAAAAAGCCTTCAATTGGACTAAAATTTCTTACTGGAGAACTCATGAAAATCGTTTCAGCAACTGTAGAAACTTGAAAAACAAAAGCCACTGAGAAACTCAAAATGAATACAAGCACAATATTGTGTCACAGTACCCCAGGCATAGAATAGTAATAGCCGACAGAGTGGTTTAAAGCTTTCAAAGCACTTTACATACATTATCTTCTCAGACCATCACAACAGTGTAAGAAAGGCACAGTATATGTGATTTATCCCATTTTGCAAAGCAAAGTGTGCATATTGAAGAGGAGTAATGGAAATAAGGGAGGTTAGGTAAACAAGGACCATATTATAAAAGACCTCAATAGCCCAGCAGAAGAGTTGAGAACTGTGCTTTAACATAGTTTTCTCACAACCCCTACTAATGTAATTTCCTGGAAGATTTATATAAAGTAGGGTGAAGAAAAGAAGGGTTGGATGATGATTTAGCAAAATACAAATCAGTTACTACAAGAAGCTCTTTTAAGATGACTGACTCTCTATCTCACTCTCTGCACTCCTTCCTTTACAAATTTTTGCTTCTTTCTTAAAGGCACCAACACCACTCCCTTTCAACCAGAGGCCTTGCCAAATACTTCACTAAAACCAAAAAAACCCAACAAACAAACAAACAAAAAACCAATCAAACCAACAAATTAAAACCATCCACCTTAAGTTCTGTCCTCTTCTCATCTCTACAGATCAACTCGACCCCATCCCACCCTCCAGAATTGCCTCTTTTTATCCAGTCTTAGAGGATGAGTCGACAATTTTTGTAAACGCCAGATCTTCTGTTTGTACCCTTGTTTCCATCCTCTTCTGTCTTCTCCTGGTGCTCACCTCTTTGATCATCCCCTCTTCTCATCCTTCCCTACTATTTATAATCATGCCCAGATCTCCCCTACCCTTAAAAACTTTCACTTGATTCTACCATGCCTTCTAGCCATATCCTATATCTTTCCTCCCTTCCTTGGTCAAATGCCTAGAAAAAAATTGTTTATACTTAAAACCTCTATTTTCTCAGTTTACTCTCCAACTGTCCACAATATGGCATCCAACCTCATCAATCAATTAAAACTATTCTCTCCAAGATTACTAATGGTCTATTACCTGCCAAATCCAGTAGCCTTTTCTTCCTCATCTTTCTTGATCTCTCTGAAGCATTTGGCATGGTTCACTACCCTACTCAGCTCCACGCTCCAGACATAATATCCACCTTGGCTGCTCTCTTCTGAGTTTTCTCCTGTCTAGTCATTCCTTCTACATGTAGCTGGACTTCAGGATTTTACTGTCCCCTTTTTTCTTCCACTCTATACTTTTGGTGATCTCATCAGCTCCTATGGGTTCAACTATCATTTCTTTGTATAAGACTCTCAGATCTATGTTATCTAGCTCTAGTCTTTCTTCTCAATTCAATTCAATAAGCATTTAAGTGCTCACAATGCGCCAGCCTCTGTGATAGGCACCGGGGATACAAAAATAGAAGTGAGACAATTCATGCCTTTAATTTTTTGAATGTGGAAGACATTACATTTTATATTTTTAGTGTGGAAATCAACCGGGATCTATATAAGTAGTTACAAAATAAATACAAGTCAACTGTTGAAGGGAAGGTGCTAGTCATTTATAGCTGCTCCAAAAGTCAAAAAGACAAAAATACATTGTATGTATTTGTATTTAATTCCCTTTGTACATATTGTTTCATACTAATGGAATATAAATATCATGAAGGAATGTACTGTTTCATTTTATTCCTTTTGAATTTTTATTTTTAATTTATGCAAAAAGATGCATTATCATAACAGTACAATAAAAAGATGATTGCCTATGAAAGTGTAAATCTACTATGTACAAATTGCTATTTCTTTCAAATATACAACAAAATTATCATGTAAGTTTATTTTTTTCCTTCCCCCCCACCCCTATCCTAGGTCCTAGAGATGGCTACCATTAGACACAGATGGGGTGGGTGGGTGTGGGTGTATGTATGTATTATGTGTGCACATATTCATGTATGTACATAAATAGTCTATACAAACTTCTACTTATTAGTTCTTTCTCCAGATGTAAATAACATTTTTCTTAATATGTCCTTCATAATTAATTTGGATATTTATATTAGTCAAAATAACTTATTTGCTCAAAGTCATTCTCAAAACTTTATTAATGTATACAATGTTCTCTTGGCTCTGCTCATTTCACTCTTCATTGTTCATGAGTGGGCAGGGCCAATATAAGAAAAATGTTAATTTTACTCAAACTAATTTAAATATTCAGTGCCATACCAATTAAATTTCCAAAAAATTATTTTAGAATTAGAAAAAAATATAACAAAATACATTTGGAAAAACAAAAAGTCAAGAATATCAAAGGAAATTATTAAAAAAATATAAAGGAAGGTTTAGCAGTAACACATCTTAAACTACATTATGAGGTAGTAATTATCAAAACTATATGGTCCTGGCTAAGAAACATAAAGGTAGATCAATTGAATAGAGTAGACATACAATTTACAGCAGGAAATAAACATAATAACCTTGTATTTGACAAGTGTAAAGGCTTAAGATTTTGGAATAAGAATTCCTTATTTGGTAAACATCACTGGGAAAACTGAAAAGCAGTGTGGCAGAAACTGGACATAGACAATATCTTACACCGTTTACCAAGATAAGTCAAAATGGATACATGACCTACATATAAAGAGATATTTCATAAGAAAAGTAGAATACAGAACATATTACTTATCAGGCTTATGGATAGGCAAACAATTTATTAATAAACAAGAGATAGAAAGCAAAGTTAGGTGTAAGATGTATCATTTTAATTACATTAAATAAAAAGAGATTTGTATAAATAAAACAAATGAAGCCAAGATCAGAAGGAAAGTAGAAAATTCAGGAGGAGGGAATTTTATAGACAGCTTATCAAATAAAGGTTTTATATCTAAAATACATAAAGAACTTTGTCACGACCATAGAATATGTGGCGCAGTGGATAAAGCACTGGTCCTGGATTCAGAAGGACCTGAGTTCAAAGCCAGCCTCAGATACTTGACACTTACTAGATGTGTGACTGTGGGCAAGTCACTTAACCCTCCTTGTCCCACCAAAAAAAAAAAAAAAAAAGATAAATGGTCAAAGAATATGAACAGGCAGTTTTCCAATGAAGAAATCAAAATAATTTGTAGTAATATGAAAAAATGCTCTAAATCATTATTGATTAGAGAAATACAAATTAAAACAACCTTGAGATACCTACTAAATTGGCTAATATGGTGGAAGGAATAGAATAAATATCAAGGGGAGGGAATAAGATGGAGGGTAATGCAGTTAGCAACAGTAACTGTGAAAGAAATTATGAGTAGGATGATATCAGAAGGATGTATGAAAAATGCAAACCATCAACAGAGAAAAGAATGGATGGTATCTGAATACAGATTGAAGTATAATTTTATTTGTTAGCTCCTCTTTCTAAAGGTATTTCATCTATTTTCTTTCACAACCTGACTAATGAGAAGATGTTTTGCATAACTGCACATGTATGACATATTGAATTGCTGGATTGGGTTGAGGAGGGAGGGAGGAAGAAAATTTAGAACACAAAGTTTGAAAAAATCAATGTGAAAAGTAATGATGAGCAGGAGTTCAGAGAAACTTGGAAGGACTTACATGAACTGATTCTGACTGAGAGGAGCAGAACCAGGAGGACATTGTACACACTAACCCCAACATTGTGTGATGAACAATGGTGATGGACTTGGCTCTTTTTAACAATGCAATGGTCCAAAACAATTTCAAAGAACTTCATGATAGAAATGGTTCTCAACATCCAGAAAAAAGAACTGTGGTTTATGAATGCAGATTGAACCATACTGTTTCTACTTTGGGGCTGTTTTTTTCCTTCTTTTTTGAAGTTTTCCCCTTGTGCTCTTTTTTCACAATATGACTAATGTAGAAATATGTTTAATGTGATTGCATATATAAAACATATTAGACTGCTTTCTGTCTTGGGGAGGAGGGAGGGAGAAAAATTTGGAACTAAAAATACTATGAAAATAAATGTTGAAAACTATATGTAACTGGAAAATAATAAAATACTGAATTATCAAAAAAAGAGTCACAGATAGACTCAGACAGATTGAGGGTCTTATGTGTTCTTTTTTAATTTTGTTGAGTATTTCAAAATAAAACTGATATTATTTGTAAAAAAAATGATAGGAGAAAGTAAACGTTGGAGTGGATATGAAAAAACTTGGATATTAATTCATTGGTTTTTTGTGTTTTCCCCACTAATTCATTGTTGATGGAATTGTGAACCGATCCAACTATTTTGGAGAACAATCTGAAATTATGCCCAAAGAGTTATTAATGTACCTATTCCCTTTGACCTAACAATGCTACTACATGGTCTATTTCCAAAGATGATCAGGGGAAAAGGAAAAGAACCTATATGTTCTAAAATGTTTATTGCAGCTCTCTTTGTGGTAGCAAAAACTGGAAATTACAGGGATACCCATCAATTGGAGAATCGCTGAACACATTGTGGTATATGATTGTGATGGAATATTTATTGTGCTATAAGAAATGATGAGCTCAATGATTTTAGAAAAACAGAAAGATTTGCATTTTAGTCTTTATATCTCTAACATTTGGTATAGGATCTGATAAGTTGGTGCTTAATAAAGACTTTGATCGATGGTACCCACGAGCAAACATCACTTCCTGACGCCAAGGAACTGACCTTCCAAACCACATGGCTTGTCCTCAGATGCCTTCTCCTCATGGCGGAGCTTTCCTACAGTATCTCTCCAGCAGGGGGAATCACTCCAATTCTCACACATTGGTATAGGGAAAATCTAGTCAAGAAACTCCCCTATTAGTGCAGTATTAAAGAACTGCCTGGAACAGTGAAAGAGGTTAGAGTTTTTCCCAAGGTCAAATGGGCATTTGCCACAAGCTGAACTTGAAACTAGGTCTTTATGAGTATCTACTATGCCATATACTCTTCATTTCAACAGATAACATGCAATATTAGAATTCAGATATTAGAAAACACTTGGTGAAAATTGGTTTTCCTTTTTTACTTGTGGTTCTTTAGTGTGACTACATAAAGCATTGCCTACACTTAAGTCTTTTCTTTTCCAAAGGTTACTTCTTTCCTAATAATTTTTCCTCTAAGGATCTTTATAAATGATGTAAACCAAAGATCATTGTGTGAATGACAAGTTGTGAAAATACTTTGTGGATATGGCCCCCTTGCATTTACATCTTAAGTGGTCACAATATAACAATGCATTTAACATATGGGCCTCTGATTTCACATTTGCAGGTCAGCACATTTATTTTCCCTTGGTTGCAAAGAAGGATCTGGCTTGCCCTTACACAAAATGAATTGCTAGTAATTTCTCTGGCCACATTTCCAAATCTATAAAAGCACTAAGGTTGTTGGTTTGTTGGTCTTTTTCAACTTTGTCTTTTTTTTTTTTTTATCAGCTCCTGGCTTGAGAAGATGGGAAGAAGACTTTTGAATAACAAGGCACTTTCTCTTTCCAGTCATAATGAACTGGATTGCTTGCAGTCTCAGAAAGGTGACCTTTAATGCAAAGATTTCTAAAGTGTTTGACATTTGGCTAACAATGTGGTTCAAATTTAAAGTGGTGAAAGTGGCCGCAAATGAGTATTTGGTAAAAAGGTTTTCTCTTAATAGATTTTAATGAATGCAAAGATATGCAAAACTATTAGAAGAATGTATGCAGACAAGGCAAATTAGAATAAATTAAAATATTGCTCAACAATTCAATTAACCTTTCAGAACTGTAGAGGAGATGTAGTAATAGCATGCTCAGTTGTGTTACCTTGATAATCATACAATATATACAAAACTTTCACTAAAAAAATGCCATTGCTATTATGTTTCCCCATATAATGTTTGGCATTACTGCCACACATTGAAAACATTTCATCTTCAGAGTTTGAAAAGTGCAGGACTTATTTTCTAATGATAAACTGAGAGGAGAGAGGAGAGACATCACACACAGACAGAAACAAAGAAACAGACAAGAGATAAAGAAAGAGAGACAGAGAAAAAAAAGAGAAAGACAGAGACAGAGAGAGAAACTCACAAGTTTGGTTTAAAAGGTTCCATTCAGAGCAGACCTTTAGGAGAGAGATGCACGTGTTTGGACTCAGTGTGTATGAAAAAAGGTTTGGGCTATGAATTATTACAAATCCATGCTTAATCAACCTGGATCTCCCTTGACAGGTGTGGAAAATGTCCTTCTTGAAAATATCATTTTTCTTTAGACAAAACTACCCTTCCACTTCTCCATTTGGATGGTTCCAACTCTTTTTAAAGAACTTCATCCTTTCCCACCAGAGACAATACCCCAATTTCTTATCAGTCATAGCCAGATCCTAGCTGATATTCTACCCTATTCCTCATGCTTCAAGGAGCAGAAAAGTCAAGATCATTTCCAGCAGCTGCCAAACATGTTTTGGAAAATGTGGAAAACTGCCCACAGTGATCCTTCCCCAGCTGGCATTTTCTAAATGGTGGAATTCAGAAGGCATGGTTTTTGTTCTGGACTCTGACACTCAAACCCCAGACGACTGAAGGAAAACCAGTGAAGAAGTAGAATAATCTAGATGAGCTTCCTCCATTGGATTTGTTTGATAATCTCTCCCTCAACCAATTCACTTTCATTTTTTTCAAATTTGACCATAGTATCATAGTAAAATGACTTTTTCAAAGTGATCCTTCCTAAGATGCCATTCCAACTATGTCAGTCCCCCACTCAATAAACTCCAGTGGCTCTCTATGACATCAAGGGTCAAATGTAAAATCCCCAATTTGGCCTTTAAAACTACTTAACAAATTGGCCCCTTTCCACATTTCCATTGTTAAATCACTCCTCAAAATATTCTATGACTGAGCAACATTGGCCATTTTGATTTTCCTCACAAATAACTACTCCATCTCCCAACATGATAACAAAGCCAAGAGAATGTGAGTTCCTTTAGGGCAGTAATCATGGTTTTCCCTTTGTATTCTTAGTCCTTAGCACAGTGCATCTAGTAGGCACTTACTGACTGACTGAATCATTTGAAGTAGGAAGATGACATGGTTACAATGACAGTTGGGAGTTTGCAAGGAATAGAAGAGAATTTCACTTGAGACTTTTGTGCAATGAAAGCTCCTCCAATAATATTAGAATGGAGACTGCCTTACCTCAGAAAAGAAGAGAACCAAGCAGTATTTCCTAGGTTTGGGAACAGAAAAGGCATACACAGGAAAGTTGTTTAGGGCTCAATATGTCAAGACATAAATAAAGACAATGCTGAAGCAGACCCAATCATCTAACAGAAATAAGGCCCAATTCTACTTACATCCCAAAGGCTCCAAGTACAATCTTACAACTAGAGCTTTAAGCAATTGAAAAAGATTTGTTGGTCACATGTCCTCATTTTACAGATGAAGAAACTGAGGTCCAAGGAGGATAAATGACTTGCCCAAAGTCACTTAGGCAGTAAAGTCACATCATATAAGGATCTAGGAATGTATAATGTGGATGAGATGCCTTTGGGATAGTACCTTAAACTATTCAAAGGGCTGTCAACTAGAAGAAAATTAAAATTATTCTGATTAGCCCCAGAGGGTAGAGCCAGGAATGATGTATGGAAACAGAAAAAAAGGCTGCCTAGAATTAGGCAGAGGACCGAAGTTCAAATCCTACCTCTTATGTGTGGCCCTGGGAAAGTCACTTTAATTTTCTGTGGCTCAATTTCCCCATCTGTATAACAAAGAGGATCAAACTACATAGCCTTCCAGGTCCCTTCCAATCTGAATCCACAATGCTATGATCCCTCATTTGTGGTCTTCCAGCAAAATCTGGCTGACCATCATTCAGTTATATTTTTGCTGACATCAAGACTAGGTAATCATTGAGGTCCTTTAATGACTACCCTGAATTCTTTGATACTGATTTGTTTTTGGTGAGGCCATTGGGGTTAAGTGACTTGCCCAGAGTCACACAGCTAGTAAGTGTTGTGTCTGAGGTCAGATTTGAACTCAGGTACTTCTGAATCCAGGGTCAGTGCTCTATCCACTGCGCCATCTAGCTGCCCCGATACTGATTTTTTTTTAATCAGTAAGAAAGCTTAAAATTAAACCCAAGTCCCTTTGCTCTAAATTAACTTTGTAACTTTCCATCTGTTTGCCCCAATCTGCTTCCCTGGCATTGTTAATGGTTAAACCCTTAGGGATCCTCAAATGGACTATGTGCTTGCTTCAAGGAAAGGAGGGCAGAGAAAAACCTATGAAACTATACAATCTTGCAGTGAGCCATGGAAGACAAAAGCCGTGGTGGAAGAATGTGGGAACAGCCTAGCAGGGCACTTGACAGGTAGTCACTTCCTATGGCCCATATCATAAGAGGTAATGAATGAATTGGGATTTGCCCTGGTATGCAAAAGTGTCATTAGGAGGCTATATATATCCCCAGGTGATTCCAACCAGACCTGAAAGTCCAAAGAGGACTCATTCAGGCACTTAGGGAGCAGGTGAACTAAGAAGGGCAATGACATAAGGTGGGGGGGATAGGACTGTTAGTGAAATAATTTAAATTAACCAGTGAAACCCTTCCCCTTTAAACATTCTGTAAGAGTTACTTTGAGTCATGATATGTATTTAATTTTTCTTGGCAGGCTTTGCAAATTAGCACTGTTATTCTGTGTACAGATGTTAATTGTGGTCTAATTTAGTCAACCATGACAAATGGAACATACATATTGGAACAGTGGCTAACCTCTCACATTGTTAGCATTTTAATTTGGTTTTATATATATATATATACATATATGTGTGTGTGTGTGTGCGCGCGTGTGTGTGTGTATAACATATTTCCACATTAAAATGCTGTAAGAGGTTAATCACTGTTCGAGTGTATATTGCTGTCTCTCCTTCATCCTCCCTTTTTTCTTGCTCTTGCTCCCTCTTTCTCCTTCTCCTTCTCTTCCCCTTTGTCTTCTCTCTTTCTCTTCCCTTCCCCATCTCATTTATACAGAGATGTACCTTAAATATTTACATATATGCAAATACATATGTATACATATGTGTGTATATATGTTAACCATGTTGAGGGAAGAACTACAAAGCCTTTTTTACCCTTCAGCATCAGACTATGCTTTAAAAAACAAACCTGGGACGGCTAGGTGGCGCAGTGGATAGAGCACCGGCCCTGGAGTCAGGAGTACCTGAGTTCAAATCCGGCCTCAGACACTTAACACTTACTAGCTGTGTGACCCTGGGCAAGTCACTTAACCCCAATTGCCTCACTAAAAAAAAAAAAAAAAAAACTAATCATAAACGCAAACCCTTACTGATCTCAAGTGAACAGGAAAGTTTTGTCTTCATGGTCTCTCACAGGAATCTTGGACATCCTCTTACAAGGTACCATCTCCATTTCTGCCTATTTCAGGGCCAATTTAGTATGGCATAAAAACAATCAGAAATCTTGGGTCATGTGCCATCTTTGCCACTTTCCTGTATTGCTTTGGTCAGGCTACTCCTCTGGGCCTCAAGTGTCAAATGAAAGGGCTAGATCAGATGGCCTCTAAGCTGTCTTTCAGTTATAAATTTATGATCCTTTGAACACTGCTCTTGTTTAGCAGTACCACAGAGGAAGAGGTGAGAGAAAGCAAGAGGGATGCATGCAGAGACTATGATAGAGTAGGAGAGAATGGGGGAAGGGAATGAAGGGAGGGAGCTAACATTTATTAAGCACCTGCTATGTGCCAGGCAAAGGGTTAAGTGCTTTTACACATATCTCATTTGATCTTCACAGCAACCCTAAAAGGTAGATAACATCATGATCTCCATCTAACAGTTTTAAAAACTAAAGCAGACAGAGGTTCTTTCTTCAACACTGACTTCCCTGGGGTCACAGAGCTAATGATAATAAAAGCTGACATTTATGTAGCATTTCTTATATGCCAGGAACTATGTTAAGCACTGTACAATTATCATCTCATTTGATCCTCACAACAACCGTGGGAGATAGGGGCTATTAATATCCCCATTTTATAGATGAGGAAACTGAGGTTAAGTGATTTGGCCAGGGTCACATCATTACTAAATGTCTGAGGCTGGAACTAAACTCAAATCTTCCCGGCTCTAAACCCAGCACTTTAGTCACTGTACTACCTCACCATGGAGAAAGACAGTTTGTCTATAGTCACAAATTCTTGCCTCAGAATTTTTCACAAAGAGAAACAGAAAATCCGGCTCCATGTGCTGTTACAACGGGGATACAACAAGTTTTCTTTACTTCTCTGTGGTTTCATGAAAATAAATGACACATCTCCACATCCCTTGCCAATTCTCCATTAGGAAAAGCAGGGTTACTATGTAATAACAGGAAAACAGCATCTTGTCTGGTGAGAAGCCAAGATATTTCTGCCTTAGTGAGGATGGCAGAAAGCCCATGATTTCCAATTTCCTCTGAGGATACATTTTTCTTCATTTTCTTTGGTGATGAAGTACTGTAATTTTGACATTTTGATCATTTTATACATGCTTACTGGCTGAAATACTGCTCCAGCTAGGATTCTTTCAAGAGGCTCAGCATTTACCCCTCTATTTCCAACTAGCAGCTTTAAGTTTCTTGTGGACTGCTTACCGATAGAACATTTGTACTTCTTGTGGCTTCAGACAATAGAAACCAGTCAGCTTGGCATCCAGTTCCATTCAACATTATATTGTTACCTTTTCTATGACCTGTCTGCCCAAATACAGTAGATTGTTTTGGAGGACAGTGATTGGTTTTTCCATTTCTTTTGTAATTCCTCTGAGCACTTCATAGGAGTTCTGTATCTAGTAAATGTTCAATAAATTCTCATTGAATATATATGAAATTGAACATTCTTATAGAAGGACAGAAACATGGACAACAAATGCATATGGCTTTGAAGCTGCACATAAAAGGTACCCTTGTTTTCCAGCTCTACCACTTCCATTTTGCTTTATGATGTTTTACAATTTATTTAATGTTGTTTTTTTTAAGCTACTTAACTTATTTGTTATTTAATGGCCTGGAACTGGAAGAGACCACAAGCATAAACTAAAAATGGTGGAGGAGGAAACTAACAGTAGTCATGAGTACTTATGCAAAGTCTGACTTGAAGAGCAGGAGATAGATTAATTAACCACTTAAGACTTCTTTTGGTGACTTGAATCTGTGATGATATCACCAAGCTGTGGGTCATCAAGAGTGTTAGGGACCTGGTGATCCCATTACTGGACAAAGAAGATGATGCTCTGCCTATATACTTCTATATACCCTAAGGAGTTACAAAATAGTCTAATAATTATCAAAATATTCATAGTGGTATTTTTGTGGTACTGAATAACTTAAAGTGGGTCTTCAACAATCAGGCAATAACTGAACAAACTTCAGTATGTAAATGTAATGGAATATTATTGTACAGTAAGTAATTATGTATATTAGGGAAACATAGGAAGATTTGCATGAATTGAAACAGAGTGAGGTATGCAGATCCAGAATAATAAACATAATGCCTACAGCAGTGTAAATTAAATTATCACTAGAAAAAATCCAAACTCTGAACAATTTTTAAAAAATAGTATTCCTGAAGAGATAATGAAAATATCTCTCTGTTCTCAGAGGGCAGTGAAGTGGCAAAGTGGATAGAGCACCAGGACTGGAGTCAGAAGGACCCTAGTTCAAATCTGGCCTCAGACCCTTAATAGCTGCATGACCTTGGGCAAGTCATTTAACCCTGTTTGTCTCTGTTCCTCATCTGTAAAATGAGCAGGAGAAGGAAATGGCAAACCACTCTAGTATCTCTGACAAGGAAACTCAAAATGGGGTCATGACAGTTGGACACAACTGAAAAATGACTGAACAACAATTCCCAAAGGAGAGATGGGGGAATATGAGAGTAGAATGTTGTATACAGGGTCTGTGTTAAATCTGTGATTTAACTCCCCAGCCCCATTTTCCTTTTTCTTATGAGGATTAGTCAGGGAGGGAGTTGGGCAAGATGGTTTCTGAGGTCCCTTGTAGCTCTATGACTCCATTCCCACAATCCAACATCAGTCAAAAATCCAATGAAAGCTGGCCCAATGTAAACAATCTCAAGGTCAAGTGAATTTGTTGGTTTATAAAGATCAAAAAATAATTGGAAGGTGCTTCTTCCCTTTATTTCTATATAGTTCATGCTCCTAGAGGGACTGATAGTCTCTCTTTTTCTTTAGAAATCCACTATAACAACAACAACAAAAAAACCATTCTCTGCCATTGTTTCTTTTCTTTCTTTCTTTCTCTCTTTTTTGGTGAGGAAATTGGGGTTAAGTGCCAGTATTTTATCCACCATGCCACCTAGCTGCCCCTCTACCATCGTTTCTTTACAACCAGTGGCACAAAGCATCCTAACAGCCATGAAGCAGATATCAAATGAAGCCTGATTAGTGAGATGCATGTGCCAGACACAAGCCAGGAATCTTCAGGAGACCTTCAGAGAAAGTATTCAGTAAAAGGGGAAGAGGAGGACTCCTGTGAGGAGTGAGGAAGGCTTTTAGGAGGAGGGCTTTTTATGATGAAACTTGACTAGAACAAATAGTTTCAGCAGGAGGCAACTATTTGAAATCAAGCTGTTTTCTTGTGTTGCCTTGTTAGGGAAGGCAGAGTTCTTTTCAGTTATTGCAAATAGAAGCTATGCATGTCAGGGGAGGTGTCCTCATTTGGAATGAAAGGGATCTGTGATGATTACATTTGTATTTTCAAAGCTAGGATATATTTCTGTTTTTCAGACTAAAAAAAAAAATACTTCCCGCACAACCACTGATTTTTGCTTAAGCCCAGTGCCTGTTTTACACGACCAAGTATTTTGCATAGTCCTTTCTATTAAGAAAATTTAGCCTCTTTTATGTTGCCTTTTTTCTCCCTGTTCTTGGGAAGTTGCCACGCCCTGAGACTAAAGCATTTTCTGTTATTAAAGTATAATAGAAATCAAGAGAAGGGAGAGGTTTGGAGGAACTTGGAGGGCATTCCACATTGATTTTTTCTTACATTGTTGTTTTTGTTGTTGTTGTTGTTGTTGTTACTAACCTTATATTTTTTCTCCCTTCAATTTCTTTCCCCCACTGGAAAAAGAAGAAAAGAAAATCAAAACTATTTTTCTATATGTGAGCAATTGAGCAAAACAATAGTTGGCTAGGTTCAAAAATGTCTCATTCTTCATATTTTGCCCATCGGTCAGAAAGTAGGCAGTATGATTACTCATCAGTCTTCTAGAATCATAGTTGATCAGAGTTCTTAAGTCTTCAAAGTTGTTTGAGTTTCACAATGTTCCAATTTATCCTCTATAATTGTCTATAGCTTTAGTCATTGAATGGGCATTACCTCAGGCAAACTGAGACTTGGGAAAGAGCTCAGTTTAAAAAGTCCAAGGTCTCCCACTGCAATCTGGGGCCATCTCCAGTTGTCTGGATAGTACATCTTGACTCTGTACCCAGATGACTCTGGAGGAGAGAATGAGATTGGTGACCTTGCACAGCTCTCCCTCACTTAAAATCCAATTCAGTGCAAGTCATAACATCTCCCCAATGTCAGTGTCCTCTTCGAGAATGAAAGACAAACCATAACAACCAAGTTGTTTCCATGTTGTCTCCGCCATTAGACTGTGAACTTGGAGAGCTGGTCCATTTTTTGCACTTTTCTGCATCCCCAGTGATTAGCACAATGTCCGGCACATAGTAAGAGTTTAATATGTTTCTTGTCTGACTGACTGTTATTAGAGTGTGAATTGTTCTTATTCTACTCACTTCACACTGGTTGCTCAGAAATAGATAGAAATTAAGATCCTATCTCCCCCACCAAATTCCCACTACTCAATATTATTCAAAATCACCACAACAACATAATCAATATATATTTTCAGGGTCACCCCTGGTATCTGCTCTTCTTTCTAGTCCAGATGGCAAAGCTTCTAAGGTTGTAACTTTGGGGGAATAATATTTGCACAATTCCTTAAAGTTTGCAAAGTGCTTTATAAACATTATTTCATTTTAAGCATTGAAACAAATATATAAGGTAGTTATTATTAATATCCATGTTTTATAAGTGAGACACCTGGGTGAGGTCAAAAAACTTAAATGACTTGTTTAGGGTCACATGACTGGTAAATATCTGAGTCCAAATTCTGACCATAGCTTCATGGCTGCAAATCCGACACTCACCCCACTATGTTGTTGTTGTTTAGTCATGTACAACTCTTCATGGCCCCATTTGGGATTTTCTTGGCAAAGGTACTGGAGCAGTTTGCCATTTCCTTCTCCAACTCATTTTACACGTGAGGAAACAGAGGCAAAACAAGGTTAGGTGACTTAGACAGGGTCACTCAGCCAGTAAGTATCTGAGGCTGTTTGAATTCAGGAAGATGAATCTTATTGACTCCAGGGCCTGTGCTCTATCCACTGCACCACCTAAGTATCCTCTACTCCACTATACCATGGTGCCTTTTGGATTGAGTGTTGATATGGAATGGAGTGTGATACGTCAGAAAGCCTGGGTTTGAATAGCAGTTCTGCCAGTTACTAGCAGTGCAACCATAGAAAAGTCATTTCACTTTTTTGAGCCTTCATATTGGTATCAATAAAATGAGAGGGTTGGACTAGAGGACCTTTAGGGTCATTTCCAGACCCAAATCTAGATAAATGGGAGATCAAAAGATTCCTCTTCTTATTGGCATCCTCAATGGAAAAGTATACACTACTATCAACATCAATTACCATGATGATCAACAAGTATTTATTAAGAACCTACTATGTGTCAGACACTATGCTAAGTCTGGGAATCTGGGGGGGGGGGGTGGTACAAGAACCAAATCACTGCCTCTGACTCCGAGCACATACCATTCAAATGGGGGAGACACCAGGGAAACAACTATGTACACACAAGAGATGCAATGCAAATGGGAGGTAATCTCAGAGGCAAGACATACAAAGGCCCAAATAAGTTTTCATGGCATCTAACTTTAATTATGCCCAGTGGGACAGACTCTAAATGAATTCACCTAAGAGCTAAAAAAGATGAAAGGATTCCACATCATTAGTCATAAAAACAAACAACCCCCCTACCCCAACCTCTCACAGTATTTCCCCTGAGTACTTCCTTTCTGTCTCTTTCTTGGCCAATAGAAAGATGCCACTCTTCAGCCATGACGGAGAGTCTGTACTGATGATGGAGAGGCCTGCCTTCCCAGAGCCGGGAAGCGCAGCCAGAACTGCTTTGCCAGCTGTTTCAGAAAGTGTCATTCAAGACTGGCAAATTGTCTGCAGACAGCTGTGGAGGATGGGGTTGGACGCCATGTCAGCTGTCAGCAATTTTCTGAGATTCCCCAATTCTGCCTACATTATCTGCATTTAAAAGAAAGACATGCATGTATTTTAAAGAAGGAGAAAAGAACTCAAAAGAAGTAACAGCGACAACCATATCAGAGACTCAAGCTCCCTCCAAAAACATTTTTTTGGGGGAGGGGGGCTTCTTTGCCATCTGTGCTTAGAGCAAAGCTACAGTTCTGTGGGATTGTGCTTTTCAAGTTCACATCATTGTAGGCCTGTCAATCAGAACTAGCTAAAGCTACTCACCGCAAAAGTGTACTCTGGGCATAAACTTGGGCAAATTTGTCCAGGTTTCTTGTCTTGAAATGGAAATAAGAACATCCCCTCATAGGACATGGCCTCAATGAGAGCTTGATTGATATATCAGTTAAACAGATCTGCGTGGAACCTGAGGAAAACAAGTCCCCTGTACTAGTATAGGAAAGGGTCATGTGAGGAGGTAAGCACGCCACCATTCTGGGGTCAGCAGCTGATAATTATGTCTCCAAAGGGCAATTAAAGGCAATTGATGAAAAGCAGTGCTTAAGAGCTAACTAATGCTGATGGTTATTTATCATGACGTTGGTGATTCTACCAATGGTCTCATAATGGTGTTCTTTAGGAAAGGTAACTTGGTACTTGATCCAGACCTAGAATTTGATTTTGTGTGCCTTTTTGGCTCCCTAGAGGGAGGCCAGGTGATGGCACAATGGAATGAGTGCTGAGCCTAGGGCCTGTGAGAATTAGAGCGCTACCAATCTGTTGAGAAAGGTACTGCAGGGAAACTCTGCCATGAAAAGAGAACACATGTGACTTAGCGTCTGGAAGGTAGGATTGGCATCTGGAAGTTACTGCCTGTTAGTTGTGTCAATCAGAGCTACCAGCCAATTAGTTTGGAGTTGTGTGTGTGGACAGCCCAGTTTCCTGTTTCACAGGAGGCTTCTGGGAGAAGTGGCAGAGAAGCAAGGCCTTTTTGGTTCCAGACTTTGGCATGGTAGGGGACTTCACATGGGCTGCTAGGAAAGGAAGGTTTTTTTTTTTTTCTCTCTGGCTATACCAAATAGATCTAAGCTAGGATTTTCCATGCTATAAGGAATCTGTTTTCCTCTCTTGCTCTCTTCACTAACTTCTAATACACTTTAATAAATACTTAAAAAGCTAAACTCTTGCTAAAGCTTCTAATTTAAGGTGACCACTCATTAGATTTTAGACATCACAGATAGAATTTTAGACGTTATGGGCCTTAAGACCTGAATTCAAATGTGACTTCAGATACTTACTGGCTGTGTGGCCCTGGGCAAGTCACTTAATAACTATATGCTTCAGTTTCCTCAACTGTAAAATTAGGCTTGTTGTGAGAACTGAATTATATGATACTTGTAAAATGCTTTAGCACATTGTAGCCTCTTAATAGATATTTGTTTATATATAGATAGATATATATATCTATATATATGTCAGAGATATTTGTTTCCTTCCTTGTAGGTTTTGTCCATGGGAGTGACCTGGGGTATCTTGTCTGTGCACATTCCTGGAAGAATGGGGAAGATCTAGCAAATATTGCTATCTGTGGATAGTGGGAAGAGCTTTGGCAGAGAGATTGGAACTAGCTATAATTCCCCAAGGAACTTCTTGAAATGATAGATTGACTTTTGGCCTTGGAGTTTCTTAAGCCTTTTGTTTTCCTCTCATGGATTCCCTTTGGCAGTCTGGTGAAACCTGTGGACCTTTTCTCAGATTCCTGTTTTTAAAAACATAAAATAAAATTCATAGCTTACAAAGAAATCAATTATGTTGCAATAACAAAGAACAACCCCCCCCCCCCAACAAAACAACAAAACCCTAAGTCCATGGATCCTGGGTTAAAAATCCTTGCCTTAATATTGGTCACCTGAAGAATGTTTCATGGAGCACTTTTCTTCTGGTACAGTTAAAGTGCGACCATGAAGAAAAGCTGTATCATGATCTGAGAAGGATGCATTTACTATTTCTGCCTTTCTACATTTGACTATGATGGGTTTTTTTGTTTGTTTGTTTGTTGTTTTTTTGTTTTTGTTTTTGTTTTTGCGGGGCAATGGGGGTTAAGTGACTTACCCAAGGTCACACAGCTAGTAAGTGTCAAGTGTCTGAGGCCGGATTTGAACTCAGGAACTCCTGAATCCAGGGCCGGTGCTTTATCCACTGCGCCACCTAGCCGCCCCCGACTATGATGTTTTTGTGCCCTAATACAAGGTCAATTTTTGAAAATGTGCCATGTACTGCTGAGAAAAAGGTATATTCCTTTCTATCCCCATTCAATTTTCTCCAGACATCTATCATGTCTAACTTTTCTAGTAATCTATTCACCTCTTTCACTTCTTTCTTATTTATTTTTTGGCTAGATTTATCTAATTCTGAGAGGGGGAGATTCAGATCCCCCACTAGTATAGTATTACTGTCTAATTCCTCTTGTAACTCATTTAACTTCTCCTCTAAGAACTTGGATGCTATACCACTTGGCGCATACATATTTAATATTGATATTACTTCATTATCTATGGTACCTTTAAGTAAGATGTAATTTCCTTCCTTATCTCTTTTAATGAGATCTATTTTTGCCTGCACTTTGTCTGAGATAAGGATTGCTACCCCTGCCTTTTTTACTTTAGCTGAAGCATAATATATTCTGCTCCAGCCTTTTACCTTTACTCTGTGTGTATCTCTCTGCTTCAAATGTGTTTCTTGTAAACAGCATATTGTAGGGTTCTGGTTTTTAATCCACTCTGCAATTCACTTCCGTTTTATAGCAGAGTTCATCCCATTCACATTCACAGTTATTATTACTGACTGTCTATTCCCCTCCATTCTATTTACCCCCCTTTGTACTTTTCCCCCTTCTTTCACCCTATTCCTCCTCACGACGTTTTACTTCTTACCCCTGCCTCCCCCAATCTGTCCTCCCTTTTTATCACCCCCCTCTCTTTTCTTTACCCTTTTCTCCCTTGCTTTTGTCCTCCCTTCTATCAGTCCCCTCCTTTCCCTTCCCCTTTTGTTTCCCTAAAGAATGAGTTAAGTTTCTTTATCCCAATGAACGTATATGTTGTTCCCTCTTTGAGTCAAATCTAATGAGAATAGGGTTGAAACAATGTTCCCCCCTCCTTTCTTTCCCTCTATTATAATAGGTTTTTTTCCACCTCTTCATATGATATAATTCATCCCATTCCACCTCCCCTTTCCTCTCCTCCCCATAGACTCCCTTTTTAACCCCTTAATTCTTTTGTATCATCACATCAAAGACAATTTATATTTATACCCTCTATATAAAGTCCTTCTCTCTGCCAAAATACATTTACAGTTCTTAAGAGTTATGAGTATTATCTTCCTGTGTAGGGATATAAACAGTTTAACCTAATAGGGTAACCTTTTGTTTTCCCCCTCTGTTTACCTTTTTAAACTTCTCTTGAGTCTTGTATGTTGAGATCGAATTTTCTATTCAGTTCTGGTCTTTCCACCAGGAAAGATTGAAAGTCCCCAATGTCATTAAATGTCCATCTTTTCCCCTGAAAGAAAATGCACATTTTTGCTGGGTAATAGATTCTCGGCTGCAATCCAAGCTCCTTTGCCTTCCAGAATATCATATTCCAAGCCTTGCGGTCCTTTAATGTTGAAGCTGCCAGGTCCTGAGCAATCCTGACTGTGGCTCCATGATATTTAAATTGCTTCTTTCTGGCTGCTTGGAGTATTTTCTCCTTCACCTGATAATTCTGGAATTTGGCTACAATATTCCTTGGAGTTTTCCTTTTGGGGTCTCTTTCAGGAGGTGATCGGTGGATTCTTTCAATGATGATTTTATCCTCTGATTCTATGATATCAGGGCAGTTCTCCTTAATAATTTCCTGGAATATGGTGTCTAGATTCTTTTTCTGGTCATGGCTTTCAGGCAGTCCAATGATTCTCAAATTGTCTCTCCTCAATCTGTTTTCCAGATCAGTTGTCTTTCCAATGAGGTATTTCACATTTTCTTCTATTTTTTCATTTTTTTTTATTCTGCTTGACTGATTCCTGGTGTCTCATGGATTCCTTATCTTCCAACTGTCCCACTTTAATTTTTAAGGCATTGTTTTCTTCAGTGAGATTATGCACCTTTTTTTCCATTTGGCTAAGTGAATTTTTTAAGGTATTGTTTTCTTCAGTGAAATTATGTGCTTCCTTTTCCAAGCTGCTGATTCTTTTTTCATAGTTTTCTTGTTTTGCTTTCATTTCTCTCCCCATTTTTTCTTCTACCTCTTGCAATTGATTTTTAAAATCCTTTTTGAGCTCTTCCAGGAAGGCTTTTTGTTCTTGCGACCAATTCACCTTCCCTTGTGAGGCTTCAGATGTAGCCAATTTGAGGCTATTGTCCTCATCTGAGTTTGTGTTGGCTTCTTCCCTATTGATACAGAAGCTCTCAATGGAGAGGGCTCTTTTTTGCTTCTTACTCATTATTGCAGCTTATTTATTTATTCTTTAAGTTGAGGTCTGCTCTGGGGGCACCAGGGTCCCTGTTTTGGGCTTCTTGTGCAGGGGTATAGGTGCTGTGTGACCGGGTTTTTACTCTGAGGCCTTTATGGTGTGTGGAGATCCCCCGCCCTGCCCTTCCTGTCTGATTGTGCTCGGCCAGCCAGGCGCCGGACCCCAGCGTCTGATCCCATCTGACCCGTTCGTGGCCCTCTCGGCCGGTGCAGGCAGGTTTTTCCACTGTCCTTCTTGGCCACCAGATTTTTGAACCAGGTTCCAGGGGCCTCAGTTGTTTGGCTGTGGCCCGCAGCTCCTGCTGACTTGCCCTGACCCCCTCAGCGCTGGGTTGCTGCCCTGTGCTGGGCCTCCCTTTTGCCTGAGTCAGACCGACCTTTTCCTGAAGTCTTCTAAATTATCTCTGGTTGGAGGACTGTGTCTCTCTGTCTCTTTGCAGGTTCTGTAGTTTCAGAATCCGTCCAGAGGCTTGATTTAATGCTCGTTTTGAGGGAACAGAAGGAGAGCTCAGGCAGCTTGCTGCTTCCTCTCCGCCAAGAAAAGCTGTAAGTCACCCACAAATTGCATGGTCATCACCACACGAATGGCTAATTTCTTTAGCTTAATAGAATAGATGAATGGCAAAAAGGGAATTTATAAGGAAGTTGACATTATCTTTCTAACATCTTCCTAGAAGAGAATCATAGACTTTGGAAGTTGAGATTGCAAATGAGTAAACGAAGGCCCAGAGAGATTGAGGAACTGATTTACCCAGGAAGGATATTTTCAATTAGATGGAGGAAACAGTTAGATTACATCTGTGGATTCAAGTTATATATCTTAGAAATATTACTGAACTCTGACAATGAATAGTCAGTCATTCAATTAAGATAGAATGGAAGCCAGATTGTGATCACACAAGAGAGAAAAAGAGAGAGAGAAAGAGAGAGAGAGAGAGAGAGAGAGAGAGAGAGAGAGAGAGAGAAAGAGAATATCATGAGATGGGAAAAGGATAATTTTATTTACACTAGATTTAAAATGTTTTGCACAAACAAAATTAATGCAGCCAAAATTAGAAGGGAAGTAGGAAATTGGAGGAGGGAAGGGAATTTTTACAGTAAGTTTGTCTGATAAAGGTCTCATTTTTCATTAAGAACTGAACCAAATTTATAAAAATGAAAACTATTCCCCAATTAATAAATGGTCAAAGGATATAAACAAGCAATTTCCAAAAGAAGAAATCAAAGCCATTAATAGTCACATAAAAAAATGTTCTAAATGACCAATAGTTATAGAAATGCAAATTAAAACAACTCTGAAATGCAAATTAAAACAACCTCACACCCATCAGATTGGCTAATATGATGGAAAAGGAAAAGGACACATTATATGGAATAAGATTATTATGGGATACTATCATGCTCTAAGAAATGATGAAGAGGATGATTTCAGAAAAACTTGGGAAGACTAATAAATCTGATCTATTTTAGTACTAGCTAAATTGGATTATAGCATTATACTGCCTACCCCTTATGGTTGTTTATTTTTAATCCCATTTGATTACTAAATTCTCAGGAACTACAGAGTCCTTTATGTTAAGGAAGATTTAAATTCATGTTCTACCTTGGTTTAAATAATACAAAAGGGATAAAGATCTTTTTTAAAAAAATCTAGAGTACAATACACTTTGAGTAAATGGAGGGCCATTCAAGTGATTAGGAGGAACTGGGACAGACACAGTTCTTTTACTTGCCTCCCCTTTAGATGACAATTTGAAACAATTATCTATAAACATGGAAGTATTTAAGCCAAAGTATTTGAGACCACCTAATCCAGCTATCTCATTTTATAGATTAGAAAATACAGGACCATGAAGGTGAAATGATTTATGTAAGGTAAAAGAACAAGATTGTTCTAGAGCTTGGCTTTGAACCCAAGATTCCAATTCCAATGTTCTTTCTGGTACAACAAACTGCCTCCAGGCACTGAGATTTGGAGAAAGTTGAGGGCATATATCAACTGAGATAAATCAAGATAATTTCAGAGAGCCAGAGAAATGGCTTATGTGAGAGGACTTGGGGGCTCCTTTAGAGCATTTAGTTTTAAAGGTACATTTGGAAGAGTAAATGAGTAGCACAAAGGTATTAATACAAGCATTCTAAATCAAAGCTGAAACAAATGTTCTCTGGAATTAATAACAATTGTCTAGGAGAAGGATAATCATTGTTAAGAGGCATTACTAATGGTGGAAGTTAATAATAATAGATATCATTTGTACCAAGATTTTTTGCTTGATTTAGTCAACCTATATTTGAGTGCTTGATATATGTAAAATGCTCAAGTGCTGGGGAGAATATAAGAATTTAATGTCACAAAGTTTTATTAAGCATTTACTCTAGGCATATTATTGTGCTAAATAGTGGCTAAGATGGATATAAAATCCCTACCTTTATAGAGTTTATGTCCTAGTAGGAGGATATGACACATATACAAGTAACTATAATAGAAAATTATATTTAGTAAGTTCATGAAGAGGATGGATACAAAGAGCTTTGCCCTTCTCTAAAAAGTAATAATCTAATAATCATCACAAGAATTCTATGGAATTATCTATACTCTGAAGAATTATAAGAAACATGTCATTTGAATAGTAAATACAATTTCCTTAGTAGTTTAAGATTGTTTCTGATTGCAGTACTTACTTGTAAAAGGTTTAAATGCCCTTCTGTGAGACTCCCTTGAAATGATTAACTCCATGTTAAATGTTAATTATTTGGGCAGCTAGGTGGCACAGCGGGGGCAGCTAGGTGGTGCAGTGGATAGAGCACTGGCCCTGGAGTCAGGAGGACCTGAGTTCAAATCCGGCCTCAGACACTTGACACTTATTAGCTGTGTGACCCTGGGCAAGTCACAACCCCAATTGCCTCACCAAAAAATAAATAAATAAGTAAAAGACTGTCTTTAAAAAAAATGTTAATTATTTGTTAACACAAATAAAGCCTTTGTTGAGGAATTGAATAAAATGTGAATCCACCTTGCTCTGAATTCTCCTTGACTCAATGATGTCAAATAGAAGATGGATGAATAGTAGCTAGTCATACATCTGAAATAAGCCCTGATACTTGGCCTGTAAACAACAGACACAGAGAGAACTGGAAGCTGAGATGGTCTCATAAATGCGTATTTCGGTTCTGGGATCTGTGCACAAGTGGAATGGTTGCTTCAGAAGATAGTTCCTTATCCCTGAAGTTCTTTAAGCAGAGTTGGTGACCATTTGTCAAGGATGTTATTGAGGGATGCTCATCTACACATTACACCTTATAGTTTCTGAGATAGTAGGATTCCTACATTGACATCTTATCAGAGGGAGGACTCAGAATGCAGGTATTCTGAGTCCCAAACTATTGGTTTTTCCATTTCTTTAAAAGTGCATTATCAGGGGCAACTAGGTGGCGCAGTGGATAAAGTACCAGCCCTGGATTCAGGAGTACCTGAGTTCAAATCCAGCCTCAGACTTTTGACACTTACTAGCTGTATGACCCTGGGCAAGTCACTTAACCCCCATTGCCCCTCAAAAAAAAAGTGCATTATCAAAGAACACTACTCAGTAGAGCCTAGGGGATATCCACATTTGCTATGCTATACTCTGGCTGTATTTCTACAACCTTGGCTTATTGAGGAAGCTTAGTGAACTAGGTAACTGCCTCCAGGAAAAGAGGGAACCATGCGGCTCCCAGAGAGGGCAGCAGTCAGAGGTACTGGTAGAGTAGCTAAGAGTCCTGAGCAAAGTGGGGAACTCTAGGAATGGGAACATGTTGGGGTGGGTGGCAGTGATGGATTTACTGCACAAATGAAGAAATTCTTGGACTAAGCCAGAGGTCACAGAGGAGGAATCTCTGGACACCACCAAGTTCCTGTGACATATAGAAGCTGTAGGCAAGAAGCAGGAAGGGACAAAGCCAAGATGTAGGGAAGGAAATGCGAGATGTGACCTTCAATACTGAGTTTTATGAACCTTCAACTGAATTATATGGGCTAGTGAGACACAAGGAAAGGGATCAGCTCTCTAGTGACCACCTAGTCATGGTTGAGAAGACATTCAACCCTACAATAGTTTGATAACTCCAGAGGACTATATGGGCTCATGAAGACAATAAGGTTTAACATAAGGATGAATTGTTTACTCTCTAGCTATCTGAAGTGCCTTTTCCTTTTAGGGGTTTGGGAAAGGTTCAATAAATAGTACTTTATAACTGTATTGTGTAGGTACTCAGGAATGGTGATGTCTACCAGAAAATGAAGGAAAGTTGATTTGATGGGTAAGCTGGGAATTCCTTTGTCTTTTGAATTTCTTTTTGATTGGATTAAATAAACCTTAACCCATATTGAGTGTATTGTTAGCCTAAGTGATTATATGGGAACTGAGGGTCTTTTCCCTTTTATTATGGAGATCTAGATGAGAACCAAACATTAATGATACCAGTGGAAAACCCTGGATAGTAGGTAAAACAAAGCAGATTCTGATGTTCCCAGAAAAAGCACTCAGTGGGAGCTCCCCCTAAGACTGAATCCGGTCCACATAAAACCAGAGCTTCAGATCTTGACTGTTGGTCTCAGAGGAAAGGGTTCTTGGAGATGGATTTTGATCTGAGTTAAAGGTTAGGCTTTTGATGGGTGGAGGAGGGCATTCTAGGAAGAGAAAATGTCATGAACAAAAGTATAGAGGTGAAAAGGCAGAGTGATATATCCGTTTGTCTGGAGTGAAGGCTTCTTTGAACATGACTCTATATGGTATATTTTGAAGCTAATAAGTAGGAAATGAAACTTGTTCCTCAAATGAGCTGTTGCTAACATGCCTTTATTCAAAGGTATGTATGGCATATCTCCCCCCTGCCCCCCAGTTATCTACGCCTCAAGTAAATCCAATAATAGTATCTCTGCAGCTCTGACACACCCCTTCATAATGGTCAAAGAATGACAGAATGTGAAAGTTGGAACAGGCCTTAGAGGTCATCTAGTCCAACCCTCATCTTACATCTAGAGGGATTCTACGGCCATCTGGCACCTGTATGAGATGGAAATCCCAGAACTAGGAGGAAATCAAAACCCACTGGAGGATTTGCCTTGTAGCCTGCACCCCTTTGAAGCAATGAAGGTGATATTATAAGGCCTGGAGAATACAGTGGAGGTGAGACCTCCTGTAAAAGAAAACACAAAAGGTGAAAATCAGAACCCGAGTAACAGATAAATTATGGAGCAAGTATTTGCTTATTGAAAGGATTGTTTATTATATGGAACAATTTCAGAATTGGAAGTGACTTCAAAGAGCAAGACAGAGTATCATGAAGCAAGACCTAGAAAGTAACTCAGAGATCATCCCATGCTTTTTTTTTTTTCATTTTTTCCCCTCCCTTCCAGCCCCCACTCTAGAGATGGCCACCATTAGACACAAATAAGTATGTGTGTATTATATATAGATACATATGTATATATAATGTAGACACACCTATTTGTATCTAATAGTGGCCATACATACACACACACACACACATATATATATATATGTATATATACATATATATGTAAAATTATTCTATAAATACATCTATTTATCGGTTCTTTCTCTGGATTCAAATAGCATCTTTCTTCAATTTATAGTTAATTTGGGTGTTTATAATAGTCAAAATGACTTATTCTCTCAAAATTGCTTTATCCACTACACCACCTAGCTGCCCTCAAAATAATTCTTAAAACAATATTGCTTGGGGCAGCTAGGTGGCAAAGTGGATAGAGCACCAGCCCTGGATTCAGGAGGACCTGAGTTCACTTACTAGCTGTGTGACCCTAGGCAAGTCACTTAACCCCAATTACCTCACCAAAAAAAGAAAACCCCAAACAAACAAAAAAACAATTTTGCTTATATTGTATGCAATGTTCCCTTGGTCTTGCTCATTTTACTCTTCATTATTTTATGCAAGTCTTTCCATGTTTTTCTAAGATCAATGAGCTCATCATTTCTTACAGCACAATAGTGTTCCATCACAATCATATACTACAATTTGTTCAGTTATTTCCCAATTGATAGGCATCTCCCCAATTTCAATTCTTTGCCACAACAAAGAGAGCTCTTATAAATATTTTAGAACATATAGGTTCTTCTCCTTTTTCCCTAATCATCTTTGGAAATGGACCTAGGAATGGTATTGCTCATCTAATGGTTCTTAACCTGTGGCCCATGCATCCCCAAGAAGTCAGCGGAGAAGTATCAGGGATGCATGAAGTTGGATGGGGCAATATTGTCTTTATTTTTGCTAATCTCTAAATGGAATTTAGAATTTCTTTCAATTGTGGGCAACAAACATTCTGAGAAGACATCCATAGGCTTTACCAGACTGCTCTGTGACCAAAAAGAAAGGTTAAGAGCCCCTGTTCTAGTCCAGCCCTTTCTTTTAACAGATGAGGAAATTGAAGGTCAAAGGAGAGAGGCAGAGGGAGAAAACCCAACATCACACAGGTTCATCACACAGATTCAAACCTCAGCTCTTCTGGATCCAAATCCAGCTCACTTCCCACTACGCCACAGAATGAGAGTTTCCTATAAAAATCACTTATAATAATTTCCCCCAGGATTCCTTTAAATGACAAATCCTCTGTGTGTTTGTGTGTGTGTGTGTGTGTGTATATGTGTGTGTGTAAGTGTAAGTGCTCACACATATTCATAGGATCACAGAATTAAAGAAAGAAGAGACTGTCTTGTCCAATACACCCATTTAAAAGATGACGGGGGCATCTAGGTGGCACAGTGGATAGAGCACCGGACCCTGGATTCAGGAAGACCTGAGTTCAAATCCAGCCTCAGACACTTGGCACTTAGTAACTGTGTGACCCTGGGCAAGCCACTTAACCCTCATTGCCCTACCAAAAATAAATAAATAAATAAAAAAGAAAAGATGAGGAAGCTAAAGCTCAGAAGAGGTATGCCATGCTGGACAAGTAGGCCTAATTTTAAAGGAATACATCTTCATAAATTCCTTTGGAGAGCTTTTGATTTATTCTTCTTTGCCCATTATGAGCATAGACTTATATCCTACTTTCTATATCCATCTCTTTTCTTCTTTCTCTTTAGTATGTCATAGTATCCTCATAAAAGTCTTATCCATTGGTATGTATAGTATGATCTGGGTATGCTAGCAGACCCTAGGGGAACGTTTCCTTTTGCCCTTCCCCATGGGCCTCCAAAGCCAAACAAAACCATCACCTGGTAGTGATGGAAAAGGAAAGAGCCAATGTGAAGGCCTCTCCAAGGTGTACCTATTGTCTCAGTATCATGATATTATGCCAATGCTTTGTGCATGCTGATAGTCCTGCTCTGATGCTTCATCACAGTTTGGAGATGACTGATTTTTTGAAGACTAAGATTATGAATAGCAGAGTTTCTGGAAGGTTTTTACCAAACTGGAAGAGCAGAGTTTTGACCCCATGAGAAACTGTGCGTCTGAAAACTGACCTAGTTCAATTCAGGAAGTCTTATTATCAGAAGGCTGCCTACCAGGCAATGATTTTTTTTTTTTTGGCCATGAAATGTGGAACAAGGATCCATAGCATTAAAAATCATGTCTCTCAAAATATCAAAGTCATTGCTCACAAAATAAATTGGGCCACAGCTCATTTGGACCACTATTGATTCACAACTAGATTGTTAGTACCTTAGGAAGACATTAGAAATGTATGGGAACTCCACAAAACTATACTTCATCTTTTCCAGGGTCTTGGAATGGAAACATGGAATTAGAGTATTCTCTACTAACAGAGGATTATTTAAATCTTTAAGATTTGGAAGATCATGTTTGTAGAAATCAAAATTACTGTCTTAGCAATGGATACCTTATATAACCTTGCTAAGAAGCCTTTGAGATGACAGTTTGTTTTGCTCATTAATCTGATGTTTCCCAATCTGCCAAGTTTATGGAATTTTTGCTTTCCTTTGTTCCCCCAGTTCTTCATATAGTTCCTGGCACATAGTAGGTGCTTAATATGCGTGTGTTAACTTGTCTTGACATATTACCTCTTCCCTCCTGGCCATGAATATTTTCTATATCTGCCCCTCATATTCACAGGCTAAAAGAACATGACCGTTGTCATGAAGAAACTATACTCAGGGTTACCCAAAAAGCACAGACTCCTGTGAAGCACCAAAGAAAAGGATTTTTTTTAAAAAAGGGTAGGAAGCAAAGTATATAGAATTCACTTTGGGCCCACCCCCTGGATTCCTCTATTCCCAGCCTGACCATTTTTAGGCCTTAGTCAAGTGGATAAGTGCTTATTTTTTTGTGCTCAGTTTCAAGACTTTAAAGATCTTCAGAGAAATACCGAGGGCCATGAATAAATCAAACCCATCACTGTATTAAGCATATCAACACTATCCTTAGCAACCAATTAGGGAAAACCAGAATAGTGCTCTGTGAAAAGGTGATGCAATTTCAGTGCCTTTTAAAGGCATACCCTTAACGAGAGTGCAAGAAAACAATGTGTGTGAAGCCAACTGAAAATGTTGATGGATGTGTTGTGTGTAATTATTTGTGCTGTTTTCCTGAAAATGTAAACCTGTAAAGTAGCACACATGGGTTATGCCATTACATAATAAGATAGAAAGGTTTTCTGAAAATTCCAAGGAAAACATCCTTGGGCTAAAGGATTTTGGTTCTTTTCTAATTTAAATGTATTACATGGGAAGGCAACCTTGTATTGAGGCAAAAACCATTGGTTAGACTATGATAGGATCCTAGATCAAGAACTGGAAGAAACCTTAGAAATCATCTTCTTCAACTCCCCCATATAACAGATAGGGAAACTGAGGTCCAGAGAATTGAAGTGAAATGACTAAAGACTCACAGGTAAGTAAGTGGCAGAGTCAAGATTCACATATAGGTCCTATGATTCTAAATTCAATGCTCTCTCCACTGAACCATATTGCCTATATTTTAATTCTGGTTCTCCCACTAACTTGTTCTATGACCTTAGGTAAATCATCTAACCTCTCTAGGCCTCATTTTCCTTATCTGTAAAATGAAGTGATTCTGTCTCTAAGGTTCCTTCCAGCTCAAAATTCTATTATTTTATGAATTCATTTTAATCTTCACTTCTTGTATATGAATTTTCAGCTTCACCTGGGGTATGCCAGTTGAGATTAATCCTGAAACAGCGGCAGTGACAATAATAAGCAAAGGAAAACTTCTTTCTGAAGAACGAAATATGAAAGTGTCTATATTTGTTCTTGTACTTTAGGGAAATGTTATTTTTCAATAATGCTAATATTCGTTGCCAGATTTGGTAAATAAAACATCTGGGAAGGATTTTCTGCACGTGATTTCTATTTCGGTTTGAAACCTTCATGAGTCTTCAGAATTTGGAAACTTGTTGCAGTGGAAAGAACACTGGATTTGGAGTTGTAAATTGTTGTTGTTTAGTGGTTCAGTTGTGTCCGACTCTTCCTGACACCATTTGAGGTTATCTTTGCAAAGATAGTGGAGTGGTTTGCCATTTTCTTCTCCAGCTCATTTTACAGATGAGGAAACTGAGGTAAACAGGTTTTAGTGACTTGCTCTGGATCACATGGTTAGTAAGGGTCTGAGGGCAGATTTGAACTCAAGAAGATGAGTCTTCCTGATTTCTGACCCAGTGCTCTGTCCACTGATCCACCTAACTGACCTTGGATTGGATTTAAAAGGCCTGTGTTCAAATCTTGGATCTGCTATTTATTATCTATAGTACTGTGAGCATCGCTCTACCTTTCTGGGGCTGGACAAGATGACTCCTGAAGTCCCTTCTAGCTTGAAAACAATGATCCTAAAAGAACATAAATGCAGATGTCATCTAACCATAGGGTTTTGGCTTTATATCAAAGGATGTATAAGAAAAGATCAGATTCAAATTCAGGGGGAAGGCCTAAATAAATAAATAAACAAATAAATCCAGGTATTATAGCATGGCACAAATGTTTGCTAGGAGGAAGGACTAAGAACAGAAAAGGAGAAAAATGGATTCTCCCAGGCCTTCTGAGGGAAACAATAAGCCAAAAGGGGTAATTGGAACAGCAACTACGCCTCTGTGAGTGAAGAAAAGTAATCATTCCTGACCTTTCCTTGCTATGATCCCAAATTGTTTGAAGAAGAGGCTCTTTAATCCTAAGGCTGAAAAAGGAACTGAAATGGCCCATAGCTATTTTAGCTCATTAAAGACTGGTAAAATGAAACCACCTATAGCAGTGTTTATAGGAAGCAATTAATGAAAGTTTGTTGATTGATTTAGCAATAGATTGGCACACTATAAAAGTTCCTCTTTAACCTTTAGCTATGCATACAGCAATATGATGTGTTCTAGCTTGGGTTCAGAAAATAGAAGCCTAGGAAGCGAAGAGCAGTGGCAGCCTCTGCTGAGATAGTTTTTGTTTTTTGGGGGTGAGGCAATTGGGGTTAAGTGACTTGCCCAGGGTCACACAGCTAGTACGTGTCAAGTGTCTGAGGCTGGATTTGAACTCAGGTCTTCCTGACTCCAGGACTGGTGCTCTATCCACTGTGCCACCTAGCTGTCCCTCTGCTGAGATAGTGACCAGCTGCTGCTTCTCTTGGGTGCTGTTGCTGGCAAGAGCTGGAGTCCTTTCTGCCCCTGCCGTTGTCATCAATGCCATGACTGTGGGAAGGGTGGTTCCTGACCTGTTAATCTTCATGCGTAGATAATTCTTATCATCATATTTCTTCATTCTGGCTTCCAAACCATCAAGCATGACTGAAAAATTCAAGGAAGGAGAGCTGATTTTGACCCCGTACAAATTTATGGCACAGCTGGGGCCTCCTTTGTGCTCAACAATCCTATTGTCCTATGCTTTTTTACTCCCAATCTTACTCTCTACATCAGGGGATCTTATTCTTTTCTGTGCTGTAGACTCTAGCAGTCCACAGAAGCCTGTTAACCCCTTATTGGGATAATGATTTTAAATGCATAGGAGCACAAAGAAAGCCATATAATAAAAATTCAGTTATCAAAACACACACATGCATGCACACATATGTACTTACATGCATATATACACACACATATATTTAAAGTTCATGAAACTCAGGTTAGGGACCAGAGTTGTACAACAATAATTTCAAAAATGTTCTGTCCCCTGGAGCCCCAACCTCACCTCAAACTCTCTCCCCCACTTAGAGCAGATGGTTTAAACTCCCACTCCTGAAGAAAACTGAGAACCTCTAATGTAAGCTTCCTAAACTCCCCTTTTCCTCAAAACTTCTCACCAACATCACCCACTCATACCCCATCATTCAGATCATAGAAGAGGCCTCTTTACTCATTGCTAAGATGAGTTTCTCTAACTATAGTTTTAATTCCATCTCTATTCTCTTTTCCTAGAACTTTGTTCTAATAATCATTCCTTCTTTTTCATTTATCTTTGATCTTTCCTTCTCTATTAGCCTGCTTCTCATTTATTTTAAGTATGCATATTTCCCCCAATCCTAAAAAATAAAATAAAAACCTTTCACTTGACCTTTCTACTGTCTTTCTACTACCCCTTACCTAGCCTGCTAAAATTGTTTTTTAAATTTAATCTTTAACATCACTTATTTTCTCTTCCTCCCACATCATTCCCCCCAATCCCTGAAATTAAATTTAAACCTCATCATAATAAATATACACGAGTCAAGCAATCAAAAATTTCCCACATTGGCCAGGGCAAAAAAAATGTATATCTCATTTGACAATGTTTTTAATATATGTATTTAATACATTTTAAAATATATTTAATATTTATATTTTAATATGTTTTAACATAAACATAAACATTTCTTTTAAAGGTATATTTATCATAATATATAAATTGAAAAATATTTAATATATAATATTTGTGTGTGTGTGTATAAAATCATTCTGTACATACTTTATCAGTTCTTTCTCTGGATGCAGATATTGTCTCCCTTCATATGTCTCTTATAGTTAATTTGGGTATTCATAATAGTCAATGACATTTTAAGACCATTACCTCTCTGTCAAGAGGTAAGTAGTATGCTTCATCTTCAATCCTCTTGGCCTAAACTATTAAAAAGTTGTCTTCACTAATGTCTCTATTTCCTCATTAACCACTCTTTTCTCATTCTGGCTTCTGCTGCTTTCCCACAACTTCCTCCCTCCAAGAAAAATAATGACCTCCTGATGGCCAAATTGGGTGGCTCCCCTCTCCTCCAGTTCTTATGCTTTTTTGGGAGGCAATTGGGTCACACAGCTAGTAAGTGTCAAGTGTCTGAGGCTAGATTTGAACTCAGGTCCTCCTGACTCTGTGGGGACCAATTTTTAATTGGGGAGTGTCAGCTAAGCGACTCACTGTAATATTGGGGCAAGGAAGGAGACCAGCAGCCTCCCTCAAAATAGAACAGGATTTATTTTAACAAGAACGAACTTAAAAAAAAAACCAACACAAACAGAATCAGTAGGATCAAGGAAAAGGAAATAAAATGGGGAAAGGGAAATTATACAACCTGAAAAAATACCACCACCCAGGAATCAGCTGAGAATACACTGCAGCACTCCTGTTGCCTTCCAGCTTCCAGCTAGAATGGCAAATTCTCCTCCCCCTTCCCAGCAAACCCCAGAAGCCCCCAACCAATTAGCTGGCTGCTCTGACAGTCACATGACTGCCCTCACTAGGCTTCCAATCATTATAATTTTGCCAGGCTTATGTAGGCGTATTTGAGTGGTGATGATGTGAGGTGCCAGTGCCATGGGGATGGCTAGAACCAGTGGGTGGAGCACCTTGCCAGTGTGCGTGCTGAGGTTTGTTTTGTTTTGTTTTGTTTTTTAATTCTAGCCAAAAGATGGGGTCATAAAAACCTCAAATAACAATGAATTCTTTACAACTCCAAGGCTGGTGCTCTATCTACTACACCACCTAGCTACCCTAGTTCTTATCATTCTTGACCTCTCTTGTGGTATTTGAGTTCATTTTCACTTCTTTTTGGATACCCTCTCCTTTGCCTTTACCAATACAATAGCTCCCTGCTTCTCTTTTAATTGCTCCTTCACTGTTTCCTTCACTGGTTCTTCATATGTCTAATGACTCTTAAGGTGAGAGCTCCCCAGGGTTCTGCTCTTGGCATTTTTGTCCTCTTTCCTTTTACTCTCTGTCTTAAAGATCTCATTAATTTCTATCAATTCAGCTATTTCCGAATCTTCATCTCCAGTCCTGACCTTTCACCTTAGCTCCAGACCTATTTTTCCAACTATCAATAGAATATCCCTACCTCAGTGTCATACCAGGACCTCAATAAGTCCCAAAACGAGGTTATTGCCACTTACCCTAAACCTCCTCCTACTTCCTACTTCACCATTTCTATCAATACAGCTATCATTCATTGACTCAGTCACTCAGATTCAAAACCTAGGTCTTATCTTGTGACTCCCTCACATCTCACATTTAATTAGTTACCAGTCATGTCAATTCTATCTCCATCTTACATTTCCTTTCCGTTGCCACTACTAGCACCCCTAGTTCAGGTCCTAATTTCCTCATTTCTACCTGCCTGAATTATTAAAATAATGTCATTTTTTCCTGCCTCTGCTCTCTATCCTGTAATCCATCACCCATATTGCCATCCAAGAAATCCAGGTCTAGTCACACCATCCTTCAGTTCAACTTATCCCTGTTGTTTAGAATCATGTTCAAATCATATCTTCCACTTATCCCTGTTGTTTAGAATCATGTTCAAATTCCTCTCCAAGAAATTTAAAACAACCCATGAACCACCACCATTTTACCTTTCCAGCATTATCTTATACTACCTCCTTCCAGGTACTCTATACACTAGCCAAGCTTCACACTTCTTTGTCCCAAACATACCTTCTGCTTTCACACCTTAATGGGTAGACAGCTAGGTGATGAAGTGGATAGAGTGTGGGACCTGGAGTTGAGAAGAGCTGAGTTCAAATCTAGTATCCCTCCTTTGCTAGTTGTGTGACCTTGAGCAAGTCACTTTACCTCTTTCAGCTTTATTTTCCTTGTCTATAAAATGGGGATAATATTATAACCTACCTCACAGGGCTATAGTGAGGATAGAATGAGATAACCTTTGGAAAGGATTTTGCAAACCTTAAAACACTATATAATTTTTCTTCTCCTCCTCCTCTTATTTTTCTTCCTCCTCCTTCTTCTCCTTCTTCTCCTTCTCCTTTTCCTTCTCCTCCTCCTCCTTCTTCTTCTTACATCCTTACCCTAGAAATATGGTTGTTATTTGAACTGAATAGCTCTGGAACTAGGTTCACAACCTCTCCCCTCTTAAAAACCAAACCAAACCAAAACCAAAAAAAAGCCTAGATGGGATCAGTTTCAGATGCTAGACCAGGAGTAACAAATGTATGTAAAACAGGTATCCTTAAACTGTAAGCCATTAACTTCTTGTGTTTTTTTTTTTAATATTTTTACAACTGTGTTTTAATATTACTAGTTTACTTTGTAATCCCTTGTATTTTATTTTATCCATTTTGAAACATTATTTTGAGAAGGAATCCACAGGCTTCTCCACACCACTAAAGGAGTTCAAGACCCCAGAAGGAACCCTTGATGTAGAAGGCTTTTCCAAGTTGTTGCTATGCTGAGTGTCCTGTAAAATTAAACTGAATCAGACAGAGTCCAGGTGGACTTGGTGGAAGAAATACTATTAGACAAAGAGAGTAGGGAATGGAAAACAGGATGGGACAGAAGAGAAACACAATGTACAGCAAATACAAAAGGAGGGGAAAATTATGGAGCAGGTCAGAGGGAAAATTCATTGTCATTCACTCAAGAGAAGTTAGATGATTCAGACTGAAAGAGAAAGGGGGTAGCTCCCAAGAAGTAATATGTCTCAGGTGGGGTTTTTTCCATTTCTGTGGCATTGATACTTTACCCTGTGACCTGTTGACATGAGAATTAAGCAGCCTATGCTTGATAGGGGCTAACAATTTTTATAATAAATAAAAAATTCAACATGCTTATGCAAATAGAATAGAAGCTGAGATAATAGCTTGCACCTTCTTTTTTGGGTGACTCTTCGGAGGCGCCAGGTTGCAAAACAAAGCAATAACTGCTCTTACTGGCAGCAGAGCATCTCTGGAACACAGAGTTCTTACTGAGGCACTTAGTACTGGATGTGCATAGTGGGGAGGTCAGAGAGGAGCAAAACAACAAGAAAGGGATGGATTGGGTTGCAAGACAAGGTTAGTGAAATTCCATTTGCAAAAGGAAAGAAAAACAAAATACAAGTAGTCATGGCATGAAAATAGTCTTGAGACAGATGAAAGGTTGGAACTTAAGGTGAGACAGAAATTGTTGAGTCTGATTCAAAGGGCTATAGAAGATACGAGCTGTGATATATCACATGGTATATAGTCCTGCGCCTCCCTAAATAATGTCTATTATTCCAATAAGCACCATAGACCTCTGATCTACACTGCCACCCACTTACTTTTCTTTGAATATGTTCCAATGCTTTACCTAGAGTCGGATTTCAAATAACATAAATTGATCTTTGTGTTTAAGATCATTAAGTTCCATTCTGCCCATTCCATCATTTTACCCAATCATGTCTTAGTCCCAGAGATGAAACCTGTCCATTCCCCAATCCAAGGGCTCTGAATTAGCCTAAGTCATGGTGTTCTACTCTGCTCTTCGGGCTCTCCCTATTCTTTGTCTTCTAGGCTTAATTTCATTTCCAATCTGTTCCCAAGGTCTGTCAATTTTACCTTCATAACATCTTCCACATATTCTCCCTTCTTTCCCCTGACACTCATCTTCGAGACACAGCCACTCATCACCTCATACCTAGTGTATTGCCAGGGCCTGCTGGCCTTCCCTACTTCAGTATGTCTTTCACTCAGCTGTCAGAGTGATATTCCTCAAGTGCAGATCTTACCATGCCAACCCACTTCTGAAACTCCAGCAGCTCCCTATCACCTCCAGGATCAAATATAACATTCTCTGTTTGACATTCAAAATGCTTCCTAACCTACCCTCCAGCCCCAACCTTTCCTGTATTCTTATACCTTATACCACCACTCTCATATATTCTGATATTGAATGACAAGGGTCTCCTTGCTGTTCCTCACACAAGATGCCCCATCTTTCAGTAATGGGCATTTTCACTGGTTGCCCCCATGCCTGGAATATTCTCTCTCCTCACCTCTGACTCCTGACTTCGCTGACCTTCTTCAAGTCCTAGCTAAAATCCCATAATCTTCAAGAAGCCTTTTCCAGTTTCCCTTATTTCTAGTCACTTTCCTCTGTAGATTATCTCCATTTAACCCTAAATATGGCTTTTGTTGTCTTCCCCTTCCCCCCATTAGACTGTGAATTCCTTGATTGCGTTTTATCTTTGTATCCTCAGCATTTAGCATAATGCCTGATGCATCATAGGTGCCTAGTTGTTGCTGTTCATCCTTCATTTCCAAAGAGGACCCATGACATCATGGAGTGATGTCTTGATTTGTGTATAAATTGGATTTAAGTGAGGCGGAGTTGTACAAAGTCAGCAGCCTCACTCTCTTCCTGAGTCATCAAAGAACAGTGGCAAGATGGCAAGACAAAAATCCAGATAATGGTAACCATCTGGGATGCAGTGGGGCATCTTTGATGTCTGACCAAGCTTTAAATATTCCACAGTACCTGCTTCAACTGACTTTATGTCTATAGGAACAAATTGTTCTCATCTGCCCATTGTGCAGCGGAGGGGTGGCAGAAGAAACTTCACAGGCTTAGAGTAGACATCCCCCTAACTCATTAACAGGTTTGAGGCCCTTTGGTTACCTTCAACCTGGTCTAACCCTTCTGCCAAGATGGTTTAATAGGGTGTGACTGCTGCATATTACCATATGCAGCTTCTTGGAACCACAAGTGAGAGTTGGGTGAAAAGTGGATCTCAGAAGTGGATAAGTAGCTCTGAAAAGGGCTAAAGGGCTCAACAAACTCTCACATGAGAAATGCTAGTCTTCCCTGAACACCCCATAGACCCTAGGTGCTTAATAATGCTTATAGACTGACATCCATTTTTTCTGTCTAAAGTTCCTTAGCCCTAACAACAGGATGTCCCTATCAAAATAAGATTCAAATATTGAATTGAGTTAAATTCATTTCAATTAAGAATAATTAAATGCCTAACAAAAACCCAGCCCTGTGATATACAGTTTATGGGGTAGATGTGGGAGAGAGGAAAGACATACAAAGACCATTAAAATAAGGCCCTTGCATTCCTGGAGATTATTGTCTAATAGGAGTAAACAACTTGCGAGTGTATTTTAAATTGATCCCCGGGTTTCAAATCTTCAAAGAGGTCTGTCTCATCAATTGAGATATTTTCTCCAGCAATGCAGATTGAAACCCATCTATGCCTGCCAATCCTATGCAGCTCTTGTCCAGGTCTTCCCACAAGTTTGCCAAGAGGGTTCAATCAACATGCCTGCGATCTCACTCAATTTTTCTTGACATCTTTAGGACTCTGGTGGAATGCACAGGTTATCCATCAATTATGGCAAACTACATCTATCAGTTATCTCAAACTGATGGTATCCAACTTTCTCCTAGTTCCCTTTTTGTAATTTGGTGCAGCTTATCTCCATCTACCATGACCCTGCCCAGTACACTCTGAGCAATACTCATTTTCAATAATACCTCAGAAACTATAATGTTGTAATAATAGTACCTACCTCACAGAGTTGTTGTGAGGATAAACTAAGATAATGATATTTTATAAGTGTAAATCATTTTGTGAACTTTAAAATGCTATATTATTATTATATTATTTGTAGCTATGCAACAACATTAATATATTATAATAAAATTGGTATTAAGAAGATGGGTCTTTGTTTCAAGAAGAAGTTTGGGGTCATTTAAAGAACTTTCCCCTCAAACAATCCACCCTTTGTTACTCTGTTTAATTCTGGGTCCAACTCATTGTCCGTTTGCAGTATTTATCCAAAATAGATATGCTGATGAGACCTATATATGATATAGTCTATATATCACATACATATCATATATATAATATAAATATATATGCATATCATAGTCCAAATAATTAGAATTCTTCATCCACTTTTTTCCCATGAGGAAGGCTCGGCCAAAATCATTTGAATGACTATAGATTATGTCAGGGAGACTACAATATTCTGGGACTTGAAACCACCATCCTATGTCAATTACCAACAGAAATTGCCAAAAGGAATCCCCTTTTGACTTAGAGTGAACCAACTCTGTGACAAATATCCATTACAATTGCAAGACTATGGGAGGGATGATTAATGCAGGCATTTTTCTTTAACGTCTTTGGTGGATATTGTGCTTTTTCTATCCAATTCTTTTGTGACGTCAGATACTACAGAGAATGTTCTCATGCATTTGGTATACTCTTGCCAGAAATCATGCTTGAGGACAAGCCTTTCCCAGTTGGGTCAAAGGACAAACAGTTGAGGTAGGGAGGGGTTGGAGCCTGATGCTGCACAATAACACAAGGACAACAATGACAATGGCATGTATATAGCTCCAACTATGTGCTAGACACTGTACTAAGAGCGTGATAAATATTATCTCATTTTTTACAGTTGAGAAAACTGAGGCAGAGGTTAAGTGACTTGCCTAATGCTACACAGCTAGCAAGTGCTTCCTGACTCCAGGACCAGCTGCCTCTAGTCTATTTCCTGTTATTTCCAGTGAGTTCCCTGGGGAAGGGGTTGTTTGTTTTTGTATTTGTACTTCTAGTGACTTAGACTTAAGAAGTGCTACCACCGAGCTGCCAAAATACATATAAATATATGTTTGAATATTTTTGTTTATGCACAAAACATAAATATTCACAAGATCACAGTCCAATGTTTGTCAGTGATTAGAAACCCTTCTGAAGCTGATGACTGATTTTCTTCTTTGGAAGGAAATCAAGTCAACTTGCATTTATTAAGTGTCTACTGTGTTCCAGGTACTGTTCTTAGCGAAAGGGATACAAGGAAGAAGTCCCTACCCTCAAGGACGTCACAATATAATTGGTGAGAGAACGTGCAAACAACTCTATACAAACGAGATACATACAGGATAAATTGGTGAAGTGGGTATAGTGTCAGAAGGAAGGCACTATGACTTAAGAGGACTGGAAACAGCTTCTTGAAGAAAGTGGGACTTTAGCCAAACCAGAGATGTCAGGAAGGGAGATGAGATGGAGATTAATGATATTTCTATAGTAATTTTAACCATTTGAAGTACTTATACCTCATATCTCTATCCCAATTTTTTCTCACATCAGTGATCCTACCCCCCTCTTTCTTATCTTTAGGCCTATCTTTCCCCCAACTACAGTGGGGAGTATAGATGATTGTAAGATTCAAAGTGTATCTAGGATAATTGTTCCTTCCCTCAGGAAGCACACTTCCAAGTTCTGACAATCAGTGCAAAACTCTAGAGTAGCTATGGGCTTACCTGTGAAAGTGAGGTTTGATTTGTTTTGCTTGGCCCTAGAGGGTAGAACTCATAAAAATGGGTGGAAGTCACTGGGAAACCTCATCACCAATAGGGAATTGTTCTGATATTTGGACAGTACATCTTCTACAACCCTGGTAATTACCAATAGTGAGCATTTGAGAAACCCACTTTATTAAATATATATAAAAATATATATATTAAGTATATATATATATATATATATATATATATATATAGGTGAGGCAATTGGGGTTAAGTGACTTGCCCAGGGTCACGCAGCTAGTAAGTGTCAAGTGTCTGAGGCCGGATTTGAACTCAGGTCCTCCTGAATCCAGGGCTGGTGCTCTATCCACTGTGCCACCTAGCTGCTCCTCTCTGGTTATATCTATTGTAGAATCTTAAATAATCTTAACACATGTGGGACATACCATTTTTTTGAGGACAACCACCTCCCAAGTCAATTTTTTAAATGAACAAACAATAAACAAATATGTTTTATACTATAAAATCAACTATTTGACTAAAAATATGAAAATCATCAGCAAAATCTCCCTCACACACTCAGCATGATAAGAAAATTGAAGAAGTGACTATATTCTATTAGATTATTTTACATGTAAAGTAGATTTTTAATGAATCCACTCATTCAGCTGGGATTAGTTTATTATTCTTTTGTTTTTGGTTTGGTTTTTTGTGAGGCAATGAAGGTTAAGTGACTTGCCCAGGGTCACACAGCTAGTGCCAAGTGTCTGAGGCCAAATTTGAACTTAGGTCCTCCTGAATGCAGGACTGGTGCTTTATCCACTGTACCAACTAGCTCCCCCTTGATTAGTTTATTATTAAACCAGTGTTGAGTCATATCTGAAATCAAAATACTTACATACTCTAGGACATTCTTTAAATGGAGGACAGAGACATGGAAACTCATCCTAGAGGTAGAAAGCCATTAATTTGCCTATCCCATATACCGGCTGTCCCTTCTGACTGTCAGGGAGCAGTGGTCCCTTTTGGCTTTAATATTGTATGATGTATGATATTGTGAGCCTCTGTCCCTGTCACTGGGTGTGGGGGTGGGATAGATGACCTTTAAGGTTCATTCCAACTCTAAGATTCTATGATTAGCAGTGATTACATTTCTGCAACACCATAATTTAGCTCAATTTTTAATGGTTATCACAATGATTTGTAGAATTTCATTAAGAAAAAGAACAATATCAAAGGGATTCAACTTGACCTTTGCTGAAAGGGGAGTAGCAAAGATCAATAATTACCTAATTTACTTTACTGGAGAAATAAGCAGTTCAGTGTAAGGACCCATTATGAAATATACCTTATGTACTGGCATAGTATATAGAGAGTTGAACTTGGAGTCAAGAATACCTGGATTCAAATTTAGACTCGGGTACTTTCTAGCTTTGTGTGACCCTGGGCAAGTTGCTTAATTTCTTTCAGCTTCCATTTTCTCATCTGTAAACTTAAGATAATAAAAGCATTGACCTCATGGAATTATTGTAAAGATCAAATGAATCACCATCATTATCATTATTGTCATAGTAGTAGTTAACATTTATGTTGATTTAAAGTTTGCAAAGGGCTTTAATATGTTATTTCATTTAATCCTCATAACAACCCTGGAGGTAGGGTCTATTATCTCCAGTTTACAATGAAGAAGTAGAAATAGGTTCTGAAATAGGTTAAATGACTTGCCCAGAACAGTAGGTTTTTGAGCAGAATTTGAACTCATGCCTTCCTGACTTTGTCTAATATTCTGTCCACTGTGTCACCTGGCTGTCTCATGATGCATTTAAAGTGCTTTTTAAACCTTAAAGCATTACATGAAAGAAGAAGAAGAAGAAAGCAGTAATAGTAGTAGTAGTAGCAGCAGCAACAGCAGTAGCAGTAGCAGTAGTAGTAGCAGCAGCAGTATTATCCACACTGAGAAATTGGGTTTTGTTTATTTTTTTTTGTTGGAATTAGTGTCTATCACATTTAGGGAAGGGGAGGGAATTATTAAGTAAAAGGAAAAGAAACGGAGAACTTCAGTAGAAACACAACACTCTACAAAAATTGATAAGGACTCATAGGAAATAAGTAAATGAATCACTGAATAGAACAAAAAAGTTTATAATCACTCTGAAATACAACTTACATTATTTGACCCAGAAACCCCTCCCCTGCAGGTGAGAAGATTTTGTTTTAAATAACTCACCCACCGCACAGCACAGCACAGCACAGCACAGCACAGCACAGCACACCTCCCTTCCAGGATAGATAGAGAAGATGCATTAATAAACTGTCTTTGCTATGATATGGGCACTGAAAATACTTCCCTGACTTGGGGCATTGACCAGGATTTAGGAGTGAAATTTGACAGATTTGTAATTTAGACCCTCCCTTTAAGACGCATAGACCATAGATTTTGTTAGAAGGTTTGTGTTTGGGGCGGGGTGGGGGGGTGTTTTTAGACAGGGCCTATATCTTCAATGACATAAGGAACTCCAAATGAGAAAATTCCCACTACTAATGTAGCTTGTCACCTGTTCTGCAATTTACAATCTTAGAAAGTTGCCTAGAGGGCATTGAGAGATTAAGGGACTTGTCCAGGTTGACTTATAGTTGCTTAGCACAGTATGTGTCATAGTGGGACTTCCTGACTCCCGAGCACTTTCCTCTCAGGGACTTAGCTGGGAACTGCTCCATCACTAGGCAGATTTGCTACCAGCACTCTGAGTTTGATTTTTTCATCCAGGTCCCCCAGAGACCTCCTTTCTTCTTATCCCTTCTTCTTCTGGTGTGGCATCATTTCATTTCATCCTATGACTTTCACTTTTTCCAATTTGATTAAGAGCTTTTCTTGTACCTGGTTGTTATTTGTCCTATATTTTCTTTTTTCTTTTTTTAGTGAGGCAATTGGGGTTAAGTGACTTGCCCACGGTCACACAGCTAGTAAGTGTCAAGTGTCTGAGGCCGGATTTGAACTCAGGTCCTCCTGAATCCAGGGCCGGTGCTCTATCCACTGTACCACCTAGCTGCCTCCGTGTATTACCTCTTTTTTTTTTTTTTTTGCGGGGCAATGGGGGTTAAGTGACTTGCCCAGGGTCACACAGCTAGTAAGTGTCAAGTGTCTGAGGCCGGATTTGAACTCAGGTACTCCTGAATACAGGGCCAGTGCTTTAACCACTGCGCCATCTAGCTGCCCCTGTCCTATATTTTCTAAAAGGATCAATGATATCATGGGTGATGTCTTGATTTGTGTATGAACTGGATGTAAGTGAGGCAGAGCTACACTAAGTCATCAGCCTCACTCTTCCAGTGGAAAGACAAAAGTTAGGATAACTAGCAATAGCCCAGGATGTAGTGGATGACAGACATCTTAGATGCTCTAAGCTGTAAGTGCTCCACAGCACCTGCTTCAGCTGCCTTTATGGCCATTGGAATAAATTGTTCTCATTTGCCCATTCCACTAGAGGGGAGTCTTCACATGCTTGGGGTAGACACTCCCCTATGTCACTGACAGATTTGAGACCTATGGGTTACTCTCCACCTGCCTTAGCCCATCTGCTGAGATGGTTTATCAGGGTGTGGCCACTGCTAATGCTACAACTTCTTGGAGCTACAGGTGAGAGGTTGACACCAAAGGCAAATAAATAGCTCTTGTACCTAGTGTAATGAACTAGAAAGGACCTTTATAGATCACCTAACCCAACTTTCTTACTTTTAATTTGAGAGAACCAAGTCATGTTTTGCATGACTGCTCATGTATAGCTTATATTGAATTATTTGAGTTCTTGGGGCAGGGAGGGAGGGAGAAAGAGAATTTGGAACACAAAGTTTTAAAAAAATCGATGTCAAAATTTGTATTTTACTTGTCATTTTGGAAAATACAATTCTAAATATTAAAAAAGAAGCTTACATTGGGGCAGCTAGGTGGCACAGTGAATAGAGCACCGGTCCTGGAGTCAGGAGTACCTGAGTTCAAATCCGGCCTCAGACACTTAACACTTACTAGCTGTGTGACCCTGGGCAAGTCACTTAACCCCAAATTGCCTCACTAAAAAAAAAAGAAGCTTACAGTCTAATGGGGGATAACAACACACAAAAGGAAACTGAAAAGGGGGTGAGGAGAGACCTGGTGGTGGGGTGATGATGAAGTCCAAAGTAATACAGCTGGATAGAAAATGAAGAAATGGCAGGCTTACATGCCTTCTGGAAAAGGAGGTTTTTGGAATACCTTTCTGCACTGTCCTCTAATCAAATGGGCCCCAGGTGCAGAGAGTACAGATGAGATATGTTCCAAGGCTGAAGTGATCTTGCAGGATCCGGATGTTCCTGGAGCATCTTGGAGAAGTCCCAAGGAGTACAGCTGGGGAAAATTAAGAACAAAACGTGTTCTTAACACAAATAGTTCTCTCCCTTTCCAGTATCTATTTATTGAATTCCTATAGATCTTTTAAGACCTTGTTGAATATTTTCTCCCCAAGGTGGTGTCATTAATCACCACAGTCAAGAACATTCTCTTAGCTCCTCAGAACTCCTATAGCACTTTCTTTGTCTTTTTGGTATCTTCTAGAATAGAGTACAATTGCATTATTGTTTTAACTACCTAGACATGCTTCTGGTCTCTTTCCTGATATCAGTGCCAAAGGGAAGTCTGGGGTATGCTCTCTATAGCTCTCAGAGAGCTGACTAATTCTATCATTTAGCACTGTTCCTTTTGTGGATGGAAACACTCATTTGATTAGTGTAAGGATGCAATGTGTATGACTTTATTAATTTAGAGTTTTGACTCATGATTACTCCACCTCCTGGTAAAAGGTATGGAGAGGGGCTCTGCCCTTTCCACCAAACCTTCTGGTATTGTTGCCTTTCCATGGAACCAATCATGACATAACTATATAGGATTGGGTTTTTTGTTTTGTTTTGCTTTTATTTTAGTAATCATCATAGAAGAAAAGTAATAAAGTCAAATACATTGAACAGTTGCTGTTCCTACTGGGTGCCCACATTTAATCTCAGACCAATCTGTCCAAACCCTTTTTGGTCTAGAGACAAGGCCCAAAAAGCCAGAAGTTCAAGGAATATACTTCAGGGACTCAAATTCAAACTCTTGCATTGTCTGCAGAAAAACCTTGACATTCAAAGAAACATAGTTTGTATGCTTAGATTCAAACAGTCCTGAAAATATCTTGGGGCTTCCCAACTACCCTTAGCAACCTGAATCAGCACTGATTCCTCTTCTGAAAAGTGCTGTCTCCTGTTACTGCTGGCTACTCCTACTAACCATTCAAAACAAACTCTGCCTCTTTGTCACTTCCATTCTTTGCTTCTGGTCTGATCTCTGGAAATAAGCATATGATGTCAGATGCCTTTCCCTTTATATACTTGGAGACAGTTTTTGTATTCCCTCCCCTCCCTCCCCCTCTCCAGTGTTTATCTTCTCTAGACTAAAGTATCCATAGTTCCTTGGACACATTCTTTTTTTTTTGGTGGGGCAATGAGGGTTAAGTGACTTGCCCAGGGTCACACAGCTGATAAGTATTAAGTGTCTGGGGCTGAATTTTAACTCAGATACTCCTGAATCCAGGGCTGGTGCTCTATCCACTGTACCACCTAGCTCTGTCCCTAGACACATTCTTCTAAGGCTTTCCACCATGCTAGTTTTCTAGTATGTTTCAATCTGCATTCAGATTCCATTCATTCTTTCTCTAGAGGTGGAGAGCATTTTTCATCTGATAAACATTTTGCACAAAACAGAGATGAGAGAAGAGTTCTGCAGCAAGCTTCTATAGACTTCTTTAGGTATTAATATCAGTCTTTTAATCAAAGCTCTTTGTGTACAGTCATCCAACCAATTTCACACCCCCCTAATTACTATTATCCAGCCCAAATTTGCTCCTCATGTCCTCAGGATATTGTGAGAGAATTCACCAAATATCCTGTTCGATTCCAGGTGGTATATAGACAATGTGTTTTTTTTTTGTTTTGTTTTGTTTTGTTTTTAGCATTCTCACAATCCATTAGTCTAGTAATCCTATCCAAAAAAGAAAATGAAGTTGGTCTAGCATGGCTTGTGCTTGCCACATTGGACCTCTAAGGGCTCACAAAGTTAAAAAAAATCTGTTATATAATGTCCTTGACAATGGACTTAGAACACACTAGTCTATAGGAGCATAATTCACCATCTTCCTCCTTTTGAAATTCAGGACAATATCGATAAGACTTCTTAGATCTAAAACTGGATGGCATTTCATTTAATTTAATCCTATAATTTTATTGACTGCAAAACTGTGGCCAAGGGAACTTAAATGACTTGTCCAAGATCATTCAGGGAGTAAGCATCAGAGGTTATATTTGAACCTAGGTTAGTGCTCTCTCCAATGTATCAGAAATACTGTGTTTTCATAATCATATCTACAAGTTATTTTAGTGCTTGGGATATAAATTTTCCAGATCAAGCTTCACCTCATCTAAGACAGTTGTTAGGTGCCCTCTTAGCTTACTCTTATTTCTCCTGACTTTCAGTTCCTCATAAACAGCTTTATTCTCCTCTTCCTAGTCACACCAAGTAAAAACCTCAAAGAGCTCATTTCCCCCAAAGGAATTACAATCCGGTGTTTGTGGCATTCCATAGAATCCTGCCCTTAAAAAAATGGTAATACCATAGTCAGCATTTTTTCCATTGGATAGTTCCTTGAATCATTTTCTCTGTATTGGATTTCTATCATGATTGCAAAAATGCAGTGTATTCTGAATATGCAAGTGAGCCATTGATCAGATTATTGATTTTCATAATGCCATCACAGAACAGTGCCTGTTAGGGATGTTACTATCCTTGAAAGTTGGCATTCAGAGGACTGCACTGGACAATGGCCCAGAATCAAGTTGCCTCATCCCTCCCTCACAAAAACAAAACAAATCAAAACAAACAAAAAAAACCCAACCTGTTCTTAGAGTGAAAGGGACAGTTTAGGAAAATTGCTGAAGTCCACTGTGATCTGCAGATGGATTAGATTTGGATTCATCAGTGGGAACCCAGAAGACCCACATGGAAATAGAGAAGTTATGATTCTATTTCTGAAGGTTGAATGTACTTCAGAGAATGGTTGGGAATTGTGTTCAATTGTATTGAAAGTTTCCTTTAGGCAGGAACCATTTCTTTCTTTTTTTTTTTTTTTTTAGTGAGGCAATTGGGGTTAAGTGACTTACCCAGGGTCACACAGCTAGTTAAGTATTAGGTGTCTGAGGCCGGATTTGAACTCAGGTCCTCCTGACTCCAGGGCTGGTGCTCTATCCACTACGCCATCTAGCTGCCCCCAGGAACCATTTCTTACTCTTTTCTTTGAAATATCTTCCCCAATATCCCTTTTCCCTCCACACCCATACCACACCTAAAAATTTTGAACATATGCTTTAAAAATACTTGATAGGATTATAAACAGTATATTCAAGCTCCTTTGTCTGCCACATTTCCCTTATGTGTGTTAAAATAATCTTTTGAATTCTAGCCACAGTATATTGCGATACATTATTTTTGACAGTTTACAGCAATACTCTCACTCATCCTTGAAAACACAAGTGTACATTTGTGAAGCATATGGGACTGATCTATATATTGATCACATTGGGGAAATTTTTGGTCAGAAACCCAATATGGTAATTACTATTCATCAAAATTGAAAATGTGTTTATTCAGAATACTCATTTGAATGGAGATATGACATACACCATGACCAAGGCACCACAGAGAGTCAAAAAGTCACACATGCAAAAGTGATATGGCCAAGGCTAAGGTTTGCAGACCTAGAGCTAGAAGGGCTCTCAGGGGTCATTGAGTTCAACTCCCTCATTTTATGTAAGAGGAAATTGAAGATCAGGGCATATGCGATGTCCAAGGTCACACAGAGAGTATGCATCAGAGGCAGGATTTGCACTCAGGTCCTCTGAAGCCATGTCCGTTTCTCTTTCCATGGTTAGGGAGAATGCAGCCAGGCAGCTAGAAAAGGGCCAATAGGTTCAAAATGGATATATGACCTAAATGTTGAAGACTGTACTATTAAAAAATGACAAGAGAAGCAGGTAATATTCCTTTCATAGCAAAGGGTAGGAGATATATTCTCAATTGAACAAGAGAAAGAGACAATTATAAAAGATAAAATAGAAGATTTTGATTACATGTACTTATACACTAAATTAAAAGGTAGCTAGGTGACAGTGGATAGAGTCCTAGGCCTAAAGTAAGGAAGTCTCACCTTCCTAAGTTCAAATCTGGTCTCAGATATTTATTTTCTATGTGATCTCGGGAAAGCCACTTAACCTTGTTTGCCCAGTTTCTGCATTTGTAAAATAAGCTGGAAATGACAAACCTCTCTAGTATCTTTGCTAAGAAAACCCCAAATGGGGCCACAAATAGTTGAATACAACTGAAATGATAGTACACAAAATTCAGGTACCTAGGATAAAAACAAATTCTTGAAGGAAGTAGTCTAGGAAGTGGTCCAACATGGAAAAAAATTTTGTGTCAAATTATATGATAATCGTTTGTTATCCAAGATATACCTACTATTAAGAGACGTGTACATATATGTGTGTATGAATATGACCAAAAGCCATTCCCCAAAAGACAAATGGTCAAAGGATATGAACAAAAAATTTTCTAAGGAAGAATTGCAAATCATTAATGATCATATAAAATAATGCTCAAAATCAATAATAAGAAAAATACACATCAAAACAACTCTCACCTCACATCCAGCAAATTGACGAAAATGACAAAAGATGGCAATCATCAACGTTGGAGAGGTTGTGGGGAGATAAAGATTGTTGGTGAAGTTGTGAATTAATTCAAGCATTTAAAAATCAATTTAGAATTATGAAACTAAAGTTGAGTAGCTTTTGACCCAGCGATTCAACTACTAGGCATAAACTTGAAGGAGATAGTGGATAAGAACGCCCCCATGTACAGCTAAATATTTATCACAGCACTATTAATGGTAGCAAAGAAATGGAATTAAAGTAGATGCTCATCAACCAGGGGCATCAATTAAACAAATTGTGGTACATGAATGTAATGGAATATTACTGTGCTGTAAGAACATGGCAGATATGATAAGTACAAAAAAGGATAAAAAAAATTATATGAACTGATGGAGGGACAACAAATAATATACACAATGATGACAGCAATGTAAATGGAAAGATCACCACAAAACAATCAAACGTGAATATTGAAAAATTAAGAAGAATAAGCATGACCCCAAAGAAGAGATATGACAAGGCACTTCCCCTCACCTCTCCCTCCCAACCCCCACCAATTCATTGCAGAGCTGAGATTGCCGTAGGTGTTACTATTGCACATATTTTCAGACTTTTTCTGTTTTAATCAGTTTTTCTGATTATTTTCTCTTCTCTTTAAAATATTCTTTGTTGTATAATACTAGGGTTTATATTGTGCAAACTTTGTGTCAGGAACTGTGCTAAGTGATTTATAAATATTATATCATTTTATTCTGGGAGGTAGGTGCTATTATTATTTGCAGTTACAGCAATTATTTACATTTAACTTAGTTATATATTTACACTATTACATTGGTTACGGTATTACTTACATTTTACAGTTGAGGAAATTGAGACAAATAGAGATTAAGTCATTTACCTGAGGGTAACACAACTAGTGTTTGAGGCTTAGATGGAATTCAAGTCTTCCTGACTCCAGACCCAACACTGTATCCACTGTGTCATCTAGATGCCTATAGTATGTAGTATGTCTATTATATGAGATGACTCCCTGGGAGGGAGGAAGAGGAAGGAAACAAGGGGAAATTTAGGTGATCTCAAAGCACAGGATATTAATCAAGATTTATTTTTCAAAAAAAGAAAAGGGCTGAGAAGAGATTATACCTTGCTGAGCAAGTACTGCCCAGAAGAACTATAAAAACACCTTTTCCAAAGTCCTATTGGACTATTCTTGGTAACTAGGCTTTGTTGAAACTCCTCCAAAGATAGAATCTCTGAGTCTCCCAGTTCTCAGAAAGAACTACTTTCTACAAAGTAAAAATACCCTATCAAGACCATGTAAGTATTTAAGGCCCTTCAAACTCCTTCTACTAGAGATATTGTTATTTCCAGCTACCTATCCTTACCTATCTTCTTACATCATACATTTCATTTCCAAATTTCAACGTATATAACATAAGCAAGTTAACTGGTTGAATAAAAAATTGGTTCAATTCAACATTTATTAAGCACCTACTATATATGACAGGACTTATGATATCATTGGTCTTCTTCCAGAACAAAGGATGAACAACAAAAACAAAAACAACCCGAGATAAGGGAGTACCTAGTAAGATATCACCTTCCTTTCCTCAACTTTACTCAACTACCAGAACCAAATGAATTAGATGTAGTCCATGGTTCAGAACTCCAATCTCTGGGTTTACCCAGATTAAATTCAACCTTCTATGACTACTAATCAAATTATATCACTTGGCTCATTTTTCCTCTACCCAACCTTCCCTCTATGAACACAGAATACAGATATCATATCTAGTCTCTTTGATCTTAAGTCTCTATCTTATGTTTAAACCCTTCTTGATAAGAGTAAAAGCATCCTCATGTCCTGTGCAGGCATTAAAGGTAATTGCTTATCAGATTCACAGAAACCTGTATGTGACCCACAGAAAATGGTTGTATCTCCCTTTTCTAGTGGGACCTCCCTTCCATTCTAGGGATCTATACAGACATTCATTAGAGTATTATCCTAAAGGTTTAGGTAGCTCATCAGTGGCACCTAAGCTGGGCCTTGAAGGAAGACAATACTTTTATATAATCAGGGATTTATTTTTTTGTTGTTTTTTGTTTTTTGGTGAGGCAATTGGGGTTAAGTGACTTGGCCAGGGTCACACAGCTAGTAATTGTTAAGTGTCTGAGGTCGGATTTGAACTCAGGTCTTCCTGAATCCAGGGCTGGTGCTCTATGCACTGTGCTACCTAGCTGCCCCCATAATCAGGGATTTATAAGGAATGCATTACAGGCATGAGGGAGAGAGCAGTTTCAGATTAGTAACTAACTAGTATTTCAATTTTGCTGAGAAGGTGGTTTGGAATTATCTGATTTCAAATGGATCTTCACTATCATATTAAAATCCTTTTATTAATCCCTGTTCAATTCCCTATCACAATATCCCACATTTACTGCTCCTGACTTTCTCTTCTCTTCTCAAACACTCAACTTCCACTCCCCTTGCCCCTACAAATGGCTTTATCTCCTACCTCGCTGAGAAGAATAATAACTTTCATCATGAGTTCCTTTATTTTCTACTCTGAATACTTCAAAAAGTTATATATATATATATATATATATATATATATATATATATATATATATATATTTCCCATCTTTTCCTTTGCTTTGTCTTCAGGGGATAAGGGGTAGCATTATTTCCTGACAAGGTTCCACTTGTGTCCTTAATCCCATTTCCTATAGGCCTTCAGAGCCTTACTGAATTACTGAATTTCTCTTTCTGTCTCTGTGTCTTTCTATTTGTTTGTTTTCTATCTTTCTCTCCTTCCCTCCTCCTCTTGTTCTCCCTCTCCTCTTTGCCCTAGTCGTTTAATAAGTAGAAGCAATAATGTTTTTTAGGAAAGCTATCCATTCAAGTTATCATCTTTCAAAACTTCTAGAAAGAGAAGTGTACAGTTATAGCCTGTACTCCCTCACCACCTATTCATTCCTCAATGTCTGCAATATGTTCTGTATATTACGAAGATTATTTGACAACTCTATGAAGGATAAATTGGAGGCAGAAAGGACTGGAGGCAGGAAGACAACTTAGAAATTTTATTCTTGGCAATTGGTTGGATGTGTGTGGAGAGAGAGCTGGGATGACAAAGGGATAGGTCAAATATGATTCCAGGGTTTCAAACCTTGGTGACTGGGATGACAGAAATAATGAAGTCAGGAGGAGACATGGGTTTATGGGGGAATAGGATGATGGTCTTCAAACAATTACATTTTTACATTTGAACTTCGGAGAGGGAAGAATACCCCACAGACATAGCATTCTGCTAGTTTCTGATTTTTGAAGTATAAATATGTTTGTTGTTATTGTTTTTACCTATTTAGTTTTTATTATTCCTATTTCAATAATGGATTAAATTTTGCCTAAGAATTTTTCATCATGAAGTCAGTTTCCATTCCATCAGAAAGCATTTTGTTGTTGTTCAGTTGCTTCAGTCATGTCTGAGTCTTCATGATCCCATTTGGGTTTGTTTTTTTGGCAAAGATAATGGAATGATTCACCATTTCCTTCTCCAGTCCATTTTACAGATGAAGAAACCAAGGAATACTGGGTTAAGTAACTTTCCCAGAATCACAGAATCAATAAGTATCTGAGGCTGGACTTGAACTCAGAAAAATTAGGTTGCATTCAACTTCTCCCTCTCATGAATACTGTAATTGAAAGAGAACTGGGCATGGCTTCAGAGGTCCTCAGAAGCAGGTATTTATGCTGTAGATATGAGACGGGCAACAGAGAGTGCAGTTTTTCAATGTCCTTGTTGCAGCAGGAGCTGCGGCTCCCGTATCGGACTGCACAGCCACACTGTGGCCTGTGGGTCTTCAAGGCGCTGATCCATGGTCGTCTGCGACTGGTGGAAGCCTCCTACTAGGTATTAGAGTCCACTGACTACAAGAATATTTGATTGTTCAGTATTTCTCAAGAAAAGTAAAGGAGTCAGAGTTCAGAAGGAATCCAAAGGGTATCAAGTTGCAGAACTCCAGTACTGGGAGTTCTGCCTCTAGTCTTAAGCAGACCTAGGGATTATTATGAAACAAATTAAGGAGTAAGATCATATCAGAGATAGGCAAAAACCTTCCTTTTTAATGTCATGAAAATTGAGACCAAGGCTTTGCATTTAATTCCTAATGGCACTGACAGCTAGGATAGGGGATGGAGAATCAATCTGATACATTCGTTGTCCTCAGGAGACACAGCACTCCACTTGGGACCATCCTCACCCCTCTGGAGTTTTCTCGAGATGACTCATGCAAAGATCATTGGAATGAAGATGACAAGTTCATGGATCACTGAAGTCTGATCTTCCTCTTGAAGGGAGGTATGTAATCATTTAGTCATATGGTGATGACTGAAACTCTTTCAAGGTGTTCTATCAAAGGAGTCTGAAAACTATAAACAAATCTATTAACACTTTGAGATTATATATTTTTGACAGAGGTTTTTCAGGGTTCACCTACACAGGGCTGATGCTACCTATTACAGCCTTCATCCATTTTTTGTTCATAGTTAATAAGAATTTAATTTACTTGGCTTTTGAAGTAGAGCTATTTTAGTTGTCATTTGAATCCTTTGTGGTTCCTTAAATAAATGGTTTATGATAAAGTTAATCCCTATAGTTCTCTGAATTTGGGATTAGTCTAAATGGAAGAACTGTTAACCACTGTGACTTCTGAGATCTTTGAAAAGAACAGCTATATTTACCTTGGGACAATCCTGTTTGTTCTCCCTTGGCAGGTGTAAACATTCTTTTGGTCATAAATATTTGTTAAATTGAATTTTTTCAATTGATCCATTATATTCTCAATGAAAAGAAACTGAGAAATCTAATAGGAATTATTTATTTATTTGTTTATTTATCTATCTATTTATTTATTTATTTGTTCCTTCATGTGTTCATTCATTCATTCATTCATTTATTCATTCACTCATTTATCTATCTGTTTGTTTATTTATTTATTTGGTGGGGCAATGAGGGTTAAGTGACTTGCCCAGGGTCACACAGCTAGAAAATGTCAAGTGTCTGAGTCCGGATTTGAACTCTGGTCCTCCTGAATCCAGGGCCAGTGCTTTATCCACTGTGCCACCTAGCTGCCCCCATAGAGTTTCCATTCTACTGTGAGGAAAAGTAAATACACAGAGAGGTAAATACAACATATAGCCAAATACAATAAAAAGTAATTTGGGGGGAAGCAACATAAATGTATAAATGTGAGTTCTTGTTATCATTATAGAAAACTTTTTTCTTTCCTAGAGTTGAAATAGAAATAATTCTGGGAACTATGTTGCATTTATTATTGCATCTTTAATTTTCTGTGAATTCTTATAAAATGGATAAATAACTGCAACAATAATTCTTTATTATCATTATTATAGCACCATTATCATTTAATTCCTTTAATCTATATGTTCAGTGGATCTCAGATAAAAATGGTCCTAGGTTTTTACTCTTTTATATATAAGGCTTAGTAACGTAATTTTTCAGTGGATAAAAAAATTGATGTTTGGATTTGAATGAAAGGATTGGGATCCAGGCTCCTCTTCTATAGATACATTGAAAGCAGCTTCAGGACAGCCCAAGTAGGAGACAGAAAAACAAGCATGACATGTACTTTTTCATCTTATTTAATTTTAATATTTTTCCTCTAGGTCTCTTTATCTTGAAAGCTTTTCATTCAATGTAGTTTGAAGGTTATGAATGTTCAGCATGGCAACATCTATTAAAATGTTCTTCTTACATTTTTTATGAGTCAGTGTTGTGTCCTGGCAATTTTAGGCAATAATTTTACCTGTGATAATGTTCTAGTTCAAATACAATTTATTTGTTGAATTCTAAAGTATATTTTGGAATTTGTAGCTGTACTATAGACATATAACAACTGTTAGCTTATGAAGTATAAAAAAACCTTTTATATCTAGTTCTGGCTGCATGTTTAATTCTTCATGCCTATTCAGTGGGTATTAAATTTTTCCAAGCTGTAGTAATACATTGCCTTGTTTCCATTGTTTCCTTTCAAAGTTTGCATCAATCAATATGAACATTCCTGGTAATAAAGATGTGAACTTATCTTGTTTTCATGGATTCTTTTTTTCCATAAACAATTATGCCTGATTGAGTTATTTTGTCAATATTCCTTATCAACACATTATTGAGTCAACATGGATTTTGCCCATAAAGGGCTTTTTGGTTAAATTCTTGCATCTTTGTGGTTTCATAAATTCCCTTCAGTTAGCATTTATTAAGCACCTATTATGTGTCAGACACAAAAGGGATACAAAGAAAGGCAAAAGACAATTCCATTCCTGCTCTTGAGCTCACAAGTTAACAGGAGAGACTACATGCAAAGTGATATATACAAATAGGAGATATAATAGGAGAGAATATATTGGAGGTAATCAACAGAGGATAGGCACTAAAATTAAGAAGGATTTGGGAAAGACTTTCTATAAAAAGAGACAGAGATGAGGAAGGAGAGCATTCTAGGCCTGGCAGACATCCACAGAAAGTGGTACTGAGAGATGGAGTTGCTGTTTGGGGAACAGCAAGGAGGCCAGTACAGAGAGTATGTGGAGAGGTGTAAGGTATAAAATCTGAAAGCTGAGGAGTGGAAAGGCAGGTTATATTCTATAGATCCAATGATGCATATTAATTATTAGCTTTCACTATTGCTATAGTTATTATCATTGTGGTTTTTCCAAATTTTTCCTCAGATACTAGCTATGTGACCCTGAACAAGTTACTTAACATACGTCTGCCTCTCTTTACACATCTGTAAAATGGGGATAATAATAGCACTTACTTCCCAGGGTTGTAGTGAGGACAAAATGTGGTAGTATTTAAGGTACTTTGAAAACTCTAAAGTGTTATATAAATGTTAATTGTTGTTGTTGTTGTTATGCAACTAGGTGGTACTGTGGATAGAGTGCTAGACCTCAGGAATCCCTGAGTTCAAATCTGGTCTCAGACACTTAGTAGCTGGGTGACCCTGAGCAAGTCACTTCACGCTGTTTGCCTCAGTTTCTGCATCTGTAAAATGAGCAGGAGAAGGAAATGGCAAATCACTTAGTATTTTTGCCAAGAAAAATCCCAAATGAGGCTATAAACAGTCATTATTATATTATCATTATTGTTAAATCCTATTCTCATTATGTTTCAAAGCAGTTCATATAGAGATGGTCTAGATACAAGATGTTATCTGGCAAGTATTATTATTCTTTAACATTTAATGTTCCAGAACTGTTTTATTGCTGGTTGTTGTCCTTCATTCTCAAAGAGAACCAAAAGGACACCATGTTAGAGTCAAGTTACAATGTATCCAATTGTGGCTGATCAGACCAAAAAACAAGCTTGGAATGCTCTACCTTAGGTCAGGCACAAATAATCCATGTGATTATTTGGGTTAGATTCTCTAAACAAATGTGTGCATCTTACATTTCTTTTGAGCTACTTCAATTCTCCTTTGCTCATAGAGTATAGCACCTTTTCTGATGAGGGCACGCCATCCTGGGCAGTCCTATGCCATGTCTCCCATGTCATGCAATCAATTCCAAAATTCTTAAGAAAGACCTTAAGAGTGTCCTTATATTGCTTTTTTCTGACATGTGTGAGCACTTGCCTTCTGTGAGTTCTCCATAAAATAGTCTTTTAGGCAAGCATAAATTTGGCAAGTGAACAGTGTGGCCAGCCCATCAGAGCTGCACTCTCTGCAGTAGAGTTTGAATGCTTGGCAATTTAGCTTGAGAGATGATTGCAATGTCTGGTATATTATTTTATCAGGTGATCTTCAGAATCTTCCTAAGACAATTCAAATGGAAGCAATTCAGTTTCCTTGCATGGCACTGGTATACTGTCCAGGTTTCACAGGCATACAACAATAAGGTCAGCACAACAGCTCTGTAGACCTTCAGTTTGGTAGTCAGTCTAATATCTCCATAAAAGTAAAGGAAATACATTGTCTTGTGACAGTCACAGGGGTCTCTTTTAGTCATTGCTGGCAAGATTCTTGCTAGAGTCTTCCTTAATAGGCTGATCCTTCACCTAGAGGATGGTAATCCACCTAGAACCAATTTGGCTTGAGAAAGGGCCAAGGAATGGTTGATATGGTGCTTGCTGCCCAACAACTCCAGGAGAAATACCATGGGTTTAATTATCATGTCTATGCAGTTGATCGCCAGATTTACATATCCAAACATAATCTCTTTCCTCAACTCCAGTTCTATATCATCAGCTTCCTGTTGGGCATTTCCAAATGGATGCCCCATAGACATCTCAAACTCAACATATTCAAAATGGAATTCACGTCCATCAATTTGTCCCCCTTTCTATTAAGAGTACTACGGGGGGCGGCTAGGTGGCGCAGTGGATAAAGCACCGGCCCTGGATTCAGGAGTACCTGAGTTCAAATCCGGCCTCAGACATTTGACACTTACCAGCTGTGTGACCCTGGGCAAGTCACTTAACCCCCATTGCCCCGCAAAAAAAAAAAAAAAAAAAAAAGAGTACTACCATCCCAGATTATCAGGTTTGCAATCTTGGAATCATACTTAACTGTTAAGTGTCCCAGATCTTTCTATTCTAATAATATAATATAATATAATATAATATATATATATGTATATATATATATATATATATATATATATATTCCTATGTATTAGTTACCAAATCTTGTCAATTCTATTTCTATAATTCTCACGTCACCTTCTTTCTTCTCATACAGTTACCACTCTAGGTCAAGCCTTCATCAACTCTTGCCTAGATTATTACAATAGATTCCTTATTGGTTGCTTTGTCTTCAGGCTCTCCAATCTATTTTCCACAGAGCTGCTAGAAAATAAAACCATGTCTGACTGTGTCACTACCCTGCTAAAGAGGTTTCAATGGCTCTTTACTGCCTTTGCATTAAGCTCCAGCTCTAACCAACTTTTCTTTTTTTTTTCAGGGAAATGAGGGTTAAGTGACTTGCCCAGGATCAAGTGCCTGAGGTCAGATTTGACCTCAGACCCTTCTGATTCCAGGTCTGGTGCTTTATCCACTGTACCACCTAGGTGCCCCCTCTAACCAACTTTTTCAGACAGATTTTACTTTATAATCCCCATACTCTCTACATTACAAACAGAATAGCCTACCTCTATTCCCCATATTATTACTTTAAATCTCCTTTCAGATGCCATACCTGAAATGTTCTCCTTCCTCACCTCTGGCTCTCGGAATCCCTAGCTCACGTAAAGGCTCAGCTCAACTGCCATTTCCTACATTTAGCTTTTCCACAACTTCCTAAGTGTTAATGTTCTACTTTCCCATTAAATTACTTAGAGGGAAAAAACACCCCAAAGCATAAGAAATTTCAAAAAAGGATACAGGCAAGTAGGGCAATTTTGTTACTACATGTGTTAAAATTTAATAAACACTTTAAAACTATGTAACATAATTTTTTTCATCCTATTTTTATTTAATTCTATTTTTTGTTCTTTGAATCTATCAAAATGTTCATATTTCCTAAATTCATAATAAAATGTCAAATATTTAAAAAATTCTCTGAGGGCAGAAACCATTTCATCTTGTATCCTTGTCCTTTTCCCTTTCCACAGTTCTTTTGCATATAATAAGAATTTGTGAACTGAATGGAAGTGAATTAATGGTGTGAGGTACATATAATTGGCAACAATAGATTAAATTCTCTCTTCCCCCTCCCCCTTCGAGGATAATTCCTCTAGCCCTTATAAAAGAGTCTTGATGCCTCCTCACTTTTCCTAGGCCAGAATGAGTTTAGAAGTGTAGTCCAAAAGCTGATGGATGTACCTTGGATCATCCTTATTCGGACAGTGTGTTCTATTTTTGAGCTCTTCTTCCAGGTGGCTAAGTATCCATCTTTCCTGGTATTGATGTACCAGACTCTGGTGGGAAGAATAATATCTTTTCAAAACTACTTTAAAAATCATATTCCTGATGTAGTATATCATTAGTCACAGCTCATTTGAATGGGTCATGATGAAGGCAACAGTGGTTATGTATATCTCAAGTCAGATTAGGAAAAAAAAAAGGAAAAGGGAGAATCACCAAAGAAAACTGCAACTTTGCATACAAGGTGTAATTTTGTTTAGTTTTGTTTTTTTCAACCCACTTGGAAGGAGAGTTTTAATTCTTCCTTTCTGAGCAACAGGATGTCTTCCTATCATTACTTTGCAATGGTAATGGGGGGACTGTTGTCTTGACTTTCTTGTATCTGCTCTTTTTTCCCACAGCTTATGAGGTTTTTTAAATAGCTAACATGTTTATAGAGCTTTAAATTTTGCATAGTGCTTTACAAATATTATCTCATTTTTCTCTTCATAACAATATTGAGAGATAGGTGCTATTAAAATCCCCACTTTTCTGATAAGGAAACTGAGGCAGATAAAGGTTAAGTGACTTGCCCAGGATCACAGAGCTAGTAACTATCTTAGGAAGGATTCAAATTCAGGTATTCCTGAATTCAGGTCCAGTAAACTCTATGTAGCATGACACCCAGCAGCCTTGTTTCTATCTCTGTATCACAGTTATTTTCCACCTACTACCCTCTCCAAGTTGTACTCTCATTTATGACAAAGAAAACAATTAGCAAAAACATTAGATACAGAGATTGTGTCTGATTTTATATTTACATGTATGTGTATATATGGGCATATATCAGTGTATGCATATACACATGCATACACATGACACATATACATACTATATATGCATTGTGTAAACTCATGTGTATATATGTAGGTGTACGTATACACATATGTATATGTGTGTGTTTGTGTGTATATACTGTATAACTTAAGATTCTAAATGTGGGTTTTAATCTGTTCCCCCAATTTTGGGGGAAACTGACTAAAATCACTGATAAAAACAAGTTTAGATTTTTAAGGGTTTATTGAAAGGTAGAAAGAGAAAGATTGAGAACAGAATTCCAACAGCATGGCAATCCTATCTTTCCTCAATTTTCCTGTGACTTCCTCTGCTGCCCCCCCCACCACCATAAAGTCAGGAACCACAAAGAGAGAGACCTCTCCGTGAAGGCCCTCCTTCCTCCTTCCAGTCCCCTCCCAGAAAATGGGAGGCTCCTCAAGTTGATTGGCTGGTAGTCTTGGTGGACAGTACCCATGCGCAAACGTTACTTCCTGACGCCAAGGAAAAGCCACATGGCCTTGCCCTGTGAGGCATTCTACTCATGGTGGAGCTTTCCTATAGTAAGTCTCCAGTAGGTGGCGTCATTCCACTCATTACAATACATATACATACATATATATACACACACACAGGGCGGGGGGGGGGGGGGAGAAGAGAAAGCATTCTGTCCAAGTAATCCTTTTCTTATAGCTAGCACATTGAATACAGTATTGGACTTGAAGTGAGGAAAGCTTTAGTTCATATCCTGCTTCAGACACTTACTAGCTATGTGACTGTGGGCAAATTATTTAGCTTATCTCAGCCTCAGTTTCTCCATCTGTCAAATTAAAGGGTTTGACTTGATATCCTCTAAGGTCCCTTCCAACTCTCAATCTTTGACCCTATGCATCTCTCTGCCATGTGGGATCATGATCTAGACCTGGAAGGGACCCTGTAAGCCACCTACTCTATCCCCCCATTTGACAGAGGAAGAAACCAAGGCCTAGGAGGTAGGTTTTTGGTGTTTTATTTCTCTTCTCTGAGACCTTTGTTAATTTTTCCATTACTCAGAGCTCAACTTCCTTTTTGAGTCATTTTCATTTATTTTATTTCATTGTAGTTACTGTGTACACTGTTCTTGTAGTTCTGCTTATTTTGCTCTGCACCAATACACTTAAAAAAAAAATCTTATCCAAGGTTGAACACATAAGGGATTAGACATTTGCTTTCTGGGATCATCTGGTAGAATAGAGAGCTGAATAATACAATGTGCCTAGTGACACTGAGAAGGCCCATTTTTCTAATGAACCATTCATGTAAACATTCACAGCAGAACAGAATTAATAATGTTACAAAAGGTCCTTATCCCCAGAGTTTTCTGGACATTGAAAGTTATTACCTCACGTTATCTTCTGGACTAGAAACGTTTATTAAGACAGACTCTTAAACTGATCATTTAAGAGAAGGGCTATAAAGATAATCATTGACCCATATGCTAAAAGAAACTGGCCAAGACCCAATACAAATCAGGCAGTTGGCAATCTCCTGTTTTATTTGATTTTCATGAGAATCTGTCTGTGGGGGAACTCTGAGTTTATTTGGTGCAATAACAAGCCTGTGTTCTCTTAGCTAATTAGCGTGCAATTAGGTGTCCTATAAAGACTTTCTGATGAGGAGGCTGTAACTGAGTTGTATCACTGTAAGTCAGAGGTACCTGGGAGTGGGGTGGAGATGAGAATAATGCCTTATGTGCAGATAGAAGCTAAGACATTTTGAAAGCCAAATTGAATTTCTGCTGCCTGATGGTTTACCATATACATGGTGTAAGTGCACTGTTATACTTTCTCTGTTTTCCTGATATCTCTTTGGAAATAGAGACCCTTCATTTCTCCCTGCAAACTAGAATTATGCCTTATGTGTATGCTTTATCTCTGTTCCTCACCCACAAACATTTTATAAAAGTATGGAGTTTTGTAAAAGCATACTATGTTGTATTACTTTTAATATATTCAGTTGACTAGAACATTTGTGTGATTAGAAGAAAAGTCAACATTCCTGAGAGCAACCTAGATATAACTTACCTTAATGAACATTTATATGAGGGGAGGAGGGAAGCAAGGAAGAGAAGAATCTCAAGTATATTAAATTTGATTCAGGCAAATACTTGAGTTAAAACTGAACATCTCTTTATCACTCTGAATCACTCTGTATCAAAGCATTAATATAATTGTTGATCCCTTAGAGAAATAGAGAGTAGGCGAATTTTGAAATTTATATGAAATTAGTGTGATATAATGGATAAGGATGCTATTAGACTTGGAGACAGTTTATCTAGACTCTATGGGATTTTGGCCAAGTCACTTCAACTCTCTGGGCCTCAATTTCCTCCTCTGAAAAATAAAGGAGTTGGACTAGATGGCTTTTAATATATATTCTAGCTCTAAATCGCACAATCCCAAGATCCTCTGAGTATTGTCTCTTATCTGTAAAACACTTATTTGACTACTTAGACAAATGTGTGATCTCAGTATTATAACCTCTCCCTCTACCAATGATGATGGCCACCCATCCACCCCTTCTCATCCCCTGCTATTCATCACATTCTCCCTTCAATCCTTCAGAAAGGATCAGTCTAGGAGGCCTGACAGACATTATACCAACCCCTTCAGTCCTCAGGTCAAAGAACATTCAGGATTTTTGTCTTCTCCCATAGACATCCACTTCCCCCACGTTTCCAGTATCTACATCAATAATCTTATACTCCCCAGTCCAAAACTAGACCCTGACCCAATACTGCCTCAAAACAATCATGAAAATAATTGTTGGACAATGATTATAACTCAGTTCCCTAGCACAATGCCTTGTACACAAGAGGCATTTAATCAATGTGTGTAGAATGAACAATGTCTAATATTGATAAAGCATCTAAGCATTTTTCAAAGCCCTTTCATATCCTGGGGAAGGATATGAGCAAAAGAGACCTTCTGAGCAATTAAAAATACCCTGACTCTCCTTTCTTTTCTGTTTACATTAAATGTTCATGAAAGCCTGCTGGGGAAGGGTTTCTAAGTGTATTTGCCGCAAGCAGATGTTCATGTTCTTTGAGCCTAGTGATCTGGAGAACCAAAAAAAAAAAAAAAAGACATGTCCAGATAAATGGGAGGAGAGCCAGTGAAAGTTGTGTAACACACACAACAGAATTACAAAATTCTTTCAAGCAATGACTTTAGTGCATTATAGACAAGGCTGTCCTAAAGGTGAAGGATTTGATGCTTTGGGTTTATCTTTGGACTCAGGCTCCAATCTCTTACCCTCATGGTTAAGAAGGTTTTCCTTAGGGTTAACCTACACTACTATGACTCTTGCTGTTAAAAATAGATTCTAATGTCATTCCTGTGGGGGAAATGGTCACCAATCTCCATATAATGACCTTCATTAGTGGTTATATCCGTTGCCAGCTCTATCTAGCCTTGGCCCCAGACATGCTTTATTTCTCTTTTTGGCCAGGTCTCACAAGCCACCTGGCCCATGCCATCCTCTGCCCCACCATCTCTGGCTTCATTCTCATTTTCCAGTTCATTAATTATAACTAAATCACCTCTGTCATGTACCCCTGGAAAGAATGGACCAATATATCCCTGTAATTGTACTTACCATATCCATAATTGTCCAAATGGAAATTCTCCTCCCTGGCCACCATTTAGCTATGTGTGTTGTCTCCCTGTATTAGAATGTAAGCTCCTTGAGTGCAAGAACAGTGTTTATTTTTTAATTTGTATTTCCTGAGTTTAGTACAATGTTTGACAGATAATAAGCACTTAATATATTTTTTTTACTTATTCTGTTAACATGTAAAAATATATCGTTACTTAGCATAAAGATTTTAAAAAGCTTCCTCTTAAGGTGAAATGCAGACTTTCCCAGTTTTCCTCTTCATTTAAGGCCTGCCTCAGGTGCCCAGCTAACTTTTCCATGAAGACTCCACTAATGCCCCCAGCTAGAAGGTATCCTAACACTCCACCCATCCCAAGAATCACAATAGCTAACATTTATTTAGAGGTCTGAGGTTTTCAAAGAGCTTTACATATATTATTTCCTTTAATCTTCCCCACAACCCGATGAGGTGTTATTATTATTCCCATTTTACAAATGAAGAAACTAAGACTAAAAGACTATAAGTGACTTACTCACGGTCAAGCAGCTAAGTGTATGTGGCCAAATTTGAACTCAATTTTCATTGACTTCAAGTCCAACACATTTTTTGGGGGGGCAATGAGGGTTAAGTGACTTGCCCAGGGTCACACAGCTAATAAGTGTCAAGTGTCTGAGGCCAGATTTGAACTCAGGTCCTCCTGAATCCAGGGCAGGTGCTTTATCCACTGCACCACCTAGCTGCCCCCAACACTTATTTTTTTTAATAAATAAAAGTATTTTATTATTTTCCAGTTACAGATAAGGGTAGTTTTCAAGATTTGCTTTCATAGGATTTTTAGTTCCAAATTTTTCTCCCACAAGTCCAATGCTTATACCCATTATACTACTTCTCCACCTCTCTTGAGGAATCTCTCATCCCTTCTCTCTGTTCTCAGAACCAGGAATATCTGGGTTCCATTCCTGCTTTTGATACAAACAGGCTATGAAACACTTTCCTTTGTACTTACCACATAATTTTACTTATCAGATAATTATTTATATGCCTCAACCCCAACCTCAAAATGAACTCTATACAGGACTCCTTAAGTAGTAGTAGAAGTAGTAGTAATAGCAGCAGCAGTAGTAGGAGTAGTAGGAGTAGGAGGAGTAGGAGTAGTAGTAGTAAAATAGCTAGAATTTTTATAGTACTTTAAGGTTTGCAAAGCACTTAAAAATATCTCATTTTATCCTTACAACAACGCTCTGAGGTAGGTTCTATTATTATCCCCATTTTACAGGTGAGTTAGTTGAGGTAGAGAGAGATTGTACCTTTCCCAGAGTAACAGAGCTAGTAAATATTGGGAATATGATTTGAATTTAGGTCTTCTTGACTCCATGTCTAACTCTTTATTCACCTAACAGCTAAGGATTTTATCTTTGTAACCTCCAATATCTGTAACTATGTCTTATGAAAAGGAGATCCTAAGTCAGTATTTATTAAATTGAAGTGAATTGAATTCTAGACATGCTTTCTGGTGATTAGACATTTGTCTAATTAGTTTTTCTGATATTTGGATTTTTTTTTTAAAGATGGTGCAACCATAGAATGCAACAAATGTGAATGAGAAAATCCAAAGTGTTATTAGTGAGATGAATGCAAAATGCTATGAAAGGCCTTATCATTTCATGTCCCTTTTTCTCTGGTTTAATTTGGGACCAGATGAATATGTTCTTCACTTGGAGAACAAGGAACCTCTTATACACATATTCATTCTCTCTTGGTATTTCCACAGCAGTGGCTAGGACAAAAATGGACATGCTTGCATTCCCAGTCCATTGCTTGGCTTTCTGAACTATAAAGCCTCTTGATTAACTCACCCTATATCAGAAAAGGAACCACATGGTTTTATTGAACCATGAATTAAACTGATAAGTATCCAAATTCCACTTTCCACCTTCTCTTCTGGACTGGCTGGACCTTGTCAATTTCCTAGGGAATTATGCCTTCACTGCCCTCCAGTGGCCATTTATCATTTATCATTAATTGCACCAATAGGCTTAGTTTCTGAGGAGAAGGGGATTTAATTAAGGATGTCCAGGTGACACTGCCCAGCCCCCATAAGAAGGGTATGTACTTTGATTTACTTTACTAAGAGTGGGTATTGACCTTGCTCTAATCTGTTCACATCCTCCATCTTGATTGTTAACCTATTTTGTGGCACAGTTCATGAATCTAAGTGTGGATCCACTGATCCCTATGTGGATAGAAGCCATGACCCTGACCTTACGCTCCAAACATTTATGCTCATCAGTCATAGGTGATGAGAGCCAGGATCAATTGGTAAAAGTGACACCCAATGTCAGGTAGTGGTCATGGAGGCTGACATTTCTTGCAATATATTTTTGGAATTCTCTCTAAGCAACAAATCAATTGGGGTGCAGGAAAGGTGTGGGAAGACAAAGAATACTAGATAAAATCCGATGTTTCTCCAGCCCTTGTTTCATATCATTATTCAGTTCCATTGCAAAAGTCAGAAATAAGTTGGTGGCCACTGATAACACATCTTTAAATGTCTCTTTTACAAGGAAGGACATTCTCAAAGAGGCTCACTCTGGTCCACTCTGCTGCACAGATGCTCTGGAACTCTCATGACTAATTACCCCCTCATTAAAAGTGACTTCTTTTGCATCCCCACCTCTTTCACAGTGCCTGGCACATAATAATCCTTATTGAATAAAAGATGGACAAACAGAATAATAATTATTATAATATAACTATAGCTCACATTCGTATAGGCCTTTAAAGGTTTGTAAAGTACTTTCCCCATCAAAATTAAATATAACTCAACAACAAAAAATGTATGCCTACTGTGTTTAAGGTACTGTTCTAGGTGTTGAGGGTTAAAATGTCCAAAAACAATCTCTGTACTTCAGGACCTTATGTAGAAGGATGCTTTAGCTTTGAATGAAACTCAGGGGCCCTTTAATTCAACTCTTTATTTTATAGATGGGAAAACTGTGGCCCAGGGAGGGTAAGTTGTTTGCCCAAGGATACACAGGTAGTAAGGTAAGTGTCAGAGGCAGGATTTGAACTCAGGCTCCATGTGGGGTGGTAGAAAGGGAGCTGGCCTCAGAGTCAGGAATACTTAGGTTCAAGCACAGTTTCTGATACATTCTGGTTGTGCGTCCTTAAGAAAGACATTTATGCTCTCCATGCTTCAGGCAACTCCCTAAAATGACAAATGGTAGAAAAGATGCTTACCTGTATTGGTAGAAGGGATTTTCTCATCTGAGAATTACCTATATCACTGCAATCACAATTCCATTCCCTGTCTCTCATTCTGGAGAAAGAATACAAAGTTCCTTCCTCCCAAGGTAATGAGTGCAAACATTATGCAGCCCATTTTATAGAAGGCAAAATGGGAGCTCAGAGAAGTCTGTGGTTTTGCTATCTTTAAATATAGGAGCCAAGATTTGAATCCTCTTTCAACTGAAGCCAAGTGTAAGACTTTGTACTGTAATATGCTTGCACATTCTTCCCATGTATAAACTACTCCTCACTTAAAACATATCAAGAAATTAAATCATTGAATGGCCCTTGGGTTGTGATTAAATCCATTACTGCTTTAGTTCCATCTAAGTGGAACCCTTCCTCCCAAAGAGTACTTTCCTCTCAGGCAGAGTCTGGTTTATTGAGGATGATATTGTTGAGTATACTCTGGGTCTTAAGTACATGCCCAACTCAAATTGAAGCTACTTTGATTTCATGGATGAACTCAATGGGAACTTGAGAAGATGGGGAAATCAAATTGTCAAAATGACTTTTTAATCAAGGGAAAAAATGTCAAGTTCTGAAATGATCTAAATGTACCATTTGATTTTAGTGAAAAGTAAGTTTTCTCAGTCAATAAAAACACTCAGAAATTTCATGTTACAGTAAGGGACTTGATCAACCAATTAACAGGTATTTAAATATAACCAAATATTTAAATATATAATATTATATTTAAATATAATCTTATATTCCCAGTACCTACTGAGAATTCAGAGACAAAAGTAAAATGTGCCTTGGTTTCCAGGAATTTCATTTTATTGACTTGATAAAGTATTTCTCCCTAAGGAGTGAATGAATATGTCCATTTTCACCTCAGTGTGGATGAGTGATTCGGGATGATTTGTCTGGTTCAGGCTTTTGTGAGTCAAAACCAACTATTTGTGTGGGATGTGTAAAAGAGAGTGTTTAAAAACAGGCTCACTAGTTCACCAAGGTAAAGCTATGAAGTGGTATGACCATTCTAGAAAGCAATTTGGAATTAGACTAAAAGAAATGACTAAAAAGTCCATAGTCTTTGACTTAATGATCTTTCTGTCAGACGTATAACCAAGGTGGTCAAGGACAGAAAGAAAGATTTCATATACACTAAGATTTTCATAGCAGTAGACACCCATCAATTGGGAAATGACTAAGCAAATTGTCATACCTAGATTGCAAGAGAAAAATGCTATGCTATAAGAAATTAGGAATACGGAGAATTCAGAGAAGTATATAGAAAGATTCATATTAACTGTTTTAAATAACAACAAGAGACTGAGCCATGATATGAAGGTTCAAAAAACTTATTGTGCTGGCCCCTACTACTATGAATTAATTTGATGATTCAGGTCTGATAGGAAAGGCAGTTGTCTTTGTAGCAGCCTCAAATTTTCCCCCTTTTCAATGGCAAGACTGTTCACAGTAGAAGGAGTGAGGAACAGAGATAACTTTAGCATAATGAAACCTATGGGGAGGGGGCAGCTAGGTGGCACAGTGGATAAAACACTGGCCCTGGATTCAGGAGGACCAGAGTTCAAATCCAGCCTCAGACACTTGACAATTACTAGCTGTGTGACTCTGGGCAAGTCACTTAACCCTCATTGCTCCACCGAGAAAGAAAGAAAGAAACATATGGGGAATTATTTATGAATGGAACTCCCCAAACCATAGGAAACTTTTAAAATATATTGCTTTATATAAATGTACTGAGTAGTCAGAGGATACATGCAAACTCATGTACATATAATCTCAAAAATACAAAATTGTTTTCAAGAGCACCAAGGAGAAAAAAAAAGGTCTAACTCATTTACTAATGAAATGCTACTCTTGGGAGAGTGGCAGAAAGGGGAATAAGCATTTATTAATCCTCACAACAACCCTGTGAGGTAGGTGTATTATTATCATTTTATAGTTGAGGAAACTGAGGCAGAGTTAAGTGACTTGCCCAGGTTCAGACAGCTTGTATCTAAGACAGGATTTAAACTCAGATATGCCAATTCCAAGGGCAGCTAGGTAGTCCAATGGATCACCAGTCCTGGAGTCAGAAAGACCTAAGTTCAAATCCATGCTCAGACACTAGCTGTATGATGACCCTGGGCAAGTCGCTTATCCCTCTTTACCTCAGTTTTCTCATCTATAAAATGAGCTGGAGAAAGAAATCATAACTCACTCCAGGATCTTGGCCAAGAAAACCCCAAAATGGGGTCACAGAGTCAGACGCTACTGAATGACAACTTCATGACTCCAGGCCCAACACTCTCCTGTAACATTCAGTTGTCTCTTAATATTTTTTTTTTTGAAAACTGAGTAACCATAGCTAGAATTCGACATAAAAACAGTTTTAATTTCTAACCTAAAATTTGGAGATATACATCTTCTTGAAAGGCTGTCTTCATTTTCAGTTCAGCTCAACAAGCAAGTCTAGTACTTCCAAATCACAGGGCTTGTTTCAGCAAATAGAAAGAGACTGAATAAACCCTGAGGGAGCTTATCATCTATTTGGGAGATACATCATATGCATGGATAGAAAACACAAGCAAGGCTGTATAAAAGGTAATGGGAGAGATCATTTTGTGGAGGGAGAAAACACTAAGAACTGGGAACTTCACAGAGGAAATGAGCAGTGAGCTGAACCCTGGGGGAAGATGAGGATTCTGAAAGGCAAGAGCAAGGAGAGTATGGAAATCCCAAGGCACTGGAGACTGATTGGGTGAATGTATAAAGGGTAAAGATGTCATGAAAAGTTTAAGGTACTCTAATCCCATTTAACTGGAAGCTAAAGTATGTGACCGCAGTTGTATAAAATATAACTTGTTGGAACCAGATTTATTAAATTTTAAATGTCAGGCTAAGGAGGAGCCTGACATTGGTAATAAGGAGTCAATGAAGATTTCAGAGCAACAGTAATATGTACCAGCTAGATGATGCAGTGGATAGAAAGCACTGAACTTCGAGGCAAGAAGACTTGAATTAAAATCCAGTCCCAGCCACTTACTAGCTGTGAGATACTGAACAAGTCACTTAAAACTCTATTTTCTCACCTGCAAAATGGGAATAATATTAGCATGTACCTCCCAGGGTTGTTGTCAGGATCAAATGAAATCATATTTATAAAAAGGGCTTAGAATAGTGTCTGGCACATAGTAGGTACTATTTAAATGTTAGCAATTAGTAGTTGTAGTACCATAGGAACATTATATTTACAGTTCCACAGAGGATGAATTGGATATACTGTACAAGCTTAGGAAGAAATTTTAAATTTCTAAGTGAGAAATAATTAAGGCCTGAACTAGGATTGTAGCAGTGTTGACTGAGAAAAGGGGACAGCTATGAGTGATTTTGTAGAAAAGGAACCAACAGATTTGGGCACCTATAGGAATTGGGTAAATATGGGAATGAGAGAGATTAAAGGTAATTCAGGTTACCAACCTTAGCAAACTGAATTTTCAAAAGAGAAAATCTCTACCTTCTTGATCAGAAAAGGTTAGGGAGAAGGGAATGTATCCCATTTTACAAATGGAGAGGGCATCCACTTGCATGAAGTAACGACCTCTTAGGCTATTGCTGCAAAGGAATTTTAAAGGCATTTTTCATTTTCACTACTTTAGGGAAAAATGTGGACATTACCTCAGGAAAGAGTAACTGATAGGACACTGGACTCAGAGTCAAGAAGGCTTGGGTGCAAATCTTGCCTTAGACACATTAGTATGAGGCTAAGCCATTTAACCTCTATTCAAGTTTCCTCAACAGCTAGGTGGAATAGTGGATAAAGTGGCGGGCCTGGAGTCACATAGACTCATTTTCCTGAGTTCTAAACTGACCTCAAATATTTACTATCTGTGTGACTCTGGGTAAGTCACTTAATCCTGTTTACTTCAGTTGCCTCATCTGTAAAATGAGCTGGAGAAGGAAATGGCAAACCTCTCCAGTATCTTTGCCAAGAAAAACCCAAAGGGGGTCCCAAAGAGTTGGACACAACTTAATAACAACAAAACGAGCTTCCTCATCTGTTCAATGTGTGAGTTGGGCTTAATGGCTGCCAAGGTCCCTTACTGCTCTAAATACAAGGTCCAGTGATCTTGAACTGAAATCCTTTTGCTCCAAATTTACTCTTCTTTCATATATATATGAAATATATACATATACACATATACATACATACATGCATACATATTTGGGTATATATGTATATATAGTATATATGTATATAGTATATATATCTATATAGTATATATCTATATGGTATATGTATATCAAATAACTTCCTCCAATGGTTACGCTGAAGTTGTATGATTTTATTAAATTTATTTGATTTAGCCTGCTTTAATTTTAATTTTTCATAATGAGAATTAATAATACTTGTCCCCTGTGGGATAGATATTTTCTAATGTGATCAAATTTCCACCTGAAAAGCTGTTTAAAAATCCACAGGGATCATAGCTGATGTGGCCCCGAGGCTGCTCATCTTTTTGATACTAGACACATTTCTTCTTTCTAATTTTATTAGCAGGGATAGAAAGTTTGGAGGCTATAAACACCCATTCTACTCAACCTTCTCTGTTTCATCTCATGGCTACAACTGATGGGCTGTGGTTGCTAAGGTGAGAATAATGGGGCCCTTCTGATTTGGCCTATAGCATCATGATAGATCCCAGGGTCCATTGTTGCTGTAGAATGACTCAGTATGACTAAATTACCAATGATTACTCCGTATGAAACATTCAAGGTCAGTGCATTTTCATTCCAGTTCAAAAAGCTACATTTGACTCACATCATGATTTTCACAGTAGGCAAACAGCAGCCCAGGAGTTTAGTCTAATGGTCAGGATTTGGAGTACATAGGATCTCTTAGAGCCTGCTGATTTTTGAGGTGCCTGGTGACCTTTCATTATGTATCTCTTCTAGAGAGTCTGGGCTTACATTTGGGGTAGTAGGGGGACTGGAGAAGAGTTAGTTCCTCTCAGTGAAGTGAAATCCCATTCTAACAGCGACTGAATTAGCCACATTCAGACATAATATGGACATATGAGCTAATCTACTACTTGGTGAATAAGAAAACACTTTATTTAAACAACTATACCCAAGGAAGGTGGATTAGTGTACTGATATTGAATATTGATATAAATATGTAGTGGCTTCATTCTTTTCTTCTTTAATTAATCAATTAATTGATTGATTGATTAAATTTTAACATCCTTTAAAAAAATTTTGAGTTCCAAATTTTCTCCCTCCCTCCAGCCCCTCCCCACTGTTTGAAGTTTCAGGGGCTACTTTTTAGAGGCTGGAAAGGTGGATAGTCTCCCTTGCTTATCCTTTATCATATAGCCCTCTGGGCTCATTCAACATGCACCAGCATGTTGGGTCACCAGAGGGTGACAGCTTTTTATTCTTCTCAGGGTTCTAGAGTTAATTGAATGGCTGGGGGTTGTCTAGTACCTAGGTTTGTAAACTGTGCACTGCGACCCTATATGGGGTTGAATAACTGAATGTGGGGGCTGAAAAAATTTGGCAAAAATAAAAGGTGATGTATACCTATTTTATATACTGATATACTCAGGGTCATGTAAAAATTTCTCGAGCAAAAAAGGAATCACGAGTAGAAAAAGTTTAAGGAGGGGGCAGCTAGGTGGTACAGTAGATAAAGCACTACCCTGGATTCAGGAGGACCTGAGTTCAAATCCAGCCTCACACACTTGACACTAGCTGTGTTACCCTGTGCAAGGCACTTAACCCTCATTGCCTCGCCCCCCCAAATTTAAGGAGCCCTGGTCTAATGCTGTTGTTTATAAGCCTTTACCAGTATTATTATTTAGCTTGTTAATTAGTAGACAGTACCCTTATTTAACTCTCAGAAAGTGGTATTTACTAAAGTGGTATAGTAAGACTAGGTGGTACAAAGCATCCTCACCAAATAATGGGTGATGGTGGTGGGAACTTTGTATTTGTATACAAAAGGTCCCTAGGAAGAGTGTAACATTCTAGTAAAATGTATTGAAGGATATATGTGCAATCAACTAGGTTTTAGATGAAAATAATAAGGGTTAAGAATATAAATAACTATAAAAACCTAGATATTTATCTTCATATATGTACATATACACATATACATGTATAAACAGCCACATATATGTATCCATATGTGTATAAACAATGTGTATATCTATTTTGTTGGGGGGAGAGGGAAGGGAATGGAGGGAGGGAGACAGAGACAGGCAGAGAGAGAGAGAAACAGAGACAGGGGAAAAAGCATTTTTAAGTGCTCACTCTGTGCTAGGCACTGTGCTAAATAATGGGGATACAAATCCAAGGAAGCAAGACAGTTCCTGCCCCTATGAAGCTTTTATTCTAACCAGAGAAGACAACACATACAGAGAAACCAGAAAGCAGAGGCTTGTAAGAGTCTATGCACATGGAGGCATGGGTAGGAGCTAGTGTCCAGCAGGGGAGGTACAGGCCTGGTTCCAGGAAACATGGCAAAAGCTTACCTACAAAGAAAGATACTCTGCTTCTTTCATATACTTCCAGATGAAATAGATGTCCCTGTCTGTAGATTGCTTTTAAATAACCAGCTGCCAGTAGTCAATGACTAGCTTAAGAGGAAGAAATAACATGAGAAGGGCATCTAGTATTTCCCTTCTATTGTTTCATCATCATTATCATTTCCTTTCACATCGCTATTAAGTGTCTATGGTTTGTGCACTCAAAAGCATGATACAGCGGGCGGGGCAGGGGAGTAAATGTGATCTTAGGCTTCATTGAGAGGAGCTAGGACAAGGAGATGATGGTGCCCCCATACTTTGTCCTGGTTAAGACCATTCTATTTAGTTCATGTCTTAGGAAACAAGTGACAAATCACCCAGAAGAGGGAAGTCAGGATGTGAAAGACCTTGAGATCACACCATATGAGGATCATTTGAAGGAACCAGTTAACCCAAAGCAAAGAAGGCTTGAGGGAGCCATGATTGCTGTTCAAGTATTTGAAGGGGTTTTATGTAGAAGAGACTAAACTCATTCTCCTCGACCCCAGCATGCAGAAGTAGGAGCAATGGGTGGACATTACAAAAAAACAAATTTAAGGGGGCAGCTAGGTGGTGCAGTGGATAAAGCACTGGCCCTGGAATTAGAAGAACCTGAGTTCAAATCAGAATTCAGACACTTGACACTAGCTGTGTGACCCTGGGCAAGTCACATAATCCTCATTGCCCCACAAACAACAACAACAACAACAACACAGATTTAAGGACTTCCTATGTCATTGGTCACTATTACTTTGGTGGCTACAGCTACCAACTTCAGGTACTGGTAGAACTTTTTTTGTTGTTTGTGTTTTTTGTTTTTGGGGGGCAATAAGGGTTAAGTGACTTGCCCAGGGTCACACAGCTAGTAAGTGTCAAGTGTCTGAGGTCAAATCTAAATCCAGGGCCAATGCTCTATCCATTGTGTCACCTAGCTGCCTCCTTTGGTAGAACTTCTAATAGTGCTTTTCAATTAACATGACTGTGGAGGATGAGTGGGATGAAAAAGAGAGAATTGAAGAAAAATTTCCCAATTATTCTATCCAAAGAAGGGATTCTTATTTAGACATGAATTAGATTCAGAAGCCTCTGAAGTCAGCTTGGTTACCTCTTGGGCAGCTAGGTGGACTGTGAGAAATGGTAATAATTTGATACATGGTGAAATCTTCTCAGAAATAGCTTGATACTTAAGGAGATCTTCTCAAGGGAAGCATGCCCATATAGGGAACAGCAGGGCAATATTATCTAGTTAATTACGTCAGCTCAAGAAAGAGAAAAGTCAATTTTTCACGGCTAGAGATGGAAACCAGTCTGAGCTGGCTCTCACTGGTGTCCTAGAAAAAGTAGGTAAAAGGTTAACCCTAGTCTCTACTGCACTTGCTTCAAAGACTTATTAATATTAACTTCTCCCCTGTCCAAAATATCACCACATTTTCAATTATGGGTCACATATCGAGGAGGATTTAGCTAGAATTCTTCTGGGAAGATTGTGAGCCTGTACCTAGCATCCTATGGTGGCTCAGGGGAAGGACTGATTGTCCCAGGGGGTAGAATAAATACAAAGTGCTTGCTTTCAGCATTTGTACTCACTGCTTTTCTTTCTGTAAGTGCCCATTCTCATGAGAATGCAATAAAAGGTCTTTTTGTTATACCAAAGCTGCTTCTGAAAGAACTTATTTTGAGGTGGTCTACACCTGTTTCTCGTACCTCTTGGACCGCTAGGTAGCACAGTGGATAGAGCACCAGGCCTGGAATCAGGAAGGCTCATCTTCCTGAGTTCAAATCTAGCCTCAAACATTCAGAAAGCTGTGTGAACCTGGGAAAGTCACTTTACCCTGTTTGCCTCAGTTTCCTTATCTACAAAATGAGCTGGAGAAAGAAATGTCAAACCACTTCAGTTTCTTTACTAAGAAAATTCCCAAATCGAGTCACAGAGAGTCAGACATGACTGAAAATGACTGAACAACAAACCTCAGAGCTCCTTTCAAGCTCTTTGAATCTGTGGTTCTTATATTTTAAGCTATGATCCAGGAATCCAAATTCTGGTTCTTTTCCTAGGCAACGATTCATTACCCCAAATCTACCTTTCTCTTCTGAATCCCTTTTAGGCCCTTTCTAATTCTATGATTCAGTGAAATGACTCAAGGCAAGGTATTTTCTAACATCTCAGTTAAAAATTGCTTCTCAGTTTGAAGATGAGACAGCTTTATTGTTATTGTTGTTCTTAAGTTACATAAAAAGGAATGCACCTGTGCAAGTTTATTTATTTTGTGTTGTGTCATGGCTCAATATGGCACTTTTATGCACTTAATGATTACCTTCTTATCAATGTTTCTTTGTCAATATCATCTGTTTTAAGTATCGTCTCTTATAATAACATTTTGCATCTTACCATCAGGTAAGACCCTATCAGGTTGCCAACCTTCTGGTAAAGAACTTCTAAGTTTAGTCAAGCTAAGATGAACAATCTGTTGGCAGGTCCATAATAAGAGTTTATTTATCTTGGTGTGGACCTAAACCCCATTGGCATAGTAGAGAGGACTCCAAGGTAACTTCCACAGAACAATGAGGCATCAGTGGGACTTTAGAGGAATTTTAAAATATCATATTGAAAATCTCACTTTAAAAGAAAATGTGTGTTGTTGTTGCTTTTCCTGGATCCAGGATTTGGTGGGAACTCTAGTGAATAGGAGAGAAACCCGCAGGGCCAGTAAGTGATGACTTTAAGACAGTGGAATAAATTTGGGGTCCCCTTTTACCTCTGGTGAGAGAAAATGAGATGCACCGACTGCTTCCTCCCATCCCAAGAGCAAGGAATTGGTCATAGACCGTGTGAACTGTAGTCTGAAGATACAGGGAAAATACTAAGGCATATATAGAACAAAACTTTGATCTACATACTTAAGGGATTAATGGGTGTCAGTTTTGTAAAAAAAAAAAACAAACAGAGCTCAGGAAGGCTCTCCCATTTGAACAAAGTTAGTAGGGAAAAATATGTAGGGAAAATGAATTTTCCTTGGTGTATGAAGCTGGACTGGTTGTACATCAAGGGGCAAGCATTGCTACTGGCTCTTCTATTTCCACTTAGAATTTCCTTAAGGAAGCAATTCACCATTCTTCTCCCCACAGAAGTTATTCCAAGCCTTCTTTTATTATCACATATTGAGAGCTGGAATGGACCTCAGAGGCCACGCATCTGATTTTATACCTGAGGCAACTGAGACCCAGAGAGGTTAAGTGATTTGCTGAAGTTGAACCCAAGCCATCTGATTTTGCATTTAAGAGACCAAAGTTATTTCAAATGAGTAATAAGGTAGGAAATCATATTACAGAGGACTGAGAAATAAATGTGTAGGAAGAGAGGAAATGGATGCCGTGAGGGTTGATAACTGGACCCAGTCCAGAGATAGTAGTCTTTCTGCTGTGATACTCTTTCTCTTTCTTTCCAAAACCCTCACACTTCCTCCTATCACCTTCTCTCTGAGCTAAGGACCTTGATTCATACTTTGCTGAGAAAAGAGATCAATAGCTGCAACTCCCTGTTCTTCCCCTTCTCTACATCTCACAATCCCTTGATAAAATTCCCTATTTTCTCCTTCTTGACTTTAGTTTCTGATGAATAAGAACCCTTTCTCACTAAGGCTAGAGGACATAGTTTGAAGATAATAATGGGAACAATCTGCTAGCTCAATAAAATCTAGTGATTTCTTATCAAATTCCTCTAACTGGCTTTTAAAGTTCTTCAAAACCATGACCCTGGGCAAGTCCCTTAAACCTCATTGCCCTGCAAAAAAAGGGCTTCAAAACCTATTCATAACTTAGTTTATCCCCTTCCCATACTCTTCATTGCATTCAGACTGTTTTTCTTGCTGTACCTCACACAGACAGCTTATCTTCCATTTCCATGGACAACTCTGGTTGTTTCCATGTCTTCACTATTGCTTCTTGGAATTTCTTTTTTCTTTCTCTAGAAACTCCACTCAAATGCTACCTTTTTATGAAATCTCTCCTGATATCCCCAACTGCTAGAACTTCCTACCAAGTTGTCTGGTATTTCTTTCATGTGTATTCTGAAAGTCATATATATTACATGGTAGCTAGGAAGTACAGTGGACAGAATGTTGGATTTTGATTCAGGAAGACCTGAATTCAAGTTCCATTTCTGCCACTTACGAGTTATGTGTCCCTGAGCAAGTCTTGCCCATTCTTAGCCTCAGTTTCCTTATCTGTAAAAGTGAGACTATAATGGAACCTACTTCACAGGGATGTTGCAAGGATCAAATTATATATATATATAAACATGTGTACCTATATACACAGGCTGAAGGTAACTGATGGGCTTCAAACATATCAGTGAGTTAGGAGGATGTCTACCTCAAGCATGTGAAGACTTCTGCCATCAAAATGAGCAGATGAGAGTATTTTTTCCAATGGTCATGAAGATAGATGAAACAAGCATTGTGGGGTGCTTAGAGTTTGGTCAGAGATCAAAGACACCAAAGTTATCCACTGACTCCTGGGACATTGCCAATTATTTTGACTTTTGTCTTGTCATTGGACTTCAATGAATCTGGAAGAGAAAGTAAGTCTGACAACTTGGTGGAACTGGCTCACTTAAAGTCAATTCATGCACAAATCAAGACATCACCCCATAATGACTTTGATCCTCTTCAAAAACAAAAAGCAAACAACAACAAGGGACAATACAATGATTTACAAACCTTATTATTCACGTACTAGCTATTATTATATGTATATGTTATCTCCCTGATAAAATGTAAGCTCCTTGAGAGAAGGGACTATTCCATTTTTATCTTTGTATCTCCAGAACCTAGTGCAGGGACTCCTAGCACATAATAAGAAGTTAAACAATTATGCAAACCTAAAGAAGTTGTATCAAATATGCCGAGGGCCAGTACAATCTACAATACTCCTGAATTCAGCCAGTACCAGATTAAAATATAATTGGGAAATAGTTAATGAAATAAATAAAAATATAATAGAACATAAATAATGTTTATATGTAGTTTTCTAAGTCAGTATTTATCCTGCTGGAATCCTTATATACAATTTAGTGTTCCCTGCCCCATGCCATTTCTATTTGAGTTTTACACCATTGCCCACAATAATATATCCATTATGTCATCATCCATTTTCTTCATTAAGACTTCCAAAGAAGAAACTCTTTCCATTAAATTATGCTTCCTGTCATGTTTTATGACTGTATTTTTTATTTTTATTTTTTAAGGTTGTATTATAAAATCTTCTATTAACTCCATCTCTAATCCCTTATCATGATATTGGGATAACCAAGGATTCTTTTTTTTTTTTTTTTTAGTGAGGCAATTGGGGTTAAGTGACTTGCCCAGGGTCACACAGCTAGTAAGTGTTAAGTGTCTTTGGCCGGATTTGAACTCAGGTACTCCTGAATCCAGGGCCAGTGCTCTATCCACTGCGCCACCTAGCTGCCCCACCATGGATTCTTGAAGGCCACCCAGTGATAGCATAAGGTCTGGCAGGTTCCATAATGCTTGAAGGGCCTTGGAGTCTCAGCAGTACATAATGTTTGCTCTCTAAGAATGAGCCTAAGAGTTAGAAGGATCATCATCAGTAAACTGGCCACTTGGCGATGAATGCTTTGGCCATGGCAAACTCATGGAACAAAGGAGAATACAAAATATTCCATTTAGTCATCTCATAATCCAGTGTTCATGCTAAATATTTGCAAAAAGACCAACATGACAATAATTTTACCATAACATCAGTTGTGGAGGATGAGAAGGTAGATAAAGTCTATGAAGAACCTGATAAGGCTTTCTAAATTAAATCAATATATTCTTGGATATACAATGACTTCAATGTAAAAATGAGTTTAGAGGGGAATGGTGAGAAATATGGTAGAAAATATCATTCAAGGTAAAGGAATGTGGGAAGACAAAGGCTTATAGATTCATGCTTATGCATCATAAATACTTTCTTCAACAACAAAAAATAGAGGTGTTATAGTATCACACATGTCACTAAAATTTAGAGTGAATATAATAGAATAGACTCAAAATTAATCATTACTTAAATAAGAATCATTCCTGCACCAGCGCTATATATAAGGCAGACCCACCAACTTGTTGGAGTAAAGATCAAAATCTGAAGAAAAAAACAAACACCTAGAAGAAATAATAAAAATGAGAAAACATGTATGATACAAAACTTTAACCTGACCTACTTAAATAATTTATTGACACTTTAAAATGAGAAATTCAGTAGTAAAGTACATCAACATCAATTAGAACATTTTCACATGGAAATTTAACTGAAGCAAATAAATTTCTATAACAAGAAGACCAAAAGAGCCCAGAAGCTACCTCAGTCAGCAAATACTTGATCTTTTTGCTAAGCAGGGAGATATGGAATTCAAGTGAAGCATGTGCTAAGAATATATATTTATTTTAAAAAATAATAAAAAAATGAGGAAAGATTGTAACCAGCACCACCTCATATAAAAGTTAGAAGCAGTGGAAGAAGAATGATAATTGACCACAGACCTAACAAAGCAAAGTTATTACAATAGGACTTAAAACCATAAGGACTTTAGGGGGCAGGTAGATGGTGTAATGGATAGAGTGATGGACCTGAAGTCATGAAGACTCCTCTTCCTGAGTTCAAATATGGCTCTAAACCCAAGGCACATCACTTTATACTGTTTGCTTCAGTTTCCTCATCTGAGGTAAAGGAACTGAAGAAGGAAATGGCAAAGCACTCCAGTATATTTGCTAAGGATGCCCCAAATGGGGTCACAAAGAGCCAGACATGACTGAAATGAAACAACAACAAAATAGACAAAAGATATACTTTTTTTACCACATAAGATAGGAAAGACACAAATCTTGTGGCTTTTTTTCAGTACCTTATTTACCATAAAAGTAAGTAGACATGGAACTCCAAGAAAACTAAAACAGGAAATATAGATATTAAACTAAATATGTACAGAGGGCTTTGATGAAGACAACACAATTTTGAGGGAATCATGGGATCAATTCTTAAAGTTCTTGAGAGAGAGGAGCATAGCAAGGTGTGAATTACATCTCAAACCTTATTATTAAAAAGGGTGACCAAAAGTATATCAATAACTCTAGACCCAGTTGCCTATTTTTCATTGGTAAACATTTTAATAAAGAAAACCTACACACACTTTGAGAACATTTGGCTTTCATAAGAAATATTCTACAGTGGACTGTATCTTTACCATTACATAGTACCTACAAGATCCCACTGAAGTTGGTGTTTTCTTGACCACAAAAAAACACATTTGATTTTGAAGAGGAAAATGACATCTTAAAGGCTCCCCTTCAATTAGTTGTTTTACCTATCAAAAATCACATAATAGGGGCAGCTAGGTGGCGCAGTGGATAGAGCACTGGCCCTGCAGTCAGGAGGACCTGAGTTCAAATCCAGGCTCAGACACTTAACACTTACTAGCTGTGTGACCCTGGGCAAGTCACTTAACCCCAATTGCCTCACCAAAAAAAAAAAAAGAAAGAAAAAGAAAAAAAAATACCAGTATCTCTCAGGATACTGGCAGCTATGCTTTAAACAGATTTGTAATAATAGGATAATTTTTTACAAAAAGAAAAACATTTTTTTGTTAGTTGCCTTCCAATCATAAGTTTTTTCCCCTGTATTATTATCTCCATCACTTTTTCTGGTTTGTATGTATAATGGGGGATTGATTGGCACTGTCTCTGATCAATCTCCCATTGCATGTGTTTATTTCAATTTTCAATATTCATCATTATAGAAGAAGTTTATATAGGGTGTGATGTTTAAATCTAAATGTGTGGTCACCTTAAATTAGAAGCTTTAGCACCAGTCTTTAGGCATTAAGCATTTATTAAAGGATACTAGGTATTAGAAAAAAAAAGAACAAGTGGAGTTAAGAAAAGGCTTATCTAGCCTAGAGTTCCAGCCTGGTCTGGTTCTTCCTCAAGTCCTCTGCCACGAGCCTGCTTCAATGACAAACTGCCCTCAAACTGAGTATGGAAGTTTTTTATAGGTCTGGAGCAGAGGCGGTCCTTACACATTGCTTCAAGCTGATTGGTAGGCATCATCCAAATCCATTGGTTCACTGGACTTGAAGGTAGTGTCAAGTTGAGTTCAAAGTCCTTAGCTTCTGAGAACACTACCTCCTTAAGGGCTAGCCAGGTGTGGTTACAATATAATTAACTTGAAGTGGGATAATCAGCAGTCAATAACTCTCACTTAATTCAATCAGTTTAGATTAAACTCCAGGTGAGCCTTTGAGTATTTCCCAGATCCCATTATTTTCTCACAAGGGCTTTCTTACATATACTTCCACAATTATTTAAACCTATTCAATAAACCTAATAACAAAGTAGTCATAAATTTTTGAAAGACAGAAAGGATGTGTCCTCTAAATATGTATATATTGGTATCCCTAGTAGTATTTCTGATTTAAAGCCACAATTCTTCCACTATAGTGCTTTTTCAATTTCTAATCTGAGTGAGATGTGACCCTGGGTTCTTGTAATGACATAGCAGAAACCATAACATGCCTTATTAGCTGGAAAAGCTGAAATGTCCAGGCAACAACCCTGATAACTCCTTTGAGAGGCTCATTACCAAGTAAGTTGCAGGTTAATGAATTTTTCAGCTATACTAACTCTTGAGGACTAAGACACAGAAGAACTTTGAGCTGCAATGGGGAAGGAGTAATCACACATGAAATCACAAATGTGAATTATCGAAATAAAAGTATAATTGTAGTTAGACCCCTGGGTCAATTCCTCACTCCTCTTCCTCTGCCTGAACTCTAGGAGATGAATCGGACCCTAAAGGTTTCAAATTTTTTTATGAAAGTTGCATAAGAAGATGTCTTGGACAATTGGAGATGAAGATACAGCCCTTAAGGCCATTATTTTTTCTCAGGGTTCTGTGCCAAAAATGGTCAGGAACAGAGAATCCCATCCTAAAGCAGTGATATTTGGAATATTCTAAATCTTAACTCCTAAAATTCATCATGGTGGCCACCACAGGCAATATTTGCCCTTCTGAAAAAGTGCCCATTATTTCTGACCTTGATCTTATTTGTCACCCTCAATTTATCCAATTCCAAAGTGATTTTTAAAAACCAAATATCCATCTCTTTCTCATGTTTTTCAGCTTTGGTTTCCATTTGGCTTATTATCCTTTTAAGGTAAAAAGTCTCTACTCTATCTTTATCCTACCCTAGTCCCTGATCTGATCTTAGCCCTTTGTCTAAGCCCTTCTCTAATTTGTCACTCCCTCACCTTATACCTCGCCCTGTTCTGAAATACTACTTAACTACCAGTTTGAGAATCTACTATTTCTAGGCCTCAACTTTACTTTTGTTAGAGTAATTAACGCAACTGATCTTACTACAATAGGTCCGGAGGATCTAGAGTTAAGGGAAACTTCAGATATGTGTCACAAACCTTCAATTTTTAAGGAACCAGAAGACCCTAGAAATCAAGTCACTTGTCCAAGGTCACACACTTAATAGTGGTAGAACTAGGAACCCAAATACAATTGCCTTCCCTCTCATAACCAGAAATAGTTTTAAAGATTCTGCTTTCTTACATAATTATTCACATTATGCAGTGTTTTACAATTTTTAAAGAGCTTTCCTCACAATAGCTCTATGAGATAAGTAGTAAAAATACTATTCTTATTTAACTGGTAAGGAAATTGAAGGTTAGAAGAGTAAAGTAAATTATTTGGGAATCACACAACTGGTAAGTGTGTGCCTTACAAAACTAGACCAAGTCCAGGATTTTTCTATTAAATAATGATAAATCTTGTCTAAACTGTAGATCATGACGTAAACATGCATTGCTCATTTGTGCGAAAGATCCTCTCAGTTCATCTTTCTGTTAGAATAATAAAGATAGCACTGTTTGTAACTACCATTCACATTTCTCCTGGTATTTTTAACACACATAGTTTATTCTTACTTCTTCATTACTTTTGCTCTCCTGATTATTTTCTCTAATTCTTTCCTTCAATGAAAATTCTCTTTTATTAAAGTCCTCAGTGTCTATTTCTTGGCCTATTAAAATAACGTACCTGGAAGAATGACAGTTTGGTTCCCACTTGGTTTATTACCCTTGTCCAGTAAGAAGTCTCTTTCCTGTTTTCATTACATCCTGGTCCGTACTTGGCCTCTACCCTGACTTCAGCTCTTTGCCTTTGTCTCTTTCTAAACAATTGTCTCTCATCTTACTTTTCTATCAACTTCTCAGATACTCCTGACTAAATTGCACCAACTTAACCTCACTGACTTTCTTAAGTCCTGGATCTCCCTTTTCAAGGTGGTCATCCCAAATCATCTCTTATAAGATTATAGGATTTAGAGTTTGAGGAAACCCTAAAGATATTGCCCAAACACTTTATTTTGGAAATGAGAGAATAACCCCTAATAGAAGACAAAGCCACACATACAAAATAGATGCAAAATATCTGATGAAAATCCTGTCCTCAAAAAACTACCCAAAACCTTAAACTAAAAGACATATTCACCTTTTGCTGATTTTGTAACCCTCAGAAGCCAGTGCCTCAGTTCCCCAAAAATCATCTTCTTAATTTTTAGTACACCTTCCTAATGCAGATCTTGAGTGAGCCACAAGACAGTTCGAATGACTTGTGTGTGTTTTTTTTAATAATAAGCTTAAGTTCATATTTGTCTCATGGACATAGTTCCATTTGAAATAGACTTTGCTTTATAAATGTTCTCGATATGTATTGGTAGTTTTATACAAGTCTAAATGGCCCTTTTGAGATTAGGACACCACTTCCTTTCAAGTTGTACCAGGTGGTCACTCTCCCATTTTCTTCTATATGTCATTGAGCACATTTGTTGTTCATTTGTTTTTAAGTTGTGCACATGAGGAAACTCATTTTGTTATTGATCAATCCTGTCCAACTCTTTGTGACCTCACTTGTGGTTTTCTTGGCAAAGATACTGGAGTGGTGTGCTATTTCCTTCTCCAGCTCATTTTACAGATGAGGAAACTGAGGTAAACAGGGTTATGTGACTTGTTCAGAGTCACACAGCTAGTAAGTGTCAGAGGTCAGATTTGAACCACTTCTGGTGGCCTCCAAGTTTCAGCTGAAGTCTCACTATCTGCAGGAAGCTTTTCCTGATTCTCCTTAATGCTAGTCTTTTCCCTGTGTTTGATTACCTTTAATTTACTCTGCATATATATTGTTTGTACATAGGTGTTTTTATATTGGCTCTCTTCTCCATTAGAAATAAAGCTTCCAGAGGACAGGGACCATGTTTTTATTTGTTTGTTTTCCTTTCTTAGCATCCTCAGTGCTCAGAACAGTACCTGACACACATTAAGCTAGGTGGTCCAGCAGATAGAGTACTAGTCCGGGATTCAGAAAGATATAGGTTCAAATCTAGCCTCGGACACTCATACAGCTGTGTGAACCTGGGCAAGTCACTTAACCCTGTTTACCTCAGTAGACTCAGCTGTAAAATGAACTGGAGGGGGCAGTTAGGTGGCACAGTGGATAAAGCACCAGCCCTGGATTTGGAAGGACCTGAGTTCAAATCTGAACTCAGATACTTGACACTAGCTGTGTAACCCTGGGCAAGTGACTTAACCCTCATTACCCTGCAAAAAAAAAAAAAAAAAAAAAAAGAACTGGAGAAAGAAATAGCAAACCACTCCAGTATCTTTGCCAAGAAAACCCCCAAAAAGGGCTCACAAAGAGTTGGACAAACCTGAAAACAACTGAACAACAACAGTACTTAATAAACGCTTATTTATTTGATTTGGCTTTTAGCTGTGTGAGCTTGGTAAGTTAACCTCTCTGAGCCTCAGTTCCCTCATCTGTAAAAGAGATGATATGGCTTGCAGTTACCTACATCCAATGGTTGTTCTCTACCTCAAATCAATTAAAAAAGGAAAATCTGTCCAAATTTTTAAATGCTGTGTAAATATAAAATTTTAATTATTGTAAATTTAGCCCTATACCAATATATTACCAAAAGGATATTTTATTAAATTAGATCACATAAGAGAGAGGGGCGAGGTGGCATAATCAATTAAAAACTGGATGTGGAGTAAGGAAGACTTTGGCTCAAGGCCTAGCTCTCATATATGCTGTTTATATGAACCTGGGTAAGTTACTTAACCTCTTAACCCCAGGCAACTCTATAAGACTATAAATTTAAAAGCAGGTGTCAATCTGCTTTGATAGAAGGAGTGTTGTCCTTGAAAATTCCTTCCTGTGAAATCATAGATCCAGTCCAAAATCAAAATTAAAATAATAAAATTCATTTGAATTACTGATAGACCAAGAATGTCAAGTGATATAATTTAGTCTCAAACTGTACACAAAGCAGTAATTATCAAAATTATATGAGACTGGATTAAAAAATAGAAAAGGAAATCAGTGGGATAAACTAAATAAGCAAGACCTAGAAATAAATGTGCACAGCAATTTAGTGATCATTAAATCCAGGAATGCAAGGGAATGTCACTGTGCCATAAGGAATGATAAACATGAATAATTCAGTGAATCATGGAAAGGCTTGTTTGAAATGATGCCAAGTGGAGAGAACAGAGACAAAACAAAAGGTAAACATCATGGCTAACCCATATATAAAGAAAACACTAAAAGGTGACAAAATTCAGCTTACATACAATGGGCAGTGATGTCACCATATTATGAAACTGAAAGCACACATCCTGTCTTTTTCTTAACAGATGGTAAATTATAAAAGGAGGAAGTCCGAATTTTGCAATGGCTGTTTTCTTGCAAGGGATTCTGTAGAGAGAGCACTTGGGTCTCTGTTAGGAAGTGTCTATTTATTGAGCCAAAACAAAATGCATCAACAAAAAATTTTGAAAGACTTAGTTCTAAGTCCCATCTAATGAGCTAACTTTCTTTATTTAAGTGATTAGTTTGTTTGGAAGTCACAACACCTCTAATGCTCAATTTTCTCAATTGAAAAAAGGGAATAATATTTTTTCCATTATTTCTCTCACAAGGTTGGGTTTTTTTTGAGGAAATTGCTTTTTAAACTAAAGCATTGTATAGAAATGAACTGATAATATGATTTCTTTCGTTAGCTACTCCCCAGCCTTAAGGAAAGGAACTTAATGGAAACAGAAAGGGTTGAATTAGATAACCTTTAAGGTGCCTTCCAGCTATGATCTTATGAACTCGGTCTTCCAGAGAAAAATCCATTCTATATCAAAATCCACTAAATTATGCCTCAGAATAAGCTTCCAAAAGTCTTTTTTACTCAAAACTGTCAAAATCAAGTTCTAAGCATTGTGATTTCTGATAAATTTTTACCAGGAACATTTCTTAGAAAGGCCTATTTAGGGAGTTTCATATTAAAGTTGACTGTTATTTTGTATTCCAGGAAGATACCTTAACATCCAGTTATTCCTCTAAATTTTATTATGTGAGCAGAATATTAATATTTTATGCCTTGTAGTCCTCATAAATAACTTAGATGTAAACATTATTATTTTAATAGTATTTTTTTAAATATATGAAAAGACAATTTTAAGATTCATTTATACAAAAATATTGAGTTTCAAATTTTTCTCTCTCCTTTCCTCCCCTCCCCAGGTAAAACAGGTAAAAACAGTAAACAATTTGATATAGGTTTTGTATGTGCAATCATGTAAAACATATATCCAAATTAGTCATAGTTGTGAAAGAAGAAAGGGAAAAACAATGACAAAATAAAGGAAGTGAAAATAATATGCCTCAATCTGCATTCAAAGTCCATCCGTTCTTTCTCTGAATGTGGATAGGAGTCCTTTTTAATTGTCTTGGATCTTTGTATTTCTGAGAAGAGCTAGCTAAGTCATTCATAGTTGATCATCATACAATGTTGCTGTTACTGTAAACACTTGCTATTCAGGGGCCACAATATAGGAACACATTATAAAAGAATGATTCAAAAACTGAAAATTAATGCTACCATTTGCTCAGTTGTGTTGCATATTCATATTGTATTTAGGTAGATACTTTATTTTGAACAGTATGTATGCTGGATAGTTAATGGAGAATTCTATCCCATATATGTTTTGCCACATATTAATATATAATGTTAGTGTTATATAAAATGGAGGAGTTAGGGCATGGTCTAGATGCAAAAAATCAAACACACACACACACACACACACTTTCCCAATTCCTCTCAATTCTAGTGCCTTCTCTCTGTTGACTTTTTCCATTTTTACCCTATCTATATCTTGTTTGTACATAGTTATTTGCATGTTGTCTCCCTTATTACACTGTGCTCCTTGAGAGCAAGAACTGTCTTTTTCTTTATGTACTCAGGGCATTTAGTAGCTAAGAGTTCTGGACTTGATTTCCAGCACTGACATGGGATCTCAGGTAAATCACTTAACCACCTTCTGCTTCAATTAATCTTTTTCTTTTCTTTTTCCTTTTTCTTTTGCAGGGCAATGAGGGTTAAGTGACTTCCCCAGGGTCACACAGCTAGTCAGTGTTGTAACGATTGGAGTGATGCCACCTGCTGGAGAGTTACTGTCAGAAAGCTCTACCATGAGGAGAAGGCATCTGAGGGCAAGCCATGCTGTTTTTCCTTGGCATCAGGAAGTGATGTTTGCTGGTGGGTACAGTCTATCAAAGCTTCAGCCAATTAGCTACCAGCCAATTAACTTGGAGCTGTGTGTGCGTGTGGATGGGATGTTCCCAGTTTCACAGGAGGCTTGTAGGAGGAAGAAGGGGTGAGTGAGGCTGGCTCTCTTGCTCTCTTTTGTCAAAACTCTCATGGAGAGTGGAGCAGAAATGCAGGCTTCCTGAGATAGATAGCTGAATCTGGGCCTCTTTCTCTCTCTCTTCAATAAATTCTTATTCTCCTTAATAAATGTTTAAAAGTCTAACTCTTGCTAAAGTTTATAATTTATTGGCGACCACTCATTAGATATTATAGACAGACTAGCTAGAATTTTAGAACTTATAGTGTCAAGTGTCTAAGGCCAGATTTGAACCCAGGTCCTCCTGAATCCAAGGCCAGTGCTTTATCCACTGTACTACCTAGCTTCCCTTCTCTCTCTTTTTAAAAAATGATCATTCCACATCATGATCAGACTATTGCATTTAATAATCACAATTACCAGCAGGAGTGCAAAAAAATCTACATTAAGACCATTTGTTGGAATCCTTTAAATTTCCTAATCCTAAGCCAAGTGTTTTTTTCCATCCACCATATGCTTCCTCTGAACAGGTAGTATATTAGAGGGAAGGCACCCCTGGCATGGGAGACAGCTTACAAAAATATACAGGGGTTGGCCAATGCAGGACCAAGAGTGGGGGAACTTCTAGCACTTTAGCTTGGCTCTAGTAGAAAAGCATGGAAGAAGGTCGCAAAGGAAGATTGGAATTAGATTATTCTGAGCTTTAAATGTGGGACTGAGAAGCATGCTTTTTATATTATTAACAATATGGAACCACTGAAGATTCTAAACAGGGAAGGGACATGGTCAGACCCATATACTTGAGAAACAGCTGTGTGAATGAAACAGAGGAGACATAAGAGCTCAAGGGCTATTCATATGCTATCTCTCACCCTTACTACATAACCAGCATACCTCTTTTCCCACTCCTACATCTCTGGGATGATATTCTTTTCTCCATTTCTCCTGTATAAGTCCTTATTATGCCTCATTAGTCTCTTCACTCATCATGTTCAAAAGGATATTGAGAGGAGTATTTGTCAAATGCCTCAACTCATGCAGTCATGATACATCTGATACCGGCATACCTAAGAGAATAGGAAATGGGTCAGATTTCATCAAAAATAGAGCCATCATAGACAATGTACACAAATTCATCAACAAAAACACTTCTTCCATGTACTCTGTGTCCAAGACCTCAGGCAGATTACAACATGACCCAACACACAAGATTTTCCTAGAGACCCAGAGAAAGGAAAGTTAGAGACACAGACAGGAAACCAAAGAGGAACAACTAACCCTCAAAGTGTCCTACTCTCTGATATAGAGAAGTCTCACACAGTATACTCTTTCTTCCTCCCTCCCTCCTTTTAGGATGATCCATTCTGCAGCTGCAATGTAGTGGACCAACCTGTAACACAAAAGAAGAGGTCTTGCTTTTACCTGTTTATATTTACCATCTATAGGAGCACCCAATGGGGGAGAACCTGATATAATTGTCAAGGCTATGTATTGATATCACAGTTCAACTTCCATGTCTGACTGACTATGCCAACAACTGAAATAGAAGTATACTCTAATGATGCCTAGTGACATATCCTTGATATGCCATTCTAATAATGCTATTAGAAAATCAGATAACATTAGTTTGACATGACTTGTTAGAGAAACCATGCTGGTTCATGGAAATCATCATTACCCTTTCTAAAGTCTCACAACCCATCTCTTGAATAATATGATTGCTGTTAAGCCATTTTGTTCTCACCTCCCCAGTGCAAAGGTAAATCTCTTTGGTAGATAAACAAATAGAAAAAGGACCTGGACTTGTGATTTCATTGTTATAAGGAAATCCTGAGTAAAGATATTCCCTCTAGCAATGCAACTTGGAGTTTTCTCTGTAATCTACAGTTATAGAGAGTTGTCTAGAGCATTGAAAAATTGAGTGACTTTCCCAGAGCCACATTTAGTATGCAACAGGGGAGTACTTCAATTCTGTTGTTCCTGACTTCAATGTTAACTCTCTTTTTACTACATCACGCTGCCTCTCATGGTAAACAAAACAGAAATAAGGGGGCAGCTAGGTGGTGCAGTGGATAAAACACTGGCCATTGATTCAGGAACACCTGAGTTCAAATCCAGCCTCAAACACTTGACACTAGCTGTGTGACCCTGGGCAAGTCACTTAACCCTCATTGCCCCACAAAAAACAAACAAATAAATGAAACAGAAACAAAAGAGAAGTCAAGTAGTTCTACCTTCTCCCCACTATTTTTATCATCATCGTATCCCCCGCATACATCCAAAGCAGTGATCTTATCCATCCCATGTTCCTTACTGACATCTTAAGGTATGATACAAAAAATTTTTTTTTGCATTAATTGCAAGCCTCAATTCATCCTAGTATTTTGATTTATATATACAAATCAAATAAGGAAAAGTTCTCAATATCTTCAAAGGGAGGATTTAGTGGAATGAAGGATGAATCATGTGTAAAAATCACCCAGGATGAAAAAACATTGAGGGAAATCCCATGACTAATGTTCCCATAAAAATATCAGGTTAGTGGTAACTAAGCACTTTCATATATTTTGTCTTATTTGATCCTCCCCAAAACTGTGAAGTAGGTAATACAAGTAATAGTAACTATATTTTACTGATGAGACAGTGAGAGTCTATGGCAGGCTAAATAACTTGTCCAATATCACTGGGCCAGTTTGTGATTAGAGCTAGTACTCATTGCATTTGAAAATTAAGGTAAACTGAGAGATATTGGTCAATTTTTTTAGTTAAGCTAGCAACAATCAATAAAATGGGTCTGTGTCCTTTCAATAACCAAAGACCCCAAAGGTAGGGCTCACCAGTCTTCATATAGTTTGGGGCAGTACAGAGTAGGGAAGATAGGTGATTGGTTACAGGGTAGACAGCATTATGGGGGTGGGGACAATGTGACTGATCACAAGGAAAGTGGGCTAGCACACAGGTAGGGCTAGTTACCACCCCTCTCTGACAATTAAGGAATGTTAATTGTTTTATGAAACCCATTTGCATCTTGCAATCTTTGCTGTTTCCTTGAAAGAGATAAAAATTCCCCTAATTGCAGAAGGACAGATGAGATATCTTTGGGGGAATGTTACCAAGTTAATTTAACTTTAAACAAACTCAGGGGGAAAAATGACAATCAGTTACATTGTGGAATCAATAGAATAGAAATCACTACAGAAAAAAAACTAGAGGTAATATTATTTTTCATATTTTAAAAATCTAGGTCTTCCAGCTTCAAATTCAGTTCTTTTTTTTCTACTAAATGGATTGCTTCTTCTGGAAGAGTTACAAATGGTCAAAGGGCTGAAAAATAAGACACATAAGAGAAAGGCAAATGAGGAAAAATGAGGAAAGAACTCTGAAAGCCAATTCAGAAATTACATCTACAAATATGGAGATAGTGACCATAGGACAAAACCTATGATTTCACTGACATATGGAGCTTCTGGACAAGAAAACTTCTCCCAATTCAAATTGGTAGCTTCTCTGCAATTTATAGTCTTAGAGACTTGCTTAGAACACTAAGAGGTTAATTGACTTTCTCAGGATCACATAGCCAAGATGTATGAGGCAGTATTTGAACCCAAGTCATCCTGACTTCAAGTTTTTTCTGCACTGTGACATCCCAGCACTAAATCACTAAATACAGAACAGAAAAATGAGGCAAAAATGTAGTATGAATAATTTAGGCTAGCTATAGAAGAATTTTAGCAAGGCTGTTATATACTAAAATAGGTTACTGAGGGTGGTTGCAGAGATTCATGGATGAAAAGTCTACATATGTATAAAATGTGTGTAGCTGCTCTTTTTATAGTGGCAAAGAACTCAAAATTAAAGGGGTGCCCATCACAATTGGAAAAAGGATGAGTATGTCATGGCATCTGAATGTAATGTTATACTATTGCCCCATAAGAAATGAGGAAAGGGATAGTTTAGGAGAAATTAGGAAGACTTGTATCAACTGATGCAGCATAAAGTAAGTAGGACACTGACTATTATACCAATAATAACATTGGAGAGACAAACACTTTTAAGAGGTAGGGTCCTGAGAGAATGGGCCATGAGTGTCTTTTTTGATTTTTTTTTTTTAGTGAGGCAATTGGGGTTAAGTGACTTGCCAAGGGTCACACAGCTAGTAAGTGTTAAGTGTCTGAGGCTGGATTTGAACTCAGGTACTCCTGACTCCAGGGCCAGTGCTCTATCCACCGCGCCACCTAGCTGCCCCCATGAGTGTCTTTTTTAACATTGATTTTCTTAAATTTTGAGTTCCAAATTCTGTTCCTCTTTCTATCCACTCCCCCATCAATTGAAAAGACAAGCAATATGATACTCATATTTCCATATTAACCATGTTGCAAAAAAGGAAGAAAAATTAAGTGAAAAAAGTTACTTAAATCTACACTCAGAGTTCATCACTTCTCTTTCTGGAGGTATATAGCATTTTTCATTATGGGTCTTTTGGAATTTCTGGAATTTTCCCTTGAATCATTGCATTGATTAAAGTAGCCAAGTCTTTCACAGTTGATCATTATTATAATGTTGGTTTTGCAATATATAATGTTCACTTGGTTATGCTCCCTTCACTTTGCATATATGCCTTCACAGGTTTTTTGGAAACATTCTTTTCATTATTTTTACAGCACAATACTATTCCACCAAATTAATATTCCATCACAGCTTGTTTAGCTATTCCCCAAATGATGGGCATCTTCTCATTTCCAATTCTTTGATACCACAAAAGAGCTACTATAAATATTCTTGTACATATAGGCCCATCTCCTTTTCCTTTGATCTCTTTGGGGTACAGACCTAGTAGTGGTATTGCTGGGCCAAAGAGTATGCAGAGATTTATAGCTCTTTGGTTGTAGTTCCAAATTGTTTTCAAGAATGATTGAACCAATTCATAGTTCCAGCAACAGCATTCGTGTCCTATTTTTTCCCACATGCCCCCACCAGCATTTGTCATTTTTCTTTCCTGTCATGTTAGCCCATCTGATAGGTGTGAGGTGGTACCTCAGAGTTGTTTTAATCCACATTTCTCCAATGGTGATTTAGATAGCAATATAATGATCCAAGACAATTCCAAAGGACTAATGATGAAGCATAGTATCCACCTCCAAAGAAAGAACTGATATTGATTAAACACAGACTGAAGCATGCGATTTTTCACTTTCTTTCATTTTTCTTTTATTCCAGTCTTCTTTTTTAAATCATAAAAGTATTTTTATTATTTTCCAATTACATGTAAAGATAGTTTTCAACATTTATTTTCATAAGATTTTTAGTCCCAAATTTTTCTCCCTCTCTTCCTTCCTTCCCCCCTCCCAAGACAGAAATCAATCTGATACAGGTTATATATGTACAATCACATTGAACATATTTCTGGATTAGTCATGTTGTGAAAAAAGAATCAGAACAAAAGGGAAAAATCTCAAAAAACAAAAAAAAATATCGAAACAGTGTAGTTCAGTCTGCATTCAGAATCCACAATTCTTTTTTCTGGATGTGGAGAACATTTTTCATCATGGGTCCTTTGGAACAGTCTTGGATCATTGTATTGCTGAGAAGAGCTAAGTCTGTCACAGTTGATCATCACACAATGTTGCTGTTACTATGTACAATGTTCTCCTGGTCCTGCTTACTTCACTCAGCATCAGTCCAGCACAACAGTATTCCATTACATTCATATACCACAACTTGTTCAGCAATTCCCCAATTAATGGGCATTCCCTTGATTTCCAATTCTTTGCCACCACAAAAAGAGCTGCTATAAATATTTTTGTACATGTGGGTCTTTTTCCCTTTTTTATGATCTCTTTGGGATACAGACCTAGTAGTGGTATTACTGGGTCAAAGGGTATGCATAGTCATATAGCCCTTTGTGCATAGTTTCAAATTGCACTCCAGAATGGTTGGATCAGTTCACAACTCTACTCACAATGCATTAGTGTTCCAATTTCTCCATAGCTTCTCCAAAATTTATTCTTCTCCTTTTTTGTCATATTAGCCAGTCTGGGGAGGGGGTGGGCAGCTAGGTGGCACAGTGAATTCAAATCCTGCCTCAGCCACTAGACACTTACTATCTGTGTGACCCTGGGCAAGTCACTTAACCCTCATTGTCCCACCAAAAAAAACCACAAATCCCCCCAGCCACCCAACACATATTAGCCAAACTGATAGGTGTGAGGTGGTAACTCAGAGTTGTTTTAATTTGCATTTCTCTAATCAATAGTGATTTAGACCATTTTTAAAATGGCAATAGATAGCTTTGATTTCTACATCTGAAAACTGCCTGTTTATATCCTTTGACCATTTCTCAATTGGGAAATGACTTGCATTCTTATAAATTAAATTTAGTTCCCTATATATTTTAGAAATGAGGCCTTTGTCAGAAACACTGGCTATAAAAATTATTTCCCAGCTTTCTGCTTCCTTCTAATATTGGCTTCTGTTTGTAAAAAACATTGCATTGCTTCTGCTTGTACAAAACTTTGTAAATTTAATGTAATCAAAAACATCCATTTTGCATTAAATTATATTCTCTGTATTTTGTTTCATCATAAATTCTTCTCCTCTCCATAGATCTAAGAGGCAAACTATTCCTTCCTCTCCTAATTTACCTATGTTGTCACCCTTTATGTCCAAATCATGTGCCAATTTTTTATGTTATTTTGGTATATGGTGGAAGATGCTGGTCTATGCCTAGTTTTTGCCATACTATTTTCCAGTTTTCCCTGGAGGTTTTGTCAAATCTCAGAAGCTGGAGTCTTTGGGTTTATCAAACAGTAGACTACTATAGTCATTTACTACTGTGTCTCTTGTGCCTAACCTATTCCATTGATCCACCACTCTATTTCTTAGCCAGTATCAAATAGTTTTGATGACTGCCACTTTATCATATAGCTTCAGATTTGGTATGGCTAACCCACCTTTCTGTGCATTTTTTTTTCATTAGTTCCCTTGGTACTCTTGACCGTTAGTTCTTCCAGGTGAATTTTATTATTTTTTTAGCTCTATAAAATAATTTTTAGGTAGTCTGATTGGGATGACACTAAATAAGTAAATTACTCTAGGCAGAATTGTCATGAACAATTGATATTTTTCCAATTATTTAGATATGATTTTATTTGTGTGAAAAATTGTGTAATTGTGTTCATAGAGTTGCTGGGTTTGTCTTGGCAGGTAGACTCCCAAATATTTTATATTATCTACAATTACTTTAAATGGAATTTCTCTTTCTATCTCTTGCTGCTGAGCTTTTTTGGTCATGTATAGAAATGCTGATGGTTTATGTGGATTTATTTTATATCCTGCAACTTTGCTAAAGTTTTTAATTGTTTCAAGGAGTTTTTTAGTATCATAAAAGGAATTTGGTAGAACTTCTTCGTCACCTGTTTTTTTTTTTCAAATAGTTTGTGTAGTATTGAAATTAATTCTTCTTTAAATATTTGGTAGAATTCACTTTAAAACCCATCTGGCCCTGGAGTTTTTTTCTTAGGGAGTTCATCGATGGCTTGTTGAATTTCTTTTTCTAAAATGGGCTTATTTAAGGATTTTATTTCCTCTTCTGTTAATCTGTGCAGTTTATATTTTTGTAAATATTCATCCATTTCATTTAGATTGTCAAATTTATTGGTATACAATTGAGAAAAATAGCTCCCAATTATTGCTCTAATTTCACTTCATTGGTGGTGAATTCTTCCCTTTCATTTTTGATACTGGTAATTTGGTTTTCTTCATTCTTTTTCAAAATCAAATTAATCAAAGATTTATCTATTTTATTGATTTTTTTCATAAAACCAACTCAGTTCTATTTATTAATGCTATAGTTTTCTACTTTTAATTTTATTAATCTCTCCTTTGATTTTCAGGATTTCTAATTTAGTATTTAATAGGGAATTTTTAATTTGTTCTTTTTCTAGCTTTTTTAGTTGCATGCCCAATTCACTGATCTCCTCTTTCTCTATTTTATTCATGTAAGAATTTAGAGATATAAAATTTCCCCTAAGAACTGCTTTGGCTGTATCCCATAAGTTTTGGTATGTTGTCTCATTGTTGTCATTCTCTTGGATAAAGTTATTCTATGATTTGTTGTTTGACCCACTCATTCTTTAGGATGAGGTTATTTGTTTGGAATTAATTTTCAGTCCATCTTTCCATGGCTTTTTATTACATGTAATTTTTATTGCTTCATGATCTGAAAAGGATGCACTCTTTATGTCTAAGTCATATAACCAATTGGAACTTATCATGGTATATGGTGTGCAATAGTAGTCTAAACCCCAATTGCTGTTAGGCTTCTTTGCTGTTTTTTTTTCATTAGTTTTTATTGAATAGTGAGTCTTTCCCTCTGCAACTGCAGTTATACTTTCCATATCACAGGTGCCAGGGGCATGGCAATATGGAAAATTTGCATTAAAATTTTTGGCCTTCCTTTCATATTTGGGAAGAAATCTGATTTTCTTTTTCTTTTATGGGCTCTTTACAGTACTTTATAAAATGTGGGTTCTCAAAGACAATACAAATTGAACACTAGCCCTGAGTGGGCTTTGGTAAGGGTCTCTTCAGCTATCATCCAAGGAAGAGTCTGGTTAAGTTCCAAGAGGCCCATGGATCAGACTGGCCAATAAGTATTACATTTTTCTGGACATAGAATTTCACAAAGAATATCTACTAATAGAATGGTTGGGAACTGTGGGCAGGTGTGTCTCAGATTTGTTTCTAAATGTTTAACAACTGGATCTCCAGGAAAGAAATACTCACAGCACACATTTAAGTTTAAACTTCATTACTAACATTTTCCCACCATTTTCATATGTCTAGACATTCATCATAACAATAAATCAAGTCCTGAATAGCTCAGTCATTTTTCAGTCATGTCTGACTCTCAGTGACCCCATTTGGGATTTTCCTGGCAAAGATACTGGAGTAGTTTGCCATTTCCTTCTCCAGCTCAGAGGAAACTGAGGCAAACAGGGTTAAGTGAAGTACCCAGGGATACACAGCTAGTAAAAGTGTCTGAGGCCAGATTTGAATTCACAAAGATGAGTTGTTCTGACTTCAGATCCAGCACTCTATCTACTGTACCACCTAGCTGCTCTTCTTGATATGTAGTGTTTGCCAATTTCCAAGGTGCAAATGCTCACACTGAAAATTTAACAATCAGCTCTCAAGAACAGGTTCCAGCTGAGTAGAGTATGCCCCTGGCTGTATCTCATATAATGGAAATCCTGTATACTTTAAGTATTATAATTAACAATGTTATTGTTATTAAGGAGACATGGTATACTTGAGTAAACTGAGTGAAGAACAAATTAAAAGGCCACTTGATTTTGTGTGAAAGGGGTTAGTTTGAATCACAAATTTGGAGTCATAAAGGTTAATTGTTAAGGGTATTTTGGTAGCTTTAGATGAGGGATGATGATAGGATCATAGATTTAGAGCTAAGAGAGACCTTAGATATCATCTAGTCCAGGCTTCTTAAACTTTTTTCATTCACAACTTCTTTTTTATCTGAGAAATTTTATGTGACACTAGGTTTATAGGTATATAAAATAGGTATATATAACCTTTTACTGTCGCCAAATTTTTTGTAACCCCCCACATTCAGTTATGCGACTCTATATGGGGTTGCAACCCACAGTTTAAGAAGCTAGGATCTAGTTCAACCCTTGATTTTTCAGACAGAAAAACTGAGGGCCACCCATTAGAAAATAGACTCATTGTGAGTAGGGATTGTTTCATTCTTTGTACTTGTGTCTTCATATCCAAGAAGAGTGCACCTTGGGAAATGAGATGCCTGTAAAAATGGGCAGATAAGGCAGGTTATTTCTATTGACAAGAAAATCCAGAGGAGCAGTTACTTGGGGAAAAAGGAAAGAAAGAATAATATACATACTCATTTGGGTATAAAAATCTGTCTTACCCTACATGAAAGTAGGAGGAGAAGGGGATCAGAGAAGGGGAGTGCTGAAAGAAGAAAGAGCAAAGTTTGGGGAGTCAGTAGTCAAAAGCAAAACCCTTTTGAAGAGGGACAGGGTGAAAGGAGAGAGAGAAGGATAAATAGAAGATAATAGGATGGAGGGAAATACATCATAAGTAATCATAACTATGAAAAATTCTTTTCAAACAGGTTTCTCATATAAAGGCCTCATTTCTCAACTATATAGACAACTTAGTTAAATGTATAAGAATACAAGTCATTCCCCAATTGATATATGGTCAAAGGAGGTGAAAAGGCAATTTCCAGAAGAAGAAGAAATCAAAGCTATCTATAGTCACATAAAAAATGCTCTAAATTACCATTGACTAGAGAATTGAAAATTCAAACAACTATGAGGTACCACCTCACACCTGTGAGATTGGCTAATATGACAGACAAGGAAAATAACAAATGTAGAAAGGAGTGTGAGAGGAAATGGGACACTAAAGCATTGTTGGAGTTTTGAACTATTCCGACCATTCTGGAGAGCAATTTAGAGCTATCCCCAAATGTCTATAGAATCTTTGACCCAGCAATACTACTACTAAATATATTTCTCAAAGAGATAACAAAAAGGAAAATGACCTATATATACAAATATATTTATAGCAGCTTTTTTATGGCAAATTATTGGAAATTGAGGGTATGTCCATCAATTTGGAAAATTTGAACAAGTTGTGGTTTATGACTGCGATGGAATATGATTATTATATAAGAGATGTTAAACAGTATGCTTTCAGAAAAAACATGGAAAGAACTGATACAACGTGAAGTGAGCAAAACCAAAAGAACATTGTACACAGTAATAACAATATTATATAATAAACTGTGAATAACTAAGCTATACTCAGCAATACAATGATTCAAGACAATTCTGAAAGGCTTATGATAAAAATATTATCCACCTTCAAAGAAAGAACTGAGGATTCTGGATGCAGATCAAAGCATACTTTGTAAAACTTTATTTTTCTTGGGGTTTTTTGGTTCATGTTTTCTTTTACAACATGACTAATATGTAAATATGTTTTCTATCACTGCACTTTTATAACCTATATCAAACTTCTTACCTTCTTAATGATGAGGAAAGGAGAGAATTTGGAACTCAAAATTTAAAAAGAAATTTTAAAATTGTTTTTACATCTAATTGGAAAAAATAAAATACTTAAAATTTTTAAAAATGAATAAAATTCCATCTTCTATAGGAAAAGGAAAAGAAAATTTTCCTTCACAGAAAAGCTAAAATTATCCCTCATTAGAAGAAAATATAAACATAATCGTAATGCTATATATTTGCAATATGGAATACTTTGGTATAAGTATTATTTATCTTGTACTCCACTGTCACAAAACCAGATAAAACTTTAAATTTTCTGCTTTTGTTCAATTGAAAACTTTTCTTTTTGATAGTGATACAAGTTCTTCTATAAATCAATCCAAAGATTGTGGTATATGAATGTAATGGAATATTATAATGTTGTGGATGAATATAAAGAAGAGAAAGACTTAGATAAACTGTTGCAGTTTGAAATAGAATTAGTGTCATGGACTTAAACAGACTATTCATATAGGAATCAGGTTTGAAAGTGGAAGTGTACATGGCAGCAAGAGGGGAAGCCATGATAGGAAGGTGAAAATTAGAGTCACTTCTGCTGGAGATAGCTTATGAGAGGTTGCCAAGTAAGCAAGTTGTACCACTCCCTTTTTCCTGATATCTATGACTTTCTGATGGATGTGATGGATGTGAGGAGATGCACCCCCTCTTCACATTGGCTTCTTAGAATCTGTCACCTTCAAAGCTCTCAGTTCAAATGCCATTATCTATATCTGCTATGGGAACCCACCTCAAAAAATCATTATGTTAAATATTAATTTTGCTTATATCTCTACATGCCATCTCTCCCAGTAGAATGCAGGATCCTTAAGGGCAAGGAATGTATCTTTTTTTATATATAATTATAACCCTGCTCCTAGCATAGTACCTAGTATATAGCTGCCATGTCCCCTCTCAGTCTTTTCCCTTCATAGTAGTCACTTACCAAATACTTGTTGATTGGCTTATTGTTTGATTGAGTAGCTCCACTCCAACTCAGAATGGGGCTCATCCTTAAAGTATCTTTTCTGACTTGAGGATCATGACCCATTATTGAATTAGTGGAGGTGAGAATAACTAGATCTCATTCCTCCTCATGGAGTAACTTTGTTGGACCAAATGGACCACCTAAATTCCTAAGAAAGTAGTTGCTATTCACGTCAGGGTGGAGAAGAGGGATGTTATCAGGAATGGCAGCAAATACATATTCAGTAATGACAATAAATATCACAGATGCCCTAGGACATTTAGTTGCCAAATGCCAGGCTCTTCTTTGGGGTTATTAATTAATTCAGAGCACAGGTTAGGGTCAACAACATCAAATTGAAACTATTGAGTGAAAGGAGAAATCAGGATTGGATTACTACGTGTGTCAGAAGCATGGACATTAGCATCTAGAATGAAGCAGTATCCACAGATGAGAGAAGATAGGAGGTCAGAGTAATGCTGCTGAGACAAAATTAGTGTCAGAAGGAGAAGTCCATAAGCCAAAAGTAGATAAAACTTGGGAGACAATTTCTCCTGTTGAAATAAGTGTGTGTGGACTTCTGGTAACCACTTCCTCCATTTGATTCCAGCTTGTAGATTAATCCATATGTACTGACCTGAGCCTCTTTCCCAAAAGCATTCTGAAACTAGCAGCCCTAAAGAATCACAAAATAAGATAGTCATACCTTTAAAGTGCTTCATTGGCATTCAAGGAAAGTTCCAGTGTATTGGTTCAAAGAGAAATCTGATCTGGATTTAAGATAGACATGGCTTCAAATTCCATCTCAGACACTTGTGAGACTAATGACCAGCTTCATATCTCTGAGATGTAATTTTCTCATTTGTAAAAGGAAGATGACACATGTGATGCCTGCTCCACAGGCTCATTGTAAGAATCAAATGAAATAATGTTCGTAAAGTGTTTGGAAAACATTAAGAATAAGTCATTTTGACTATTATAAATATCCAAATTAACTACAAAGGACATATGAAGGAAGATGCTATCTGCATCCAAAGAAAGAACTGATAAATAAAAGTATATATGGAATGATTTTACATATATATGCAAACACACACACATTTGTGTCTAATGGAAGCCATCTCTAGGGGAAGTAGGAGGGGAAGAAAAAAGGGGAAAAAACAAATATACATGATAATTTTATTATATATTTAAAATGAAGAGCAAATTCTACCTAATAGATTTACAGTTTCATGTGCAGTCATCTTTTTTATTATACTATGTTATGGAAATACTTGTTTTATCCCATAACTAAAAATAAAATTTAAAAATTAAGTAGTGATATAAATGTCAGCTATTATTATATTTTTTCTTAATATATAAGGCATTAACTTCTAATGGATAGGAACACAAATGCATTTCTAATACACAAAATTCTTGCCTGTACCAGCCAAGTCCCAGAGAATCACAGCAATAGATAGAACTCAAGAGATAATCTAATCAAATACTATACCTCTGCTAGCTTCCCAAGGTATGCTCATCCACCTCTGCTTGATGACCTCCCATGTTGGGGAAGTCAGCACGACCTGAGACATCCCATTTCACTTTTGGATTGCTCAATTATTAGGATGCTTATCCTTACATCAAGTCTCAATCTTTTTCTTTTCAACTTCAACCAATTATTCCTAGTTTGTCCTTCTGGGATTGAACAGAAAACTATTTGATTCCCTTCCATAGAAGAGCCTTTTCTATCAGAAATTAACTGTACTGTTTCCCCTAAGTCTTCTTTTCTCCACAGTTACTTCATCATCACATGAATTAGCCTCTAGTCTTTTAATCTTCTTCATTGCTTTCCTCTAGATTTCTTCCAGCTTGAGGCAGCTGATACTTTAATGGATTGGTCACTGGACCCAGAATCAGGATACCCTGAATTCAGATTTGGCCTCAGATAATTCCTAGTTGTGTGACACTTGGAAAGTCACTTAAAAAAATCTCTTTGCCTCAGTTTCCTCAACTGTAAAATGGGGCTAATAATACCATCTACACCCCCCACCACAAGGGTTGTTGTGATGATCAAATAAGATAATTGAAAAAATACTTAGCACAGTGCCTGGCATGTAGTAAGCATTACATAAATGCTTATACCCCAGCCCTAGCTTTCCTCATGAACCCCAGTGAAAAGGACCTTGATTCAACAACTCCATGTGAAGAAAGGTTTCTATGACTTTACTGTTTCAGGAACATGGACCCATTTCTGTATTTGACCTAAAAGTTTCATAGGTTGCAGGAGTAGAAAGGATTTTTAAAGATCGTTTACAGATGAAGAAATAGAGCTTCCAGAAAGGTTCAACCATTTATTCAAGATCGTACAAATAGCAAATATCTGAAGTGAGATTTGAACCCAGGTCATCTGACTCCAAACCCAGTAGTCATTCCAATATGTGATTTAAAGCAGGATACTTAAAGCTCATGCTACTCAATTAATAGATATGAGAATATAGGTAATGGTCACTGAAGGGTCAGGGGAAGAGGGTACATTAGCCACTGTTGGAGTCCCTTCCAGGAGGAGGATGAAGAATATCATCTTGAGCACCAACACCTGAAGGGAATTATTGGACCTCAGACCAAACGGTAGCACTAAGCATTCGAGATAGCATCATAATTTGAACAGGCTATTCGTGGGTACATTCACTTGCCTTAAGCCTTTGTTTTCTTTGTTAAACAACAGAAAGCAGCTTGATATTTTAAAAACTATTTCCAGACATCAAGTTTAAATTTGCTTCTTTGTAACTTCCACCCACAGTCCGTAATTCTGACCTTTTGGACCAACCAGGATAAGACTAGCCCTTATTTCAGGTGAGAACACTTCAAATACTTGAAGACAACTATCTTAACTCCTTAAATCATCTCTTCTCAGATCAAACATCACCAGTCCCTTTACTCAAATCTCCTGTGGCATGAACTCAAGACCTTTTGTCATCCTTGCTCAAATAATTAGGAACAAAGGGGTTTCTCTCTACATCTTCATGTCTTCATGAATGTCAAAAAAGACCTCCATTTATTTATGTAACATGAAGGAGCATCAAGCAACTTGGTGATTCTATAATCACTTTGGATACTCCCAAATAATAATTTATACATGGACTTCCTACTTTAGTACAACAGTCAGATGAGATATGAACACAACCGGAGGGATCAGCCAGCATTGAATAAATGTCTATTTCATTTGACATAGTCTTGGGTTTAGTCTTAATCATTTCCCCATAGAGAAGTCAGAAATGATGAACAGCTCATCTCTTGTCTCAATACCCACACTAACTGGGCAAAGAGATTGAGCCTAGGGAAAATACTGAAATCAGGACTACAACAGGTCCAGTGTATTTAAAAATTCATACCCTGACAATCATGCTTCTAACTAAGGTAGATCAAGGCATTTCTGTCAAGGGGATACTCAGTGGGGAGTAATGATTCAGTTTTCCTTTGGGCATTAAATTCTCTTTCCTTTTCCAAAGGATAGGGGATATATAGTGGACCTATTTATTATTTAATCAGCAAAGGGATCTTTCAGATGAAGAAAGAATCTCTATCAACGTAGGTAGCCACTTTCTCTACAATTTCTATAATCTTAGAAAGTTTCATGGAACACTGAGTAGTTACAGTGACTTACCTAACCAGGTTTACACAGACAGTGTGGATCAGAAGAAGGAATTGAGCCAGGTCTTCTTGATCCCAAGGCCAAATATATATAAATCATGCTACCTTGCATCTCTCTGTCTCCTAAATAGAAACAAATCTCCTTCTAACTGCTGCCATATCTTCCTGTTCTCTAGTTCTTGTCTCCTTTGCCACTATTCTTCCATTTCCCTCTTCCACTTCTTCAAAGTTATGTGGCCCAAAGTTGGGTAAAGATTATTCCAGTTTCTTTTCTTTTACTACATTAGCTCTTTTCCTGATGACTCAGGAGTCTTAATTTTTTGTTGTATTCATAAAGATACTTAAGATGGTCAAATTTCCAAGTCCATAGAGACAGATACAGTGACGTGAAATGGAAATTGGAAGGGAAGGATAAATATTGAACAACTGAACTTCTATCTATCCATCTAGACCTATGTGTATGTCAGTTTCACAAAGAATATATTGATTTCACCTAATTTGGGGTAAGGTTAAAACCAGGGCAATATATACAGAGGTGCTAAATCCAGGGATATATTGGTAAATATTTAACAATCAGCTCTCCCCTCAAAAATGTATGCAGGACACACTTTTAAGTTTAATATATAATTGACATTTTCTCTATCACTTTAAAAAATCTAGACAATGTGGTAAAAAAAAAAAACAGAAGTTTTAGCTTAATTATTTGAGAGTTGAGCACATGCTACTGAAGCAGCTTTTGAAGGACTGACCTTTTGGGAAGGAGACTGCGACGAACGGCTGTGCGCCCGCTGCTGCCCAGAGAGCTGGCCAAGCACACCGTGCTTGTGCTTCCAGGACGGCAGTTTAAAAACTGAGGGTGGAACAGAAGTTGTCTCTCTCAGGCTTTGCAGATTAGTTTGATGGTCGGCTCTGGTTCTCGGCCGGGCAGACAGTTTGGGATTTGGTGAGTTTTATAAAGGAATATAGACTAAGCTTAGATCTAAGATTATTCATTTGTATTTCTACTTTCCTATTTCTCTTATTGGTATCACCTTTTGTTGTCTAATTAATTCCCAAACAATAAAAACTAATCCCTTACTGATTAAAGCTCAGAGGCTTCTTTTTCTTAGTGGTCTGGGAGATATATAAGGGAAAAGTTAAAGGGGGAGTTTAATGCTCATATATCCAATTTTAAATCTCACAACAATCAACAAAAAAATCAAGCACGATTTGTAGCAGTTGCTTATTTCCAAGGTGTAAATGCTTATAATGAAAATGCAACAATTGGTTCTTATGTCTCCAGCAGACCCTGGCTAAAGATGAATCAGATATACCTTAGAAGTGAGTTAGAGTTTTCTCAGAAACCTTCATACAACATGGGTCAGGTGGAAACAATTTGGCTCATAAATAGGTCCTCCTGTTTGCCTCCAGCTTTGGGTTGCTAATCACTGGATCTATCACTGGAAAAAATTAAAATTCACGGACTGAATCTAAGGGATCGAACTTAATAATTTATTCATGGAATACAGAGGTCATCACTTATAGGAAAATGAAGGCATCACTTGAACCTGAATTAGAACTATGTTCTGTTGCTTAATTTTAATCTTTCAGTCATGAGCTGGTTCTATTTAAGTTGTCATATTTTTTCAATTTTTTTAGAGTTAGCTAATAACATGCAACGTTCTTGATTAGAAAAACATTCTGGTAATAATATCTAATCAAATAGCTAATCTTTTACTGTAGCAATTTCATTTGATGAGAACAGATGACCAAATTCCCACAATGATATGTTGAATGCTTTAACTCCCTAATCTTGTAGCCCAAGTCTTCTAAACATCAGGTGCCTTTCACTTGGCTTAATGAATTTTAAATACAATTAAATATGGTTTTTTTTGTTGTTCAGTTGTATCCAACTTTTGGTGACCCCATTTGAGGTTTTCTTGGCAAAAATACTGTAGTGGTTTGCCATTTCCTTCTCCAGCTCATTTTACAGATGAGAAAATCGAGACAAAGAGGTTAATTGACTTGCCCAGGGTCACACAGCTAGTGTCTGAGAACATATTTGAACTCAGGAATATCAGTCTTTCTGACTCCAGGCCTGGAGCTCTATCTACTGTGCCACCTCACTGCCCATATTAAATAGATTTATAAACAACTTTGTAGGAACAATTCAACTCAACAAGCATTTATTAACAAGCATGGTTAGTATTGGTACAATTATTACCTTTGATGGGGGTGCTGAAAGCAAGGTAGAAACATACAAAGCCATGAGAATCTGGTAAGTGATTAGTACGATAATCTTTTTAAAATGGACCTAATTGCTTGTCATAGAATATGAACTATTTTAGTTTTGTCTTTGTATCAGAGAGCCTAGCACAAAGTCTGAACTATAATTGATGGATTGATCCCAAAGCCAAATTATTCTTCCAGACCTCCTGATCCTTAGCCACATCCCATTATGAACTTAACCTATCAAACTGTTTGTCAAAATGGGCCAAAGTTTCTCAGAAAACATGTTAAAGCTGATTGTATAGGCCAGACCAAGAATTACAAATTGAGGAATGAAGGTTTTATTCTAGTCATTTACTGCCAAATATGATGCTGTCCAAAGCAGGATAGGGGAAAAATTCTGCTTGAGGAATATTTAATTGTACCACTTATGTCAAATAGAGTGACTACCTTTTGGCTGTCATTTGTTTAAGAAAAGAAAACAAAACTTAAGACAAAAGCATTAGACAGCAGGGAATACTGACGGGCCTCACTGACAGGCCTCTATGGTACCATTTAGTGTGCAGTTACAAAGAAATAAATGAGACTTTTTGGCCAGAGAACAATGATAGAACCTCCCTAAAGTGAGCAAACACTCCCCTCCCACTGATATGTTCAGGCTTATTGTCCTAGTAATTACATCTTGCAGTTCTGGTAGCAAATCTCCAAGTGTTCCACTAACTTGAATTGACGCACAAATTATATACAATGGAATACACTACAAACGGCATTTTCATTTTGCTAATTGGGATATGGCAAGGATTCAGGCATGTTTAGTCATTCTCTGAAATTCAACCACATGAGCCAAAGTGATAAAGACCTTTATTTGACAACTTTATATGAAGAAAGGGGGGAAAGGTCATACCACCATATTATGCAATTTAAGTGGACTCATTGCTATTATTGATCAACATTTTATCTTGACAAGGCATCTCTTATATGATTCCTATGCCAAAAGGAAATGGCTGAATTTGTAAGATCTGATGAGGGAAGATACTAGGGAACAGTCAATAAGGACTGATTGAAGGGCTTATTATCTGGCACATTAGATACTGTATGGGACAAAAAAGAAAAAAAAATACCTGTTCCACTCCTTCAATAAGCTTAAAGTCAAGTTGATTATAGAACTCAAAGATGATGATTTCAAAGGTCTTTTTTAGTGGGATAATCTGGTTGAGAAACTAGAGTTTTAGCTTTACAAATTAGTCTCTTAAAAACCATAATAATAATGGGATATTAGGTCATCATCCAAGATGGCATAGTGCTACAAGGCCTGACGTCTGGTTACTCAAAGGATTCCACAATGACATTAGAAAAACAATCACAGTCCATATCTCAAGTCCATTCTTTGTTAGATTTTGGGGGGAGAGTTTTACAATTCAATGCCTTCCCAGAGGACTTTTGCCTTTGACAACCTGAGCTTTCATCACAGGTTGGTGGAAATGCAATTGCAAGGAAGTTTTTTTCTTGTCTTTCACAAAATTTTGGCAAGATGATTTCCAGTCACATCTGGAGACACAATGGTAAAAACTCTTCAGATGCTAACTTTCCATAAAAATAGTTCATATGAGAATAGGGAGCACCTGTAGGCTAACTTTATGTCACTGACCACCAAAGACAGCAGGAATCATGGAGCAAGAAGCTTCTGCCAAAATGCATTCTGACCAAAGCTTCTGTCAGAAACTTTGGCTTGTTCTCTCAATTTCTTTTTGCAAATGTTCTTCCAGATTCTTTTTTTTTTCTTTTCAGTCCAACCATGAAAACTGTCAGAAGTCCAAAGGTCCAGGGCCTAAAAGAAATGTAAATGATCCAAAAAGAGGCCATGAACAATTACAAAAATTAATAGGAATGACAAAAAATAAAAGATATTCTAGCCCTCTTATTTAATTTAGAAACAGCATAAAACATTGGGAAGTGCACTGGTTCTGGAATCAAAGGATTCAGGATCACATCTTGAATCTGACATTTTTACTTGTATGACTTTAGGCAAATCACTTTACCTTCCTAGACCTCGGGTTCTCAATTTGTATATTGAGTTGATTATATTAGATTATTATAATAGTATATTATATTAACCTCAGAGACCTTTTCTAATATTCTACTATGATCCTACCATATTCCCTTAGGATCCAGTCAGTGAGTCAGTCAACAAAAATTTATTGAACATATGCTATATATGCCTATATGCTAGGCACTGGACCAAGTACTGGAAATACAAAACAAAAAGACAAAAACATAGTCTCTGACCTCAAGAATCTTGAATTCTAATGAAGGAGAAAACATGCAAAAAAGATACACACATATACACAGCGGAAGTGGAAAGTAATCTCTCTTTCGCTGTTGCAGGAGTACCTGTGAGAAGTCGAGGATATATGGCTCAAGTCCCTGCTCATCTTTTCCCCGCAGGTTGCCAGTTGAGAATCAATTTGATCAGCCATTCTAAAGTAACTTTTAGGAAGGTATATTTACTAAAGTGGTAAGAGCAATTGAAAGAAAATATCCTTCCAAATGTTTGTAAGACATTCTCTTAACAGTGCATAAAGAAGCCAGGAGAAAGTAGACTCAATCTTTACATACAACAAAAGAATAAGACAGAGCCTTATAATTGCTGGAAGTCTTTTTTCCCCATTTGTGACATGGTGAATCTGTTTCTACTTTTGTTGTTAAGCAATTTGATGCCAGCCAAAGTGGGGTGTCATTTAGGATACCTTTAGGAAAATGGGAAATCTATCATCCTCTCTACCATTTGAATCTCAAGGATCCTCCTCCCATCCAATAGGCTAAAGGGAAGGACACTTGGCTAAAGTTAATGCCTCTTCCCCTTGCCACGATCACAACTGTGCCTTAATTAAACTGTATTTCCCCTTGTACTTAGCACAATGTTCCACATACAATAGGTCCTTAATTTTTTTTTCTATTATTACAAAAAACAAATACTATTCTACAAAGTAAGAATAGTCTAGAAAATTAAATCAACTGTGCTTGGTGGGATTATTTTTATCATGGTAAATGATTTATCTGGTTAATGTAAAAATTTTCCATGGCACAGGTGATCAGAAACAGTGCTTTGGACCAATGGGACAAGAGTTCCTGCTTCCACAGGTTATCAAGGAGGTGGAGCATGGTAAAAGAGGAGAGAAAAGATATATGAGGCCCACTGTAGTACAGTGGAAGAAAGTCTGGGGAGCTTTATAAGCAATGGCTGAATATAATGAATGATTCCAAATCCCTTTATACACATACAGGACAGCTATAAATGGAAAAGGTGTCCCACTTCTGTGACTGTTATTATAAATTCTAATTGGGGGCTGTGTAGGTGAAGGGTGTAGGTAGGTAGTAGAGGGAACATTTTATGCAAAGAAAAGAAGTCTGCCTTCAATTTATCCAAATTGTAATTAGAAGCAAGGTAATGGAAACCATCACCTAAAGGTATTGAGGATCTCCTTAAACATAAGAAGGGCCCATTTCCACTGACAGGAGTATTATCCAGCTTCACCCTTCCATCCTTACTTTATGGTTCTGCCTCATCTGAAATTAAGTTCTGATTGTCTCAGTGGGTGGCTAAAGCAATATTTGTGGTAATTATGCTACTTTGAAAGAAGCCTATGAAAATAACTCTGTGCTATTATAATTCTCTTCACAGCCCTCCAAACACCATTAACAAGGAATCAAAAGTGCACTAGCAATCAGAGAACCAATATAAATACCAAATCACCCCCCTAAAAAGCAAGCACAAACAACTCATGCCCATTACTTGACTAAACAAATATGTTTTCCATTTCCTTTTGTAACTGAATATGGCTTGGGGTGAGAAGATGCCAAAAAAGGTAGGAGGCAGCCACAAATAAGATCCACCAAAAGTCATCTTTAAATGGTACCACCAGTCATATTGCAAAGAACATTTTGTAATCATTCTGACAACTGCCTAACAGAAGGAAGAGACTGAAACATTGAAAAACATGAGCATGTGGAAAGCAAAGCCCAGACAGTATAACACTTTTGAACAGTTTCAGACCACTGAATGTCTCCATATTTTGTGTGACCACAAAAGCAATGTGGCTAAAGACCAAGTATTGTGGAAACAGTTTTATGAAAACTAGGGCTAACAGTTGCAAATATGGGCTAAGCCATGTGTTAAAAATATCATGCTGACTGATTTTTCAAGGCTAGGAAATATCTCCCTCAGGTCCATGAGTTTCCCAAAATTCCAATCAAAATTCTAGATTATGTTATTAAAGAGACTGTGAATGCTTAGAAAAGGAAGAGATGATTCCCCTGTCCTAAAAAAAAACTTCTTTATTAAGAAGCAAAATAGTCTAGGAGGTGTAAATTTGGAGAGATGATAAATGTAGTGGGGAGAACACTGAATATGAAATTTTGGAAATTTAGATTTGAATTCCCATTCTGTGACTTTGTACCTGTAGAATATTGGGTAATTGATTGAACTTCTCTTAGTTTCATTTTCCTAATCTAGTCAATGAGAGGGTTGATCTCTAATGTCCCTTCAAGCTCTAAATTCTATAATCTATAAATCATGCCAATCTAACTTCATTTCCTTTTTTTTTACAGAATTACTAAATTGATATAGCAGAGAAATATCACAGACATAGAGTGAATGGTTTCAGCAAAGTCCAAATCTTTCACAATATCCTTGTGGACAAGATGGAGAGATGTGGGCTAGCTGATAGGATGGTGAATTGTTTTGAGAACTAGTTGAACATCTAGAAACAATAATGTTTAATGAGACTCAATTGGTCTCTTTTTGATGCTAACCTGTTTGATAATTTTTTAATCAATGGCTTTTCCAAAGACATAGATAAATAATTACTTATGAAATTTGAAGATGACATAAAGCTTAGAGATATGGACATGATATGTCAGGTAACAGAATCAGAATTCAAATACATCTCAATAAGCTAGACAATGGGCCAAACCTCATAAAATGAAATTTTATAGACTCTTAGATTGGGAAAGAATATCAGAACTTGACAATTACAAACTATAACAGAGGAATAACCCCTTCTATAGTATCATTGGTTCTTTCAAGTGATCCTGTTGACATTAACAGGATCTTATAGCGATTAATATCAAGTTTTACATGGGTTCAAAAACCAAATATACAACTGCAGGGTTCCAGATTCAGAACTAAATAAAAAGTCCCATGCAAAAGGTCTGAGAGTGTTAGAGTAAACTATAGCCTCAATGGGAGTCAGCAATCTTTTATGGCAGCCCAAAAAGCTAATATAATATTAGGCTGCATTAAGAGAAAATAGAAGCATTGAGAATTAGGGAAGTCACAGTCCCACTTCACTGTACTTTATTCAGACCTCATCTGGAGTATTGGTTGTATTGTATGGGGATAAACAAAATAAGTCTGAGCCCTCTTACAATACCTGAATACAGTCACTGTGTTCTCCAAGAGTTTTTTCTTTGATTTACAACTGGGAGGGACCTTCAAGACCACCAGGCCCACCCTTTCATTTTATGATGAGAAACTGAAGTTCAGAGACCTTAAGTTATTTGTCTGGGGCCTCATAGCTACTAAGTGTCTGAGATAGGATTCCAATGCACCCTTCCTAACACCAAGCCCAGTGTTCTTCCTACTATGCCATGCTGCCACAAATTTTGTGTGCCAGATTGTATAAGGTTAGGGCAGAAGTGATCCAGAAAGCAGATGGTTAGTGAATTAGAAACTATGTCATGGTACTAAAGTACCTGAGAATGTTTACCTTGAAGAAGAGGTGATTTAGGAGGAAAATAATAGCTGACATCAAATGTTTGAAGGACTATCAGATAGAAAGGAGAATAGACTTGCTTTGCCTAACTACCAAGATTAGAAAAAGGAGTACTGAATGGAAATTGCGTGGAAATAAATTTCATCTCTATATAAGGAAGAATTTCCTAACAAATATAATTACTCCAAAATGAACTGTATTAATTGTAAATGAGTTCCCCAACGCTGAAAGATTTCAAGTAAAATCTAGATGACCACTTGTTAAAAATTTTCTAGGGTAGATAGATTTCTACTCAGAAATGGACTGAACCAAATATTCCCTCAAGTCCTTTCCAATTCTGAGATTCTACAATGCTTCTGACATCAATTATTATTTTCTCTCAATATGTATATTATCAACAACAAAAATTATCATTGCAGATCTGTACTATGACTCATAACATTAGGGTGTGAAAGGGTATCAGAGCTCATCTAGTTTAGCCCCATCCATATCATGAATTAAGCCTCCAACATCTCCTTTAGCTTCTTCTTCAAGCTAAATAGTAATAGGGAGCTTACTACCTCTTGAAGCAGCTCATTACATTTCAGACAGCTCTGATTATGAGGAAATTTTCCTTATGTCCAGCTGAAATCTTCCATCCTGTAATTTCTACCCAACAGTCTTAGTTCTACCAAGAAAAAAAAATATTCCATTTTTAGTTGAGAGCTCTATAAATATTTAAATACAACAATCATGCCCACCTTCAGCCTTCTCTCATCTAAGATAAATATTGAAGATTATTTGACATGATCTCTTCATGTCCCGGTCAATATGACTCCTAAAACATATTATCTAGAATTGGACATAATACCATAGATAAAGCCTGACCAACCTAGAGTTTAGCACAACATGTTATGTGCAAGTGATATAAAGACAAAATAAGAAAGGCTCTGTCTTCAAAGAACTTACCTATTACTGATGGAATACAACATTTACATATTTATTAAACCACACATAAGTGTTACATCATTATATTAAAATATAATAAACAAAATATGTTTTATTAAACTATAATATAACGATTATATAAAATTATATAAAATATAATAATATTAAAAATAAGGTGGAGAGTGAAAAGGCAAAAGGAGTAAATCAGACAAAGGGATTCTGGAATTTTTTATCAGGACAGTATAATACTCATGAGAGACAGGAGGGGAATCAAGGAAGGTTTTATGGAGACCTGAACTGCCTCTGAAAGAGAGAAATAAAGAGGGTTAGTAAATTACAGGTATCAGGAGCAGCCTGTATAAATAAAACATAGCAGGAGACAGCATGTCAAGGTTGGAGTATAACAGTTTGACTGGTTTGTAAAAATTCATGAAGGATAGCCTAAGGTTGTCTTAGTCTTTTTTGGCTGCCATATCAATACTGACTCATATTGAGCTTGCCCAATTACCTTTCCTGTACTATATACAGTTGATTTTTTGAACCCATATGGCAGACTTTACATTTATCCCAATTAAGCTGCAAGTAATTAGTTTTTGCCTACCATTCTAAACCATTGAAAGCTTTTGTGATCTAAATCTTATTATCCAATGGAACTACAAAGGTTTTTTGGTAATTATTCTATTTCAATAGGAAACAATCAATCTAACACATTTTGGCACATTAAAATTAATATGTGTGCCTTTAGCCATGAATAAGCTGATAAAGGGCAGATAAAGTTGTTTTGTTTTTTTTTTTCATTTTGAAGCCAGGAAGTTAACTCACTAAGTCCTAAGAAAGGTCAGTGAAAAGAACGTTTTGCTCATTTGTACAATTGTATCATAAGTGGAACAGACATGATCCAATTTATTGAAGAGCACTCTGAGATCTTTAGAAAAAAAGGCTTTGTAAAATCATCGCATTATTGCCATTAATATTAAAAAAAAATTTTCAACAAATTACCATTTAGCGTTCTCTCTCATGACCCCACATAGGGCATCTTCCTCCCTCAACCCTTCTGCTTTTTGGCTTCCTTATTCTTTCTAAATATTCTCATCTTCCCCCAGTAGGTTGTGAGCCGTGCCTTCCATTTTTGTATTTGTATCCCTGACACTTAACACAGTACCTGGTCCATAGTAGGTGCTTAATAAATGTTTACTGTCTAAGTTTAAGCCTTCCTTCTCTGGACTAAACATCTCCATTTCCTTTTACTGATTCCTATGTGGTATTAATGTGAATTTCCAGCTTGTTGATATGCTTACCATAATTTGGCATGCGTAATTGAATGCAATATTCCAGATATGACATGACATTATACTTCTCATAATGCTTAACAATTCAATTTGCTTTTTTGGATGCCACATCACAATGTTGACTTACATTAAGCTTGCAAACTTTTAAAACTCCCAGATCTTTTTCACATAAATTGTTTTCTAGCGATGCCTCTTCATTCAGAGTATAAAGCTAAGATTGATAACAGAAATGAATGATGAATGAGAAAACCATTTATCAAGCACTATGTGTCAGGAGCTGTGCTAAGTGAAAGGGATATAAATAATCATAAAGACAATATATGCTGTTAATAAGTATACATTCGAATAGGGAAAGACCCCACATAAAAGGAAATTAGAGATTAAAAGAGGTAGGAGGGTTGCTTGTGGTGGCATGGTTTGGAAATGCTTAGAAAGTGACATGTTGGCATGCTTCCAAGTAAGATTAAATGAAAGTTGGGGTAGTTGGATGGCACAGTGGATAAAGCACGGGCCCTGGATTCAGGAGGACCTGAGTTCAAATCTGGACTCAGACACTTGACACTTACTAGCTGTGTGACCCTGGGCAAGTCACTTAACCCCAATTGCCTCACCAAAAAAAAAAAAAAAGATTAAATGAAAGTGTACCTATAAGA